>NW_027249075.1:0-600000 GCF_030848795.1 Temnothorax nylanderi
AACTCTCTTATGCTTTGCGGATGCTAAAAAAAATTACGTATGTACTTAGTCCTTAGCACTGTCTGACCTTCACCACTTCATGAATACTTCAGAGGTATTTATTGATTATTTTTTAATCATGCGTACAAACAAAGTGTGATTTTTTTATGATTACTTAATTACTTAATGTTCAAATATTGGCATATAAAATTTTATTACAGACATTGTTGGTCGCAGAAAGAAACGAACTGGTTGCGTTTTTACAACTACATTGGCAAAGCTATAAACCTGCAGGATAGGCTTAATAGCTTCTCTCATCATGAAACTTTACGTTGCCTGCGTCTATTTAATGACAATGGATGTAAAATCTCTTCAATCACTTCGAGAGGATATCAAAAACGATCTCCTTATCTGCTATTTAATCAGATGTCGTCAAGGATTGCTGTCGACATTAGCTCACTTAGATAGGTACTGTTTATATATAAATATCATCTTTGTATGTAATGATATAGTAAATGTAACTATGTTTAAATTTAAGATGTTAATCGTTTAATAATAATATTTTTTCCAGATTATGCGTGCGAGTTAAGTGCGATCAGGATGCTATCAATAATCATCTTGTATCCGTTTGTGTGAGGGATTTTTGGAAAAAACGGAGGCTTTCCTCCTGCGTTTCTGCGAAGAGTTTAAAAGCTTCGCTAGCTGACGAGAAACGATCTCGTGGATAATTTTCTAGGAAAGGTCCACGCGGAATGGACAACATCCGATCTGGCAATGTACATGAATATAATTATTTATCTCGCAATTGATCTTAGCGGAGTGCTCAGAGACGTCTGAACTTACTTCTTACTTTCAGCGGCGAGCGCCACCATTAGATTTGGCGAGAGTTGTGGTGGAAAGAACCGTCATGGCACGGGTATACCACAATGCGCTCTATCTAAATGAAGAGGGAGATGTATATAGGGACCAGCTTCTTCAGGATCACATAAAAAAGTTGGCGAAAGTCGTAACTCCAATCACAAGAGACCTACGCATTCCAAATGTTTATCATTACGAAATGTTCCTGGTCATGGGCGCAGGCTGAATTGCTGTGATATCGGCGTATAAGACTCCTAGGGATAAGTTGCAGTGTGTATTTCGTTGCGCGACTACCATCATGAATTCCTCTCCATGGCGTCGGAAAGAGGCATACCTGCTGCCGACGATCTGACTCCCGTGCTGTTATGTCATAATCAAGGTATGCGATTGAAAGAGAATATGTGATTTTAGCAAGAAGAGTGATTGTTAACGTGTGCTTAATTTCAGACTAATCCGCCGTCGTTTGTATCGATGTTCACATATGTAGCCAGCTTTTACGGGAATCGATTGGAGGGAGAGGAACAATATTGTGGACGCAGTTCTGCGCCGCGATCGAGTTTATTAGACAATGGATTAACAGTTTCTCAAAGTATCACGATAAATAGATTAGATTCGATGCTGGTGATAATGTAGAAATGTATCATATCATAATTTGAGACGATTCATAAAGAAGAAGACCAATATCTTGTGTAAAGCTAGCTGAACAGTTTTATGCTTCCAGTATCTTGATTAAAATTCTTAATAGCCTCTTAAATAGTCTGTTAGTTCTTTCGCACGTTATTATGTAACATTAGCAAAGACTGAATATACGTAAAGTGTGGCTTTATTTTTATTTGTAACTCTATTGTACAATTTCGCAGGACATCGAAAAAAAAGAAACGTTTAGATATTCTATAATTTATGTGTAAACAATACAGAACTTATAGAGAATTGATAACCATTTAGCAGGATAAACTGTCTTGACGTACTCTTTCTACATGCGCACCTTCCCCAAGAGCCGAGACTCGAACCAGATCCTTGAAAAATATCGCCACTTTCGTAGAGCTTTTGTACAGTTTTACTCTAGGATTATGTATCAGGAATATCGCGAGAGAAAGAAAGACTTCGGGATTTTTATCCGAATCGATCGACATAAAGAGAGCAGAGCATAGTAAAGAAGCTATAGCTTTCGAGAATTTGAACGCATAATACTTGTTACTACTATGAGCGAATTAGTTTACGTCACTCTGTAAGCTTTAATATTAAATTACTAATAATATATCGATATCAGTAGTTTAATAATAATACATTTAAAAGCGTTCAATTTAAAAGCAGGGCAATCCTAATAAACGACTGTAAAAAAAATTCAAGATGGAACGCAATTAGCAACTATCGCTTATAGCTATACAGGCTTATAGCCTGTATATTTATTTATTTCAGTATAAAATAATTTTTAAAACGTTTATATTAATTCTGACTGCAGACGGACCTTCGGGAACACTAGCGCCTTCTTCTTTTAACATGAATAACTAAAAATCTATATTTCGGCTATATATAATTACCGAGTTTATAAATATTTAATTAAAATTATCTGGGTGACTCACAAACCTTTTTAATCACACTTCATAACTCTTCATACAAAATACAAACGATTCCATATAAAAACTTTTATTAATTTATCTATTTCGGCTAAATGCATGGTGTAAAAATAAATAATTAATTACAATTAAACGAATGACTCACAAACCTTTTCAATTGCACTTCAAAAGTCTTCATACGAAATACAAACGATTTCATATAGAGATTCTTTAAAAAGACGTTTATTTCCGGCTAAATACATACGAATGATTTTCTGCCGATGTTAAGGCCCGTATTCATAGCCAGTTTTATAGATGTTAGCCTTAAATTGATAGAAATAAACCTTAAGTCGTAGGCAAATAAACCAATCTTCGATTACTTTAATGTGAGATAATTTTTCGTTTTTTTTCGTTTTTAAGACTAATAATAACCACAAACGCTAAAATTAGACCAACAATCATCAGCAAACGATTACGCATCGATTAGGCTTTTTTTAAATTAAAAATAAATTTTTCCGGCTAACTTAAGGCTAATTTTTCTTTTTTAATTTAAAAAACAATTAAGAACCAACAAACGTTGTAATTAGGCCAACAATCACCAACAAACGACCAACAAACGATTAAAAAAAAAAAAAATTAATAAAGTCGAAGTTGACCGGCTAAGTTACGGGAGGTAGTCGAGCCGGGAGCCTTCGAATCCGGCCGAATGCCGAATCACGTTCGGCCGCTCTCGCCGCCCGCCGCCGCGCGTCGGCGAGGCACGCGGCACGCGGCACTCGGCAGTCGGCACCTCGGCCTCGGCCTTGGCAGTCGCAATACCGCGATCGCGACCGTTGAATGAGTCCGCCGATTTCGCAGCAACGTACGTGCAAAGTCGGCGCGCGGACGATCATTTCCATCGGCGAGACAGCCTTGATACTTGTTTTGCCGACGCTCGGAGTACCCTCACCTGCGGATATTACTCACAATCAGTCATTCTCCCGATAAATTTCGAACAGGTGTCAAGTGTTTGTGCTCCGTGCCGTGGGTGCTGATTCGGAACGCGCGCTCGTTCGTGCGATTGGCATTCCTGCTCCTCGTTTCGCGGGAATAATCGACGAGGCGCTCAATAATTTGCATCAAGTGTGTATCAAGTGTCGTGAATGAATTAATGTGTCGCTCGCTCGAGACGGAGATGTCGAGGGCGTCGAGGCGAAGGTACCTCGTACGGCAATTGCGAGTCGTGACGTGTCGTGAGTGATTTGTAGTTTCGTCGTGATATTCGCGGGCGATAATCGCTCGTCCCGGCCCGGGCCGCCATATGTCGCTGGACCATCGAATGTGCGTGGCATTCATTTACGCGGCATATCTCGAATCGTGTCGTGCTTTGAACGTGCTGTGTGCTGTGCCGGAATTGTCGTGCGATTATCCCCGATTCTTTTCGAAGAGCGGAAAGAGGGCCGAGTGACAACGTGAAATCGTATCGTGATTCAAGTAAATGATTCAAGTAAATAGCACGCTGTGATACAACGATACAACGCTCGTTCGTGAATATTTCTTATTTTTGTGACTCGTGTATTTCGTGCCGCGTATAATCGCGACTCCTTATCGTGCAAAGCATGCATTAATAGTACTTACCTTCGCGAGATTTACGTGCTCGATACCGCGGCGTAATGTGCATACGATATTCAATCTTAATTGTGGTTTTGTTTAATCAATCTTATGTTACCTGTTTTTATATTACTACAGAGTAAAGTACTTCCTTCCCATGGGTACGACCTTGGCGAGGTGGGAAGGCCCAGTACCCAGTACGAGGATTTTACCCAAGCAAAACTCTTGTTCTGCTTGGATAAAAATTCAAAGACGGGGAAGCTAACGTACCCTCGTCCGCCGATTTAATTGAATAAACGAACCGCAGCCGGTTCGTCGCGTTTGCTTCGGGAGTGCCGTTCAAGTATAATCGGACTAAAGGACTTTTTTAAACGGGAGTGCCGTACAGTATCGCGCGAGAAAGACTTTTAATGAAATTAGTCCGCGCGCGATTGTAGTTTATTATCCGCGAGTGTTTCTCGCGAGTGTCCTGTGCGCGATGAGAGGAGGAAGCCTGACGTCCTGAGAGGAGGAGGAGGTCTGAGAGAGACATCGGGCCCCGGCGGAGCAACCTTGGGGTAAGTATCATCTTTTATCTGCATAAAATTAATAGTTTTTCCTCATTTATTCGGAGTTTTATTTCGATAAGCTAAAACTAATTAGAAAAAAAGAAATTATTTAAAATTTTATAAAAATTTATTTTTGTAAATATTTTTTCCGGAAAATAGATAATTATATCAGTGAATCTAATTGAAAGACGAATTTAGATGCGCGTAAAATTATGTGTATTTTTTGAAACATTTATCATTTTCAGCGCCTCTTTAATTTATATCTTTCGTTTTTGTTACAGTATCATCGTAGTTACGTGGCCGAATTACTCCGCCCGTTGCGCATCGGATCGGTGAGTGACGAATTTTTTACAATAATATGGGGTAACGAATTTGTGAGACCTATATTAGATATATTTATGTATTGTATCCACATAATAGTACTATAGATAAATGCGACTTCTTACAAATTCGTTGCTCTAAAATGGATAGACTAGATCAGACTAGGCTAAATAATTAATCCTGGAGCATCATCATTATTTATCGATTTATTGTGCTTACGGGAGAATGCATCCATAAGCACATACGTTATGTCGATGCATTATTTATTAATGCATCTAATGTTATTTGTATCGCAGAACATGCGAAGTATACCAGTCGCCTGAAATTTATAGGCAATTATTTAAATTTGGCAAATATACACGGAGAAAAAAATAATGTTGTATCAACAGCCTGAGTCTAATTGGAAATAATCTTGTTAATTCAATACATTATGCTTTTGTTTTAATGAAATAAAACAAGATTATTTCCAATTAGACTAATGCTGTTGATACAACATTATTTTTTCTCTGTGTATATTTTATTGAGGACGAGCATGGCCTAGTAGACAGCGCACTGGTCTATTGAGCCAAAGGTCCCGGGTTCGATTCCCGGTAGAGCTAGAAAAATTATATTCGCTCGTTCTCCTCTTCCGGGAAGATATAATCACGACGATTTTTATTAGAACGCGATTAACATAAAATTCTTTCATTTCTTGATAATATAATTCTGTTTTACTTTCCATTGCTGCTGTGTATTAATTCTTGGACGATACATTAATTACGCGTATCATTGTAAAATTAAAAGCAAAATTAAGTCACTTAATTAGATTTTATTAACGATCCAACGTAGTTGTTTATTTTTTTCCGATATGATTAACGCGCGCTTATTAACGATCGCAACGATTCGTAATCAACCGCAACATTATAATCATCTACCGGCGCTGTGACACGCGGCGCGACCTCCCCCCCTGCTCGCTCGACCGTATAAATCGGCGCGTTGTCTACCGGCGGCAGTGACCGCGGCGCGACCTCCCCCCCTGCTCGCTCGACCGTATAATCGGCGCGTTGTCTACCGGCGGCAGTGACACGCGGCGCGACCTCCCCCCCTGCTCGCTCGACCGTATAAATCGGCGCGTTGTCTACCGGCGACAGTGACACGCGGCGCGACCTCCCCCCTCTCGCTCGACCGTATAAATCGGCGCGTTGTCTACCGGCGGCAGTGACACGCGGCGCGACCTCCCCCCCTGCTCGCTCGACCGTATAAATCGGCGCGTTGTCTACCGGCGCAGTGACACGCGGCGCGACCTCCCCCCCTGCTCGCTCGACCGTATAAATCGGCGCGTTGTCTACCGGCGGCAGTGACACGCGGCGCGACCTCCCCCCCTGCTCGCTCGACCGTATAAATCGGCGCGTTGTCTACCGGCGGCAGTGACACGCGGCGCGACCTCCCCCCTGCTCGCTCGACCGTATAAATCGGCGCGTTGTCTACCGGCGGCAGTGACACGCGGCGCGACTTCCCCCCTTGCTCGCTCGACCGTATAAATCGGCGCGTTGTCTACCGGCGGCAGTGACACGCGGCGCGACTTCCCCCCTTGCTCGCTCGACCGTATAAATACGCGCGTTGTCTACCGGCGGCAGTGACACGCGGCGCGACTTCCCCCCTTGCTCGCTCGACGCGGTGTTTAGGGTCACTCGTGGTGGTTTTAGCCGGTAGGCTGCGGGGAAATGGCGGAACTTTAATGTTCTGCTCTCCGCAGAATCCGGCACTCCCCCCGCCCCGCCCCGGGGAAGGGGGGGTCTTCCTCCCGAAAGGGGGGTCACTGGTCACTCAAACCCCGGAAGAATGGAGGCACTCCCCGACCAGTGGTGCTCCCCGATCGGTGGCACAGCCACCGTGACTGGTTGCCACTGCTGACGGGTTGCCTCCAGGACGTCGTGGGGATTCCAGTGATGGAAGATTTCCACCACGTAAAAAGAAAAAAAAAAAGCTACTTAGTTAAAACGTAGGGAATAATTTTTAATTCCTTTCAGCAATTACATTTCCATTAAGCGAGAAGAGTCAAGAAACATTTTGACTATATTGCAAAAACGTTGTAAAATTGATGCAATATAGCTGAAATGCTTCTTGATTTTTCTTGCTTAAGGGATGAAGTCACACTGCATTGCCACGAGTCTCAATGTGGCTCGAGTCTGCAAAAGACATCACGCTTGAAAAAAATTAAGCGTGTAAAAAATTTTGTCTGCTAAAGACATCACGCTGATAAAGTTAAGCGTGTAATAAATCTTCCCTCCAGGGGGTGGGGGGAGTCCTCCCGGACCCTTTAGGGGCACGGGGGAGCCCTCCACTACGGGTTTTGCGCACCCGGAGTACCCGAGCACACAAGTACCGCAATCTACGGCAGCCCTACGGGTCTGTCGTGGACCGGGGAGTCCTTTTAAGGACTCGCGAGGTAAGCGGCCTCTATAAAAAGTCCGCTCGGCTGGTCGGAGCCGTGAGAGAGGAGCTTAGGCTCTCCTAACCGACCTAAGGGAAGGAAAACCCTGACAGAAAACCTCCTAAGGGTCTGCCTTCGGCGACATCACGCTTTTCTCCAGTAGTGAGCGTGTAACAAGTAAATCCTCCTAAGGGTCTGCCTTCGGCGACATCACGCTTTTCTCCAGTAGTGAGCGTGTAACAAGTAAATCCTCCTAAGGTCCGCCTTCGGCGACATCACGCTTTTCTCCAGTAGTGAGCGTGTAAAAAGTAAATCCTCCTCCTGTCCTGCCTTCGGCGACATCACGCTTTTCTCCAGTAGTGAGCGTGTAAAAAATAAATCCTCCTCCTGTCTGCCTTCGGCGACATCACGCTTTTCTCCAGTAGTGAGCGTGTAAAAATAAATCCTCCTCCTGTCTGCCTTCGGCGACATCACGCTTTTCTCCAGTAGTGAGCGTGTAAAAAGTAAATCCTCCTCCTGTCTGCCTTCGGCGACATCACGCTTTTCTCCAGTAGTGAGCGTGTAAAAAGTAAATCCTCCTCCTGTCTGCCTTCGGCGACATCACGCTTTTCTCCAGTAGTGAGCGTGTAAAAAGTAAATCCTCCTCCTGTCTGCCTTCGGCGACATCACGCTTTTCTCCAGTAGTGAGCGTGTAAAAAGTAAATCCTCCTCCTGTCTGCCTTCGGCGACATCACGCTTTTCTCCAGTAGTGAGCGTGTAAAAAGTAAATCCTCCTCCTGTCTGCCTTCGGCGACATCACGCTTTTCTCCAGTAGTGAGCGTGTAAAAAGTAAATCCTCCTCCTGTCTGCCTTCGGCGACATCACGCTTTTCTCCAGTAGTGAGCGTGTAAAAAGTAAATCCTCCTCCTGTCTGCCTTCGGCGACATCACGCTTTTCTCCAGTAGTGAGCGTGTAAAAAGTAAATCCTCCTCCTGTCTGCCTTCGGCGACATCACGCTTTTCTCCAGTAGTGAGCGTGTAAAAAGTAAATCCTCCTCCTGTCTGCCTTCGGCGACATCACGCTTTTCTCCAGTAGTGAGCGTGTAAAAAGTAAATCCTCCTCCTGTCTGCCTTCGGCGACATCACGCTTTTCTCCAGTAGTGAGCGTGTAAAAAGTAAATCCTCCTCCTGTCTGCCTTCGGCGACATCACGCTTTTCTCCAGTAGTGAGCGTGTAAAAAGTAAATCCTCCTCCTGTCTGCCTTCGGCGACATCACGCTTTTCTCCAGTAGTGAGCGTGTAAAAAGTAAATCCTCCTCCTGTCTGCCTTCGGCGACATCACGCTTTTCTCCAGTAGTGAGCGTGTAAAAAGTAAATCCTCCTCCTGTCTGCCTTCGGCGACATCACGCTTTTCTCCAGTAGTGAGCGTGTAAAAAGTAAATCCTCCTCCTGTCTGCCTTCGGCGACATCACGCTTTTCTCCAGTAGTGAGCGTGTAAAAAGTAAATCCTCCTCCTGTCTGCCTTCGGCGACATCACGCTTTTCTCCAGTAGTGAGCGTGTAAAAAGTAAATCCTCCTCCTGTCTGCCTTCGGCGACATCACGCTTTTCTCCAGTAGTGAGCGTGTAAAAAGTAAATCCTCCTCCTGTCTGCCTTCGGCGACATCACGCTTTTCTCCAGTAGTGAGCGTGTAAAAAGTAAATCCTCCTCCTGTCTGCCTTCGGCGACATCACGCTTTTCTCCAGTAGTGAGCGTGTAAAAAGTAAATCCTCCTCCTGTCTGCCTTCGGCGACATCACGCTTTTCTCCAGTAGTGAGCGTGTAAAAAGTAAATCCTCCTCCTGTCTGCCTTCGGCGACATCACGCTTTTCTCCAGTAGTGAGCGTGTAAAAAGTAAATCCTCCTCCTGTCTGCCTTCGGCGACATCACGCTTTTCTCCAGTAGTGAGCGTGTAAAAAGTAAATCCTCCTCCTGTCTGCCTTCGGCGACATCACGCTTTTCTCCAGTAGTGAGCGTGTAAAAAGTAAATCCTCCTCCTGTCTGCCTTCGGCGACATCACGCTTTTCTCCAGTAGTGAGCGTGTAAAAAGTAAATCCTCCTCCTGTCTGCCTTCGGCGACATCACGCTTTTCTCCAGTAGTGAGCGTGTAAAAAGTAAATCCTCCTCCTGTCTGCCTTCGGCGACATCACGCTTTTCTCCAGTAGTGAGCGTGTAAAAAGTAAATCCTCCTCCTGTCTGCCTTCGGCGACATCACGCTTTTCTCCAGTAGTGAGCGTGTAAAAAGTAAATCCTCCTCCTGTCTGCCTTCGGCGACATCACGCTTTTCTCCAGTAGTGAGCGTGTAAAAAGTAAATCCTCCTCCTGTCTGCCTTCGGCGACATCACGCTTTTCTCCAGTAGTGAGCGTGTAAAAAGTAAATCCTCCTCCTGTCTGCCTTCGGCGACATCACGCTTTTCTCCAGTAGTGAGCGTGTAAAAAGTAAATCCTCCTCCTGTCTGCCTTCGGCGACATCACGCTTTTCTCCAGTAGTGAGCGTGTAAAAAGTAAATCCTCCTCCTGTCTGCCTTCGGCGACATCACGCTTTTCTCCAGTAGTGAGCGTGTAAAAAGTAAATCCTCCTCCTGTCTGCCTTCGGCGACATCACGCTTTTCTCCAGTAGTGAGCGTGTAAAAAGTAAATCCTCCTCCTGTCTGCCTTCGGCGACATCACGCTTTTCTCCAGTAGTGAGCGTGTAAAAAGTAAATCCTCCTCCTGTCTGCCTTCGGCGACATCACGCTTTTCTCCAGTAGTGAGCGTGTAAAAAGTAAATCCTCCTCCTGTCTGCCTTCGGCGACATCACGCTTTTCTCCAGTAGTGAGCGTGTAAAAAGTAAATCCTCCTCCTGTCTGCCTTCGGCGACATCACGCTTTTCTCCAGTAGTGAGCGTGTAAAAAAGTAAATCCTCCTCCTGTCTGCCTTCGGCGACATCACGCTTTTCTCCAGTAGTGAGCGTGTAAAAAGTAAATCCTCCTCCTGTCTGCCTTCGGCGACATCACGCTTTTCTCAGCAGTGAGCGTGTAACAAATAAATCCTCCCCTGTCTGCCTTCGGCGACATCACGCTTTTCTCAGCAGTGAGCGTGTAACAAATAAATCCTCCCCCTGTCTGCCTTCGGCGACATCACGCTTTTCTCAGCAGTGAGCGTGTAACAAATAAATCCTCCCCCTGTCTGCCTTCGGCGACATCACGCTTTTCTCAGCAGTGAGCGTGTAATAAATAAATCCTCTGTTAGGGTCACTCGTGGTGGTTTTAGCCGGTAGGCTGCGGGGAAATGGCGGAACTTTAATGTTCTGCTCTCCGCAGAATCCGGCACTCCCCCCGCCCCGCCCCGGGGAAGGGGGAGTCTTCCTCCCGAAAGGGGGGTCACTGGTCACTCAAACCCCGGAAGAATGGAGGCACTCCCCGACCAGTGGTGCTCCCCGATCGGTGGCACAGCCACCGTGACTGGTTGCCACTGCTGACGGGTTGCCTCCAGGACGTCGTGGGGATTCCAGTGATGGAAGATTTCCACCACGTAAAAAAAAAAAAAAAAAAAAAGGGACCTAGTTAAAACGCAGGTAGGGAATAATTTTTAATTCCTTTCAGCAATTACATTTCCATTAAGCGAGAAAAGTCAAGAAACATTTTGACTATATTGCAAAAACGTTGTAAAATTAATGCAATATAGCTGAAATGCTTCTTGATTTTTCTTGCTTAAGGGATGAAGTCACACTGCATTGCCACGAGTCTCAATGTGGCTCGAGACTCCTATCTGACCCGGAGGTGGGGGTGGATTTTGCGGCCGGAACAGCATGAAAGAAAGTGGTGAGTGTAATTGATTTTCACGTACTATGTCACTTATGTCCAAAAATTTTCTATCTCTTCTGTCTTTACTTAATCGAATCGTTCATTTGAATGTTTCAGAAAATAACGACGCAGAAGGTGACATCGGAGCAGCGAGGGAATCCTGCGTAGCTGACATTCCGAGCACTCTGAGAGGAGGAGGAGGCCTAGGATAGGCATCGGGCATCGGCGTACCAACACTTCTGGTAAGTGTTACTTTTTATTTTTTTTTAAGATATAGAATCCCTCTTTGTGCTTATTCAGTTCTTACATTAAACCGTGTTTCGGAATTTAAATTAGTAAAAAGAAATATTTTGAAAAATTTGATTCAAGTTGATTCTAACGTAGAAACCTTTTTCGAAGAAGTAATTTAAAATATAATATTACTCTGAATAACGAATAAGATGTTCGATTCGCGTGACACGTATTTAATCGATTCGATTATTTTTATGTTACAGAAAATGTCCACGCGGGAAGGAGCAACGTTGCTTCGCATCGAGGGAACACGAGGGACATCCCGAGCAGCCTGAGAGGAGGTGGAGGCCAGGGAGAGGCATCAGGCGCCGGCGGAACAACATGCGGTAAATATAATTGGTTTATATATATTGTGTTTCGCGGAAAGTTTAATTAATCGGTTTTTCAATCGAATAGTAGGTTTACCATTTGCGGTTAGGAAATATAAATAATGTTCTCTTCTCATAAATATTTGATCACGACTATTTATTATACTGTATTTTTGTCCTCGCGTTATTATTTGTTTTTCAGTTCTGTCCAAGGTCTCGTCTGTAATCGTAAGTTCATTGAATGTTGTGTCTATATCTTCTTCACTGTCGCTGTCTCCTTCTTCCTCACTTCGTTCTACCTCCTCTTCTTCCTCGGAGTCGCCATCGTCAGTAACTTGATCTTCCTGGTCGTCTTTCGGTTTGTCGTCGTTGGTTCTTTCCTCTGTAATTTTCGTGTGGTCCTCGCAATAATTTACATGCGTAGGCTTATTTTGATAAATCTCATAATTTTCACAATCTCCTGTTAAACTATTTAGTATTTCTAAAAGATTAGATGGTACAGTTATTTGTGAATTTAAAGTATTTATATTTTCATTGTCGCTAATTAAAGAATTCATGTCATTGTTGTTAATGTTTTCTAAGGATGTTTCTATTTCAAGTGTTTCGTTTTGAGTGTTATTTATAATGTTTGACGATTCTAAAGGTGAAGATTCAGTATTATTTATCTGATTTATTGGATCATTGTGCATTTCTAAAGATTCATTATTATTTATCTGATTTATTGAATTATTGTGTATTTCTGCATGGACTATGTGTTCAATAAACGGCGGTTCTTCTAATTTTTTCTTAGTAAAAGGTATGCTTTCTCCTTCCGATTTCTCTGCATTACGTGTTTGCATTCCTGTAACTACCGGCTCTGGTTCTTCTATCATCATTCCCCTTCTTGGCGAAACTGGCAAAGGTTTAGGATTAGCATTTCTTTGTCTTGCTTCATCATCTTCTGGGCACTCTTCTATTAATTTTTATATTTAATCATACAGATTTCTTATCAAAACACTGATTGCGTCCTTAAAGTAAAAGGATAATTGTATATTTATTTTAACTAAAAACGTATTTTGTTCTAAATAACATTAGTATTAACCCTTTAGGGGCCACACATCGATCCCGTTCGTCCCTGATGAAAGTTTTTTACTTTCTTTTAGTTTTTTATTTTTTTTAGTTTTTTTAGTTTTCTTTTTTGACTGTACATAATTATGTACACAGCCCGCTAAAGGGTTAATTTTCTGGACCTTGAGATATAATACATTGTTTAATGGCACTGTCATGGGTCCTCTTGGATCAATTTTTACTGGTATCGAAGTTTTCTCGCACCGTGTCACCTTGTATTTACTCAATATTATAAGCAGGACTAACCTCGTTTGAACAAGTCCGAATTTCTCGGCTACAAAATATATAAGTGTATGTAGTCTATATTATGTTGATGAAGAAGAACTGAAGAAATATGTATTAATATCTTAATGTAGGATATAGAGATTATATTAAAATCGATTTTCTTACCCATACAAAAACGTTCGCCTCTTCCGAATGGGATATAGACGTCTTCCGGTATGTTACGTTTGTTCCTCTCGTTAAATCGCTCCGGATCAAATATATTAGGATTGCGGAAATATTTTGAATCATAGTGTAGGCCAAGTAACGAAACGTAAACCGGCGTACCCTCCTCAATTACGAGATTGTGCTCCGGCACTTCATAATTTTTCTTAGCCATGTAATTTAGGAATCCCAATGGCGGGTACATTCTCAAAGTTTCTGAGACCACCATATCGAGATACGGTAATGACAGTGAGTTTGGCTCCATCTGGTAATAATAAACAAGGTATAAAAATAATTTTTCATTCAAATTATAATTACAAATAGTCAAATAAGACTTTATCTTGATTTTTAGTTCATTTTCTGTGACTTAAAATATATTTTCTTTGCATTATAAGCCATAAATGTATATACAATTAAATTTAAAAATATATATCACTAAAAATAATTTACAAAAATAAAAAAATTACGAAAGAGACTCAGCGGATGATAGTCGCATACCATGCTATGTGTAACTCTTCCATTGGATTTCTTCAGTACCTCGAGTATTTCATTTCTTAGAGTGTTCTGAATTTTAGGTTGCAATGCGAGTTCATACAACGCGAAGGCCACAGTCGTTGAGATGGTTTCAAAACCAAATAAGAAGAAACTAGATGCTTGTGCCAAAAGATCATCTTCTTCGACATGTTCAAGTCCTGAAATTTAATTTATCTATAAAGTTCTAAAAGCTTTTGATACTTGCCGTGAATAAATTCGTTTCTCATGATTATTGATCAAACATGACGGTTACTCTGATTTTGTTATCGCAAGCCGTTATGTTACACATCTTTATTTATTCTTTTATATAAATTATGTCAACGTAATTATTTGGCTTACTGAAATTTTCAATGTATCTCCATCCAGGATCATTCCACTTGATGTCGACTAGAATATCGATGAGGTCGTATCTCTTATAATGGCGCGGGTGAGGATACGGAGGATACTCAGATTCGTCCCATTCCGATATATAACTACGGCGATCCAGCATTGTCTCCCAGAAAATTTTGCGCATAAAATCGGTTGTCTTCTTACCAAACACTTTTAGTTTAAGAAAACGAGTTAGATTTGGTAGGAAGAATATTGCGAGCATCTTCCAGGTGCGCCTATAATTATTTTCTAACATCGTAGATTTTTCATATTAGATTTCGAAACACCTTTATTTAACTACAATTAATAATATTTTGAAAAAATAATTTTTGAAAAAAATGTTTTAATTTTTTAATTTCTCAATGTATCTAATATTGACTTTTATATTACTAATTGTAAGTGTAGAATTAATAATAAAGAATTACTGAGCGTTTATTTACTGAGCTGTGCTTTTTCCGCTGAAACGCACAGTTAATTCCAATAAAACGAACAAACTTGATATCTAACCGCGGGAGAAGATAGCGCATTTACACGAATCACGTCACATCTACATATTCGCGCGACGTTTATGGTCGAGGTATCGCGATTCGAGAATTTCGAGTACCGTTCGTTTCGCATGGTTGTTAGCACTGATGATCGGCACTGCCACCTGCCACGCCGGATAATAAATTTGAATTTGGGAGAGTGTAACGTACCGCTCGATGTTTTTCACCTGTTGCTCTCGGTTTTTCGTGTGACAGCGCGTGTCCGCGTTATTTCCCAGGATGGTAAACGTGACTGGCATTTTGACAAGGGATAGAAAAGGTGAGGAACCGCCCGCGTTGTTTTATCGTATCTGATTAATAGTGGATACGCGTCTACTAGCGAACGTATCGCGGACCTCTGTCATCTTGTCGACGCACGTCGAACTCTCGAGCGTCCGTAACTAAATTATTAGATAATTTGTTAATTTACGCACGTATATAATTTATTATAATTTTGCACGTGCGCATCTCGTATATACGATTAAGTTTGAAAGTAGTGGAACGGATGGCGTATCTCCGACAAAATATTTTTACGATTAGGTTTGTTTGTTTATTTTTTTTAATCGTTGCACTGGACTGCGCTAGAACTTTCCTTCTCGCTTTCAAATTTCAAACATATACCTATTTTACTTTAAGTGCAGAAAATAAGTATACTAGTTTAGCTACAAAGAAAAACAGACCTATTGACATTATGATGAAAAAAGTTCAAGTACTAATTATATGAGATACATTCTTATTCCACGTACTGAACATGAACTCTCGAATATTTAGAATTGTATATAAATACATTTTAGAAGACATGAGGACATCTGCGGAGGATATGGATGAGGAACGTAGGAGAGAACTGTCGTATCATTATCTCTGCCACTTGGAGGAAGCTAAGAAGTAAATATAATGCGCATACATAAATTACTACATTTAATTATCTCTTATTGATTGATTATATTTGTCTGTTATTTATCTTTATCAGAATCAAAGGATTTATATTTGTTAAGATAAAAAGATATTAGCATCACTTTTCTTCTATAGATGGATGGAAGCCTGCTTGAGGGAGCCGTTACCCCCATCGATCGAGCTGGAGGAGAATCTTCGCAATGGAGTGTATCTAGCAAAACTCGGCCACTTCATGGCACCTAATGTTTTACCGTTGAATAAAATCTACGACAGCGAACAGCGCAGATATAAAGCTGCTGGATTGCAATTTCGTCATACGGACAATATAAATTATTTTTTAAAATGCTTGGAGTCCGAGCGTCTACCGTTGGTATGTACAAAGTGGTTTTGAAATCTAATGAAAGAATATATTGTTGGTACAATATTAATGGTTAAAATAAGATAACGCAAAATTTGCCTTTTACAGACATTCCTGCCAGAAACGACAGACATATACGACAAGAAGAATATGCCGCGACTGATATATTGCATCCATGCTCTTAGCAAGCATTTATTTAAATATGGAAAAGCGCCACCAATGTCAGATTTGTATGGAAAAGTCAATTTCTCTGGTATGTACTTTTCTACAATACCGTCTAGAAAATGCAGAGATATTAAATATGAAATGATTGAAATGCATTTTGGATATCTATTTCTTTTACACTTTTGGGAGATATATTATTCTTATATATTTATATTACATTTTTTCAGAGGAAGAAATCGATACCGTTACTAAAGAACTGAAAAAACAAGGTATTCAAATGCCTGCCTTTCAAAAAATAGGAGGTCTATTGACTAACAGCATTACTACGGATACAGCCACTCTTCACGACGCTGTCGTCACAATTAATCAAGCTGTGATAGATAATGTATATGTCTGTTTTATTTCGTCTAGAAAGCAACTTTGCGTGGTAATACCAACTGAATTGTGTATTTTCAGGATAACGACAAAATTTTACAAAAGCTTCAAAGTAAAGAGATGCAGTTAAGTAATGTTGAACCTGCTTACATAGAAAAGTATAGTAAGGCATTGGCGGAAGCTAAAGCTGCGAAAACAGAAGCGGCACTTAACAAGGTATTGTTAATTTGATTGTATTACATAATTTTGCATGCTCACATTTAAATACTTTCATTGATCTTTCAATTTATACAATTTTTCAATTTATGCTGTTTAGTCCCTTAACGACAGCTACGTAGCAGATGAATACGATGAATTATTAACACAAGCAGAAATACAAGGACACGTCAATTATGTAAATGGTAAATAAATCAAATTAATGTGTCAAATTTTTTGATGATTATAAAATTATGTTCGGTTTAACTTATAAAAAAAGATATATAAACTTATTGTGATGAAATATATATTTCAGCTTCCTGCGCACTGGAAGTCATTGCTTCGTCTTTGTCTCATGACAATGCTCAAATAATAGCTGCTTTGGAAGTGCCAGTATTATCTTTCAAGGTATAGCAGAAAGCATTCTTTTGTTGCATATAATGTAATAACTATTAAAAATTTTGATCATAACGTCACGTGTATATTGTTTTACAGAATATATTTTCTGAAAATGTTGAAGATTATAAAGAACAACTAATGCTGATGTTGGATAAATTCGAGTGGAGTGGCATATATCCATCTGAAAGCATTCAGTACTGGACCGATACATTTCAGAATGCTATTGACAAAGGAAACGAGAACGCACAACAACGTCGCAAACGTTAATATTATTTAATTAAATTTACTGTATAATTTTCAGACGGATATAAGCTGCTATTCTCATTTGTTACAGGAGAGGAGGCTGTCGAACGTCTAAATATGGCTTTAGAATCTGCGGACAAAGAAAAGTTTTATGAGATCTTGCAAACCCCGTGTCTAGAAATCTCTCACTACATCAATGAATTTGCACTTCCGTTGTATTATCAGGAGATGAAAGAAGATCGTATAGACTCTGAGGTAAGATTATCTACGCTATACTGTGTTTTATTACATTTCTTGGAAATTTAAAAGCTATAACTCTTTTGAAAGTAGATTTTATTTATATTTATATTTATCAACTTTACCGATTATTTTTTTTCTTTTTGATAGACCAATATCACTTATGATGACATAATCGCCTGTATATCTGTCTTATCCGCTATTGCTGCTATTACCAAAGCAGTGGACACAGGAAATCCAGATTTCGTGTATGAAAAGCTATTGAATCCTGACGCACATTTAACTGTAGGTATAGCAACAATCTACAATTATTTTTTCACTGCTATAGAAATAAATTGTTTTAACATATTGCTGTAAACGCTACAGGAACTAGATGAATTTAATAAAGTAAAGTATGCTCAAGAACTAACGACAGCTCGGCAAGTGAAGCTAAGAGCGTCTGAAGAATGTTCTATATTAACTTACAGCGATATTCAAAGGTGCATCGATTCGGTAAACGAACAGTGTGATGAAGGTTTTGAAGGTATAATAAAAATGCTGCATAAATCGAATAATTATATTTAAATATTGCAACTATTAAATTAATATAATGATAATTACTTTCGTGTAAACAGTTATACAGATTTTGCAACAAATTAATCGAGGCGTGGCGACGAACGACCATGAGGGTATGATGAAAGCCTTAAAAATGATTACCGAGAAGTTCGATATACCTATATATCCGTACGACGCACCGTTTTATTTGAAACTACTCAAGAAACGTTTACTTGAGAAAGAATCTGACGGATCTGAACTATGGCTGGATGATGTCAAAACTGTAGCGAAGACGGTGACATCAGAGATCGAGGAAATGCAAGAAAGTATGTCACATGGTTTTGAACGTATTTTCTGTCGTTTTTGAACATAATAAATTAGACAATTGATCTTAACAAATACTCAAATGATTCTTATTTATTTACAATGTGTTACAGTGGTAGTGTTTTTGTGCGACATCAACACGTATGTGGAAAACGATAGTCTGATAGAAACTCTCAACTGCCTGGAAACGTTTGGTATACCTGAAAAATTTAAAGGGTTTAGTGAAGAATGTCAAGAGCGATGTTTTCTGGAATTGCGGCAGTTACTGAAGCGGAAGGTAGAGCACTTTTTTTAAAATGGAGAATGTATAATATATGCTTTGTTATAGACGTTATTTAAAGTTTTGTTTGTACTGTAGCGTGAAATATACAATTGCCCATATGTTTGCTATACTACCAATAAAGGAAATAAAATTTATATCGATTTGAAAGGCGGAAAATATGCATGGGAGCGTCCGATAGGTTTTACGAAGACTCATCATCATCTCACCATAGATGATATAAATGTATGTATGGGTTTTCTCAAAGTATCGTGCCTAATTAAAAGTACACATTAATAATAATTTATTTTTACGTTTATAGGAAACAATTAAATCTATTATAGCAGAGAAACGTGAAGAAGATTATATGATGTACGATGAAGAATTACTTGCTAAATTTCAAGCTTGTATTAGAGGATACTTGTTGCGGAAACAGATCGCCGACAGATACGCTTATTTCGACGATAATTTGAGAAAAATTATCATGATACAAGCGTGGTGGAGGGGCATTAGGCAACGAAAACAGTATCGTAAACTGTTGCAAAAAAGGAGAAAAACTATGTTACAACATCAGAGTAAATCCTTAAATGCAAAAACAAATAAGGATGATAAGTCATGTCATAGTAAATTATCAAACGCAAGAACAAACGACAAGAATGATAGATTAAGTCGATATAAAAGACACGTAAGCTTGAACCTTTGAATATTTTAATTGCATTTTTTATCAGTAATTTCTTCCATAAAATTTCATATTTTCTATTACATAGGAGGATAAGATAATTAAGATACAAGCTCTGTGGCGTGGCCGAGCATCGAGGAAAGCCTTTCGCTCTTTATTGCGCTCGGAGAAACCGTCGTTCCCCGTGGTCAGATATTTTTCAACGGTATTAGGTTTCAGCGCGGAGGATTACGACAAGGATTTAGAACTACAAGTATGATAATCTTCGTATTACTTGCATATATCTCTGTTTCTGCGTATCGAAGTTCTGCTCTTATGGCCGTTTGTTTTAGAAATTGAAGCACGAGGTCGTACAATGTATAAGGCACAATCAGAATCTATCGGAGCAACTGAATAGCATGTTCGTCAAAATAGGATTACTGATCCAGAACAGAATAGCGTTACAGGTATATTTTCTTAAATTAATCGAATATTTACAAAGTCAGAATTTTGCTAAGAAATATTTCGCGTTTCTATTTAGGATGTGGTGGCGCACGGAAAAAGTTTGGATACTCTTGCAAAGGAGAAGAACGCAGGCAAGGATCAAAACGTCTTAAGTGACATTAGTACGATGGCACATAAAGGTCTCAAATCGTTAACGAGGGAAGGTCGTAAGATGCTGGAGAGCTATCAGCACCTGTTCTACGCGTTGCAGACGAATCCACAATATTTGTCCAAGCTGTTATATTTGCCTCCTAGCAACAAGTCAAACAAGTTGTTCCTGAAGAACATCATCTTGACGTTGTTTAATTTCGGATCGAACACCCGGGAAGACTATTTACTGCTGAAACTCTTCGGTTGCGCATTGAGAGAGGAGATCAAGTGCAATTGCCATCAGCCCTCCGACGTGTTGACCGGCAAGCCTTTGGTACGCGAGATGGTGGTGAATTACGCGAAACAATTCAACGGTCAAGCGTCGTTAAAGCAGATTGTAGGTTCGTTGATCGAGAAGGTCCTGGAAGAAAAGGATCTCTGCATAGAGACGAATCCGGTAGACATATATAAGCTTTGGCGGAATCAGCTGGAAATGGAATGCGGCCAGTCTTTGGACATGCCTCATACGGTGTCTCAGGAACAAGCGCTGAAACACATCCCGGTGCAGGAATCGCTCACGAGAGCGATAAATCAATTGAAGAGAATATCCCTCGAGTTTCTCAATAGAATAACGCAGTCTCGTGATCTGATCCCTTACGGGATGCTCTACGTTTCGAAGGTCCTGTACAACACGTTGATGGACAAGTTTCCGCATGCTCCCGAGAAAGATATCCTTAAGGCGGTCGGCAATTTGATTTACTATCACTTCATCAACGCCGCGATCGTGGCACCGGACACCTTCGACATCGTCACACTGCCGGTCGACAGAACTTTGTCCTCCTGCCAGAGGAAAAATCTGGCCAGTATAGCCAAGGTGCTGCAATTCTCCACCTCGAAGAAAGGTTTCGGCGAGGAGGCACCGCACTTGGAATGTTTGAACCCGTTCATAATTGCCTGCCACGAGAAGTTCAAGGACTTCTTCCGATACTGTTGCCAAGTGGAAGACCTCGAGGAACACTTCGATATTCACGAATACACGGAGGCGACGCTTATACAGAATCCGGAGATCTGTATATCTCTGCAAGAAATATGCGACGTGCACGCTTTGATGTTGAATTATGAAGACCAGATAGCACCCGATCCGTCTGATCCTCTGCATGACTTGTTGGATGACTTGGGCCCGGCACCAACCGTGGCGTCGTTGCTCGGCATTTCTAAAGCGACGTACGATGCAAATTTGGCGCGATACAGTAAGCAGGAGGTGTGCCTGGTGCTGACCAACAAGTTCCAGGTGCCGCGAAATGACGACACGAATCTGAGCAATCTCTTCGTGAAGGCGAAGGAATTACTCGTGTCGGTTATCCCGTTCTTAAAGAAGCCGACTCTCGTGGAGTCCTTGGAGGCCACATCTTCTCCGATGAGCGTGAAACTGTTCGATTATTCGTCCGTGTCGCCAACGGTACGCGAGAGTTCGTCCATAAACGACTGCAAGATGCAATTGCGCGCGTATCTCAACAAGCTCGAGCTCGAGGGATGGGTCAGTCGCGCGGACGGTTATCAAACGATCGTGACGGCGATAGCAAGGGATATTTGCAACAAGAGCAAGTATCGCGTCGCGAGGGACAAGGAGTTGCAGGCGCTGCGGGCGACCAAGGTGCGATTGGACGAGAAGACGCGGTACTACGAGGAGCAGGTCGGATTCTACAACGAGTACATAAAGGGCTGCCTCCAGAATCTGCACACTGGAAAGAGCTCGCTTCGCGCGTGTCAGGCGACCCAGAAGGACATGTACACGCAGTGCAAACTGAGATCCAAGATGACGGTGAAGTATTCCGCGTGGAAGTTGCAGGAGAAGGGCGTGCTGATGGAGGTCGATCAGGCGTTGAGCCCGACGGAGATGAAGAACGTCATCTTCGAGATAAGCCCGACGGAGCACAGCGGCGTATTTTCTGTACGCTGCAAATTCATGGGCGTCGAGCTGGAGAAGCTCGACATCAGCATACAGGAGCTGCTCGAGCTGCAGTACGAGGGCAGACCCTGCATGGACATGTTCGGTAGAGCGAAGATCAATGTGAACCTGCTCCTGTACCTGCTGAATCGGAAGTTTTACGGCAAAAAGAGTTGAAGGAACACTGTCTCAACGTTCTTCCGGAACGGAATTCGGAACGGCGGAATCGATTCACGCGTGTTACATGTGCAATTCATTGCTAGCACAACGTGTTCAGAGCGCAAACTTGATATTTTATCACCGCGACGAGTATCGACGATTTATTACGAGTTTTTTTTTTCCGTATTTTCGAGGTCGTTTTCGAGAATATTGATACATTTTATGCGTAACATGAAGTAGGGAGAAATTCGTGAAGATTTCACTTTTCCGTCGGGGATTAAGCGAACCAGTTGTCTTATCCTCGATGACGTAAGTGCAGTTATTTACACGTGCGTCGTATACAAAAGGTCTGTTTTTTTTTCTGACTGCAAGGTATTTTCTTTCAATTTTACTCTCTTCTTCCTTCTCTCCTCCTCCTTTCTCTTCTCCTCCTGTCTCTTCTCTTCACTTCACTTTCTCCTCTTTTCACTTTCTCCTGTTTACTTTCTCGCGTAATTATGTATATTTACTTCACTTTTTGGGCAAAGAAAAAGTAGCCGGCAACAGGCCAAAAAAAGAACAGAACCAAAATTAAGTTTTTCCTCCACTTCAATGCGTCTTAAATCACAATTAAGTGTATTCTGCGATCTATTTTTAGGTACGTTTTAATTATCAAAAGTTATTCGTTAACTTGAGGTATAGCAGATCAATAATGCTTTATTATATATCTTTTCAACAATCCGGAAGATACGATACATCACATCGACTTGTCACTAGTTTTACTGACGTAACATTCTTTTTTTAAAATAATTAAGTTATTTTTAATAATTAAGTTATTCACAAGCATTACTAACACGACGAACTGTCGCCTCCCAGTAATACGTTTAACAATCCATTTATTACAGCAATCTATCTAGTCTACGATACAGCATGCGTTTTGTAAATAATCGTGTTCGCGAATATTTGAAGTACCCCAACGAATGCAACAATTATCACTTGACATCACAATTAATATAGATACGACGAGTCTGCGAATTTATTCGGTTCATGATCTATATATGCGGACTTCGAAGTGTGGATGTAAATTAGTACTAATTGTAAGTTATAATAATATTCTAAGTTATAATAGAATGGAATAAGGAAGCTTCGATTGACATTGTAATATACAGTTTCAACGCTCGAAAACAGGATGTAAAAAATCGTCAATTTTACTAAATTTTAATAAAACTTCTATCTGCCACTTTAAACGTGTTTTGTTTTCAATTTTATCGCGTGTTCTTATACAAACCTTTATTAAATTATTAACTATAAAAGAAATAAGAGATTAGCAATAAAAAAATTACTTATTTTATTTTATTTTGTCCAAATATTCTATTTGCAATGACACTAAACATTCTGGATAAATTGTAAGATTTTTTTAAGAAATATTTATATTAAAAATTAACACGCACATTACATTTATATTTTGGAGATGTTATAAATTAATATGTTATATATTTTCACGAGAAACTTTTTAATATAACGCAGCTTTTAGTTTCCGGCTATTTTTTTTTTAATTTTACGGACATACGTCTCTATAATATTATGCCCACGTGTATTTTGAAGTGCAGAAGGTGCAAGAAATCAGCTGGAAGTGCTGGAACGAACAGTTCGGCACATAACTGATGAGCTGAAAGCTTTCCCGTGTGAATAACTTAGGCCTTAATTATTTCTGTCTATATTATATTTAATATCATAACTCGTCAGTCGGACCTTTTAGTTCAATGTCGTTTTCGCTGCGTGACATAAAGTTTTAGACGGATAACTCGAAATGTCGGTGAGTAACCTCGCTATTACGGAATGCCTTTACTTTTGCATCTTGATTTCGCATCCTAATGCAATCCTAATTGTGTAACTTTTCAAACAAACATCAGCGATATGATACTTTTCGACGGTCTGTTAAAACTATCAAAAATTTTGATTTTTTTATCTAATCTATCCGGGTATTACGTTGACCCCTCTGATAAATTTGTTTACAGCCTAGATACTCAGATAAATTTCTATACACAGTATCCTCTGAATGTTTATCATCTCAAGGAATAAACAAACGATTATACATTGTTCATTTTCAGGATATAATCCTTTAAAGGCGTATAAATACATATTATTGGCACAAAACACACACGGGGATTTGATGTTTTATTTGTTAAGAAATGGCTAGTACAGCAACCGCAAATATGGAAAGTAATTCTAACAAGAATGGAGACAACACGGAGACGGAGAGGCAGCTCAAAGAGAGAGCCGAAAGAAATCGCCAGAGAGCACTCTTGTTAAGAAAATCCAAGGTTGTAGCTCATCCATATGTGAGGTGTGTGTCAAGCGTATACATGAGAGATTTGTTAATGTATTTCCCTGTAATGCAATCATCTTTTAAAGTTCAATTCTTTGATCTCAGAGTCTTGGATTTAAAATAAACCTTTTTTTCTTTAAGAATTTGATTAGATTCTTACGTGTTCTTGTTAATAATATGGTTGTAGAGAAAATGATGACTCTGTAAAAGGAAGAATGATAAAAGTACAAGGGCAGCGTGTTATCGACAGCGGTGGAGGCTTTCTGATAGAAGAAAACGATGAATTAGAACAGCAAATGGTAGCGGACACGTATATACATAATTATATACATGACATTGTTACGTTATACAATAATACACATTTATATTTATTTAGCTTAAAATTAGAACCGAGCCAGAGCCAGTTATTGGTAAATTTAACGAGTGTGAGGAGTGCCAGCAGAAATTTGGAGATTCATATCTTTTGCAAACGTTCGATCTAACTGTCTGTGATAAGTGCAGGTATGACAGCGGTGTTTGAAGTAAACGGCTTCATTTATATGGTATCTGGTTTCCTCTCCCTCATGTCTCTTGATGATGAGAAGTCGCGAATATTATACCGTTATATATCGTTTTAGGGATAAAGAGGGAAAGCACTCCTTAATCACCAAAACTGAAGCTAAACAAGAATACCTGTTGAAAGATTGCGATCTCGATCGACGGGAACCTGTGCTAAAGTATATCATGCGAAAGAATCCTCACAACGCGAATTGGGGCGAGATGAAGTTGTACCTGCATCTGCAGATAGAACAGAGGGCTTTGGAAGTTTGGGGTTCGGAAGAGGATCTGTTGAAGGAGAAGGAGGCGCGCGATGTAAAGCGGGCGGGAGCTAAGATCAAGAAATTCAATAAGAAGGTACCTAAATTTGTATAAGTGATTTAAATATGATGTCGTATATTGTTGCTAAAACAAGTTTTACGTTTTGCGGATGAGTGAAGATGAAACAGCTGCGAATGCAAGTGAGAAGTTCGTTGTACGATAAGACAACAAAAGCGTCGCACGTTCACGAGTTTGGAGAAGACACGTACAATGAGGAGGATGATACATATACGCACACTTGCACGACGTGCGATTATGAGGAAACGTACGAAAAAATGTGAATGCCCGAATATTATCATTCGCGATAGCATGAGTCAATTTGATATCACTTTATACGAGAGAGAGAGAATATGATTTTTCCTTGAATATGATCGTGTAGATGAGTCTCGAAAAAGAAATTTGTTTTTTCTCTCGAAAATTTGGATGCACGGAATATTTTGTTGATCAATGCAGTTTCGATTTATACATCTTTTTTTTATATTATTTCACGAAATAATTTAAATAAAAGATATGATAAATTATGTATTTTGTTATTAATTTTATAAGTTTTTCCCGCCATGTGAATATGTTGTTAAAAAATTAAAACTTATTTCATTTACGTTATAAAAAAATTACCTATAATTATATACAATTATGAAATATGTAAATTATTATATTTATTTCGCTATTTTTTGTACATTGGAGTAATATAATTTTGGATATTTTTTTCTTATTTAAAAAGAACAAAGTTTTAATATTCAGAAGATATGCTGCTTGAACAATATTTGTAGATATCACGTAGACAATTAGATTAAAATAAAATTTTTATTCTTTTGCGAAAACTTAATCTGTTTATATTTAATCCGATGTTCATTATTACAATAAATAAATGTATAATTGTACGCTTGTTGGAACCGAGACGAAAATCTAAACAGATGACATAGACGCGATTGCGTTGAAAATATCTGCATAATCTAATTATTGTCCGTTGGTGTTTAACCCTTATTAAGACATTGGTCAGTTAAAATCGTATTATCGCTTATTGTATTGCAATTTTTCGAAGCTTATCAGAGAGATCTGGCGATTACATAATTACTATTTATGCATTATAACATGAATTACAATGCAATTTATATATTACGGTTATATGCATTGCAACATATAAATAATACAGATAAAAGTCTCATTTTTATTTCGCTGTAATTTGCACGTGCTCGTTCTTCGACTCCAGCGTTCGATTCGTGGAATTAAAAAACGAATTAAATTCTGATTAATACAATGGACATTTCGAAACAATCAAAAAGTTCATTATTTACATTAAAGCATTATAAGGAGAGACAGTTGATCATTCCCCCCCCCCCCCCCCGTCACTTCTCTTTTTCCATATACATATATACATAGACATAATATACACATTATAGTCCGACCTACATCTCATCGCATATTGCAGAAACATACTGCAGACTAACCGTTTCTTTGGAACACTAATGAGGCAGGTGCGAAACGATACGTAAATAACAGGCCGCTTCATACAGAAATTATGAAAATACATGTTTGCCGCGAACTAAAGATTTTTGCGCAAAGTCTACACAAAAATTTTAGAACGGCTAAACGTTTGGCACAGTTAGCCTATTGCTGTCGCTACTACTACTGCTGTGAGTAGTTTGCACCGGGTTACTAACTAGGACAGACGATCTGCAAACAGAAAGAGAAACGTGCAAATCAGTTACTTGCTAGAAAATATTTAGTATTGTAAAAAAATTAACAGTAATTAATAGTTGTATTCATGGTTTGAGTTTTATCGTCAAACTTTTAAATTCGCATTGCGTGATTTACAAAGTTTTGTAACGCTATATAAATTTAAGATGATTTGGAAATAAACTTCTTCAGTTATTTTAATAATTAGTATCTACATGTTAAGAGAAAATTGTTCTAAAAATTTTAATAATGATTTTAATAATAATACCGCATCCAATTTCTCATTTAGTTTCTCCAAACATATAAGTATAAATTCAATGAAACGCTCAAGTCACGTACCTGTTATGCCTCAAATGACTCTTGACTAAGTCCCCGGAGGTCAACGCGGCCATCAAAGATAGCTCTGCGGCGAGCACGGTGGCGCAAACGATTCGGGAGAGTTGTTTGGCGTTCTGACCGGGTTCCGTGGGATGCGCACCCTTGATCCCCAGCATCGCCAAGCACGCACCTTGCGCCGGCAAACCAGTACCACCGCCCACTGTGCCGACTTCTAGGCTGGGCATCGTGCAGGTCATGTGCAGATCCTTGCCGTCCACGCCCCACGGTTCCATCTCCGTTATACAGTTACTGCTGCTAACGTTCTGCGCTGGATCTTGTCCAGTTGCGATGAAAATTGCGGTCACGATATTTGCGGCGTGCGCATTAAAGCCGCCCATGCTGCCTGCCAAGGCTGAACCCGTCAAGTTCTTCTTGATATTGAGCCTGACGAGTTCGCGCACCGAGGTCTTCAGCACGCACGACACGACGTCCGCAGGTACGATTGCCTCGCTCACCACGGTTTTACCCCTACCCTCAATCCAGTTGATAGCTGCGGGCTTTTTATCGGTGCAGAAATTCCCACTGAGGGAGAGTATCTCCATGTCCGGAAAGTAGGTCTGTAACGTCTGCAGAGACCTCTCCGTCCCCTTGGACAACATATTCATCCCCATAGCGTCACCGGTCGTGGCGACAAAGCGTAGATGCAGGTCCCGGCCGACTACTTTCGGGTCGATCTTCGTCAGTCGAGCAAATCTGCTGGTTTCGTCAAAGCTGTCCTTTAGTTCCTGAAAGTTTTCCGGCTGTTTTATCCACGATATCGCTTCGTACATCCGCACAATGTCCGGGAATTGCACTATAGGTGCTCGAGTCATCCCATCCGTAATTACGCGAGTGATCACGCCGCATTTCAAGAGCGCGCGGCTGCCGCGATTTGTAGACGCCACCAAGCAGCCCTCCGTCGTCGCCATCGGCACGTGGTACCGCTCGCCGTCGATCAGCAACGGCCCAACGATACCAACCGGTACCGGCACGTAGCCGATCACGTTCTCACAGCAGGCGCCAAGTACCTTGCTGTAATCGTAATGTCTATACGGCAAATCGGTCATCTCTTCGGTAAACTTGCCGGCATCACCCACGACGAGACGCCTGATATCGACCCCGCGCTCCATGTCGCCCACCGCTTTTTCCAACTGGTACGCAGCTATGTCCTTGTGTTTCACCAGTTGTATCACCTCCTCGTTCGTCAAGGCACTGGCTCCAAGCTTATATACACATACAATAATATATATAATTATATTGTATATATACTAATACATTATATATTATTATCTTATTATCTATTATCTATTATTATCATTATATATTATTTTCTTACCTCTGACTTATATATTTCTAGACAGTCTTCCACGCTCCGGAGAGCTTCGGACTTTTTCGGTGAGTCAATTTCGGAATTGCTCGCACCATGGTATATCACGTCGGTCTGTACCTCCTTGTCAACGCACTCTACATCGTTCTCATCACCCCAGCCACCACCCACGCCGGACAGAGGAAAGAGCGGCTCTTGGGTCGTCGGTAATGTTACGCCAAAACGTTCTCGTAACCACATATTCATCGTGGTATCCATATCGTCCAGATTAGTTGAGCCATCAAGTAGCTTCACTTTCTCTTCCACTGTCGTCTCCTCCGCCTCGTCCTCCTCTTCCTCCTCTTCTTTGAATCTCAGCCGTCTGGCGACCATGTCGCTTCTATCCTCGAAGAAGATGAACTTTATCGCCAGCGCTAACAGCAGTATCAATATCACAATGTTGTCCGCGCTGGCTGATAGCCAAGTCATCAGGTGTTCCTTCAATTCGGAACTCTCGACGTGATCGGAACCGTTTACCGCGTCCGAGCTCGTGGATGTCGCTGCCCTTCTCATCGTGTTCTCGGCTTCTTTGTTCTTAAAGGGCCAGCGGCTGCAATATGGAACAAGCAATTAACATAAATCTAAATTATAAATAAATTAAAACAATCTAGATAATTATATAAAGCAGAATAGATATTTTATTACTATAAAATAAAACTCTTCCAATGCAATATGGAAATTATAGATGTAAATGCACAATCCTAACGAGATGACAATTGAGACCGCAAATCGTAATTGTGTGAAAATATTTAAGATTAAAAAATTATTAGAATGTTTACGTAAAAACTGCCTCATATATATATATATATATATATATATATATACACCGCGATATAATGATAGTTATGTTAATAGACAAATGAGAGAAAGTCGTTTTGAACGAAACACGAAGCGAACGCAACAACAGTTTTTCGCAAACTAAAACGTAATTCAGAATGATAACCGGTAGCACAACGGAAAGAGAATATTCGAAGTATTCTGTACCACCACCACCACCCTATAATGTCACTTATTTTTGGACTCTCATTTTACTTTGTATGGACGACAGTCAATCTTTTGTACACGCGTTATTATTAACGTTCTCATGCAATATTAAAATACGCTTTGCTATTCACGCGGATCTCGTACGAAAGCGTAGCTCTCTCGATACTTTAAATATTGAAAAATATTTACGTATTGTATAACTACGATTGCATAAAGATGAAATTGTATAACGACATACGTCATGTTGAATTAATACATTTGTTATTTCAACAGTATCAATAAAAAATACTGTAATTGTTAAAATATGACTTTTCAGATTTATTTGTTTTTTGTCGAAAGTAAAACCGTGAAAATCCAAGGTTACATCCAAACTAATATATGAGATTTACTTCTTTAATTTTTATAATGGCAGTTCGATTAAAAAAAAAACCGTCACAATTTCTTTCTAAAAATATATATTTAGAATTCTATGAAATAGAGTCCATTCGATTTCGCCTCTTATCTTTGTAAATATCCACTCGAGAATATCCGAGACGAGAATAATGAAATTATGAATGACTTTTTCGCCCATTGCGAGATTATTTCGTTCATACTGCGATACCGACAACTCTTTGAAAACGTCCAAACTTCTTGCTCGATAAGATCTTGCTTCCTGTGGAAAGCTTCATTGAATATGGATACTTCGTTGAATAGAAGTCTATATCCAAATGCTAATGTTTACAGATGAACCTGACCTGACGTCAAAATTAGGCGTCACAAACTGTTTGACAAAGACGGCGCAAACATAAAAAAAAGTAATGGGGGTCAGATACAATAGCTCTTCGGCCACGGTTTCCTGCTCCGCCGCGTATGTACGATATACATTGTCGTACACAGCCGCTTTATATTCTAAAGTTTGCATCAAGGAAAAGAAGAAGGAAAAGATCCCTTTTTTTTTGTTATATCACCACGAGAAACAATAAAAATGTATACCTGTTGGCATGTACTACAAATAGGCCGGCGATCATGATCATTTTGACTCGCTCCACCACAGGATTCGGTTTTTGATCCTCCTCGTTTAATGGCTGCATTATAAATATCTTGTCTGCGCTCAGTTGGCCCATATTATTGCTCCCGCGAGAAAGCTGTAATACAATAGTGTCCTTTACACAAATACAAATTTAATGTGTATATAATTTTTATCGCATACGATAAATTGTCCAAACAATTAAATCCTTCGTCTTTTTGGCGATTTTCTAAATTTGAAATCTCGGGGCCTTGAAACATTTCTAAAATCTTGCCAAATTCGACGCTTACATTATTCTCAAGTAAAAAAAGAACTAACATGGTATTTGTATAATGATGTACGTTAAATATACTTGATAGCATCGGATTTCTCTAACAATAATGGACCTAATCTTTTAAATCTGTGCTTTTCAACTTTGCTACGTTACGCTTTCTGCGTTTAAAACGGAATACACTCGATTTGGAGGAAAGTTGTAAAAGTACGGGGAAAGGAGTCGTTTCAATGAGAACGAGAACATCAAATTGAGCTATACCTCGAGTATGAGCGACAAGCAGGCCGGATAGAACGTCATGAAGACGATGTAGTTGACGATCACCCCGAGGCACGCAAAGGTGCAGAGGATCTCCAGCCTCCTGATGCCCGATAAGGATCCTATGCCGATCAGGAGGGTCTCCACGAGGGTATCCAGAGTGATGGCCGGTCCCAGCAGAGACATGCCGCGCGCGATGTTTGCTTTGACTTCTTCTTGATTCCGCGAACTTAGAGCGTACTGCGCTAATGTCGCGGCCTTCGATAGGTCGATAAGAAGCAAAAAGAAAAATAAAGCGTCCCTAGAAGAGTAATAACGTTTCAATGTAATATCGCGCGGATAGAGGAGTCATTAGTCTCCTCGTATATAAAGCGACGGTAACCGCAACTGCTTACTTCAAATCTGCGACATCGCTGCGGCCGAAATTCACCACGCTGGACGTGAATACCACGCTAGAGAACACGGTAAACAGGCCGGCGATACCTGAAACGCATACGACAAATCTGTTGAGTATGTGATAATCGAAATTAAGTGTGTTAAATTGCGATGAAACCGACATGGATTTCGATGCGAAGGACGTGTAAGGAAAAGACAGGTCGCTCTCGTCGCGTTTCGTTCGTTCACGAGTGAACGGAAGGATTTTTATGTGCAGGGTACCTATCCGTGGGAATATAACTCAGTATTTTATCTCTTTAACGATCTCTCGTCGATCATTACTGTGTCAATGTCATCGGCGGCGCAGTTCTGCATTTACGCGGCGCGTGTTCCCGTTGCGAATTAAATTATCTGCACGCATAACGTTACGCGGAGCGTTAAATGGCGTAAAAATAATTCCCAGTAACCGAATTCAGTAATCGAGCATAACGCTCCGGACGAAACGCTATCACTTTCTATGAGACTTTCACTGTTCGCTGTCGTGGGCTTTCACGCGCCGCTCGTGAAGATCCGGTTTTATCAATGGTCCTGACACGCATAATTATTACGCATTTTGTTCCGAATGGTTCCGTCGTCGACGCACCGGTGTGTGTATCGATCTGTAGTAATCATGAAAAAAAGAGAAAAATCCTACTTCCGGAGAACCGTAAAATCGAAAGGAACACTGTTGTCCGGTTCGTGCCGTCTGGCTCTCTCGCCGCGTGCCTATTTCAGATTCATTTTGTATTTTCGAGAACGGTTTTGGTAGAAATCGCGTATTTATGATAATTCAACGTCTCTAGTCTAGTATCATATTTCAAAGTTAATGTCAAGGTCTAAAGTTGTTAAATAACACTGTTCAACAAAAGAAAAATGCGCAAAAATGACAATAATAGTTTCCTGTAGTTTTGAACGCTGAGGGCCGATATCACAGTCTCCGATTAACGTGATCCTCCGATTAAACTCACTCTGCATCTCTTTCTAAAGGCCATTGCACGTAACAAAGTTTTAGTCGTAATCGTAAGGCCATAAGAGGATAGACCAATCACACTCGATTATTCTTCGAGCGCGAGGAGAATAATCGACTGTGATTGGTTTATTTTCTTACGGCCTTACGATTATGGCTAAATCTTTGTTACGTGCAATGGCCTTAACTGTCCCCCTAGAAAGAGACGAAGAGTGAGTTTAATCGGAGGATCACGTTAATCGGAGACTGTGATATCGGCCCTGAGTGCGATAGTTTGCCAAATTGTTCTACCATGTCATAATTTTTAGAAATTTGCAGTTGAATTTGCAAAAAAGACTATTTTAGTGTATTCTGGTATATTATAACTACGATTTGTGACGTGTTGGATAAGTTTTATTGCAATCAAAATTAAGTATTTGTTCAGACTTTCAGCTCTTAAAAGAAATTTGTTGTGTCGATTATGGTTAAAAAGATATTGATGATTAACATAGATTAACTATTGCTTCAAAGTTGCGACTTACATAAACCATTAACTTATAAAATATTTAATATTTTTGACAATAATAATAAGTGAAATGGGATCGATGTGATATTCAATCAAATAGAGAAGATGCCAAAATATTTTTAAATTATAAAATAGATTGGAAGAGGCTGTAAAGGTCACACGCGGATCACGATGCGTTTAAATATTATAATGATTTATTCATCAAGTTCCAAAAATCCAAACGTTTCGGCTCCAGTCCGAGCCATCCTCAGTGGTATAATATTAACGACATTAATAAAATGTTCTCCTTAACAACATGGCGAGTTTACTGTTTCCAAATTTTACAGAAACCTAGTGAGACTACAAGGTCCAAATCAAGTAGTCTGGAGAACGAATACATCGCGGAGTTAAATAAAATGGTATGAACGTATGGCAAAGGGGATGATCTATACAAAGAGAACTGTACGAAGAGATCCCGTCGACACGACGCACAACAACAAATTTTGTGTCGACGGGATCTCTTCGTACAGTTCTCTTTGTATAGATCATCCCCTTTGCCATATGTTCATACCATTTTATTTAACTCTGCGATGTATTCGATTTCTCCAGACTACTTGATTTGGACCTTGTAGTCTCACTAGGTTTCTGTAAAATTTGGAAACAGTAAACTCGCCATGTTGTTAAGGAGAACATTTTATTAATGTCGTTAATATTATACCACTGAGGATGGCTCGGACTGGAGCCGAAACGTTTGGATTTTTGGAACTTGATGAATAAATCATTATAATATTTAAAGGCATCGTGATCCGCGTGTGACCTTTACAGCCTCTTCCAATCTATTTTTGAATTTCGAAGGTCTTTATATGACATTTTATTGATTTTTAAATTATGTTACGGGTTTTTCAGGATGTCTAAATTAAAAAATTATTTCAGACTCATTTTAGACTCATTTTTTACACTAAAAAATAGTCCTTTTTTGCAACTGCAAATTCTAAAAATTGTGGATAGAGCAATTTGATAAACGGAATTGTATTCAGCGATCAGAAGACTACGGGAAACGATTATTCTCGTTCTTATGCTCGAAAAAAAAGGAATTTTTGTTGAACAGTGTAATCTACGAACAGCTTGTACGAATTAATTTTAATTTAATTCTCATACATATGTTTGTCAAGCAACGTAATAATAAACTGTATGAATGTATGAACAACAACTTTTTGCGATAAAACTTTAACGTTACTGGATAATTAGAATTAATAATGAGAAATTTATTGTGCAAATACGTAATCGTCTAAAAACTTATGCAAAACCCAATACATTTTATATGCAGTTTCAATATAAATCATTATTCCATAATGAATTATGTAGGTAATACATAAACAATGAAAGTTGTTTTAAGCGTTATTAATTTTCTTACCTAAAATGTATTTGGATCCCATTTTTTGCAAATTGCGGAACTGATGATAAGTGAATAGCACCGCCAGGCAACGTATTATCGTCATCACTATAATGTCAGCCGCTTTTAGATCCTATCGAACAATATGCATACGTTAAGAATTTTTTCTATCAGAGTAGACAAAAAAGTATGAATTAAAAGAAACAGTAGCGCACATAAAAATTTCGTTTGATCCAACAGTCAAAATTATTTCATAAGATATAGAAATAATTCAAATAATATACAAGGGTCGGTAGTAATTTTTCTTGTCATTATGTCATAAAAATTTCTAACAACACAAATGGATTTCAATGCAACTCACTTCTTCTACAATAAGAAATTGAATATTCAATATAATCACTGCCCTTTGACTGCTATACATATTTGACATACGCGCCAGTTTGAACTGCACGTGTGACACACTTATGTAACTGATCACAACGCCTTTTAACATAATGTCACTTAGAGACTACAAGTAACAACTCAGTGAAATGCAAAAACTTTCTATGGCGCTAGATTCGAAAGAAAAAAAATTAGGAGGCATTACTTTCGTACCGACCCTCGTAAATAAGTATCTTTTAATAATTCGATCTAATACAACATAATCATATATTATACCTATACAAAACATCGTAAAAATCAGGACTTTACGTGACAGAAGTTGACGTCCTTAAGAAAATGATCGAAGCGTGGAATTTCACACGACGATCTCTGCTCACCATAGTATTGCATTTGTTGTGACGACAGTACGTGGCACCGGGCAAGTCCTCCCCGCGTGCCCCTTCCTGTCCACTTCTGGTCTCCATGTTAAGCATACACGCCGTCAAAGTAAAGATCGTCACGATCACCTCCAAGGGATGACCGGCGCAGAACCGGCCGTGTTTTTCGAATACGTGAGCCAGCATCTTTGATGGCTCTCGTGAAAAAAAAGTCCTTCCGAAATCTGCAACATATTGATCGCGTGTTTCAAGTATTAATAACTTATCGAGGGAAAAGGAGAAAAGACGGGCGATTTAAATAAGATTCATCGCGCGCTTCTTTGGTCAATTCTGAGAGTAGCGATCACGAAACTTTTATCGTAGGGCGGAAACATGAAAAGTGAAAAGTTTCATGTAACTATCTCATTCTATTGGTGTTGAATAGAAGGAGATATATAGTCATATGACATTTTTCACTTTTCACGTTTCCGTTCTAGGGGAAAAGTTACGTGATCGTTGCCCTGGAGTCGATTTTTTTCTTAGCGAAAATATTAAAGGGAATCGTCTTTTATCGCACAATTTCTCGCACTCGATATATCAGCTTGTGACGGTCTTTTTTTACACAGAACTCATTCAAACATATTTATTTCTTAAATTCTCTTGGTTTACTTTCCATTTATTTTGATAAGAGATCGTGAGAATGGACTGGTTTCTTTCGAGAGTGAAATAATATATGCGTGATCGGGCGCGTCTATGCCGACACGTAATTTGCATATGCGGCGCAGACGACGCCCAGGTTTGGGGAAAGTGACCGTTGCATCACTTTTTCGAGTGTCAACAAATGTATAATAGCTTTTAGCCAATTAACTTATATAATTGTTATGTGATTGCCGAATTCTTCAGCAATTCTACCTATTATCCGATCTTATACAATCCGAAGTTATTTTTTATGTCGTAGCATGTCGATTTTACACGCGTTCTATATAAAACGAAATATAATTCTCTATCTCTCTACGTGTGTGCTTGTGTGAAATAAAGAAAAAATGGAAATAAAGTTATAAAATACTTCTCAGAAATATTTTATAACTTTATTTCCATATTATTTCGTATTTATTTCATACAAGCATACACGTAGAGAAATAGAAAAACGCCCATTATTATATCATTATATCGTTCTATGGAACGCGCGTAGAAACGACGTGCAACGATATGAAAAATAACTGCGAATTGTATAAGATCGGATACTAGATAGAATTGTTGAAGAATTCGGCAATTATATAACAATTATATAAGTTAATTACATTAAAATACATTAAAATAATGTTAGGAAATCATTAAAATCGAAAGTGCTGAACAATGTAGTTACGATACTTTTTATTGATGTCATTAAATGGGGTACTCGGAATAGCTCAGTAATAAGTACAGTAATAATGTTTTTTCACTTAATTTTATAAAGAGATTATGTGTATGTAAAATTATGTATATACATGTATAAACTAGTAGATTTCCAAGCTATACAAATAAGATGTGCGGTATAAATTTACATATCGTATCTATTCTCATTGTCTCTTTCTCTTTTACTCCCACTGCCTATTGTCTACCGTTTGCACAAGCTCTATTTACATGTGTTTTGTTTATTTTCTTCGTCACTCTCATCTTCATAGCATCTGCATATCGACTGCCCGAAAGAAATTTACGGGATTACGCAAGAATAGAAAAAATGAAATCTGAATCTCATGAATATATTACGACATCGTTAAGATAATTCGAGTTTGCGAAAAATCCGTCCTAATGCGTTCTACTAGACTGGCCAGTTAAACGAAATCTTTACAAGAGTTGGATGACAAACGGAGGGATCGACCGATAATACTGTTACAGCGAGTTGCGAAATCGTATTCTTGAACATCTTAAGCAGCCCGGTTCGCTTTCTAGTTGATCGTTGTCTACCGAGAAAAAAAAATCGTTGAGAAAAAAGGCAAGCGGACTTGGTTCCACCATAAATGTGTCATTCCCACATTCGAAACATCGAATCAGTAAGTCCTCGAGGTGAATCGGATGGAAGGAACGCATTCTCCGCAGGGTGACCCTTTAATCGCGGGCACTGTACAAGTTCTAGGGCGTCCTGTGTGACCAACGCACCTGTCCGGATAGCCGAGATCTTTTTATGCATACAGTAATGATACAGGTTGTCGACTACGGAGAAAGAGCACTAATTCACCGGCGTCACTCGAAATGTCTGTCAAGGTCGGTGACTTTCCAAGTGTCGAGAAGTACTCGCGCGAGTATTTCTACACCTGACTGATCATTATCCTCTTCTCAGTTTTAACAACTATCGCGGAATCTACTTTTCTCGCTGTCTACGATCTGTGCTCTTTATACGAAAGAGTATATTGTCGCCTGAAAAATTGTCACGTTTACATGAATTAATAATTAGAATAACAATATGCAACTTTTTTACCACGACTCTTTTTCTTGGGAAGAAAATTTATTAGGCCTTTCAAAAGTGACAAATTTCTTTAACAGCAATTTGTTATCGTTTATCCTAGTTTTAATATGTATGTATGGAGAGAGATAAAAGCCATAGTAATGTAAGTCAAATTTTTTTAAATATTGACTCGTGTGCATAGATGCAATTTATATATTGTATATATTGCATCTATGCACACGAGTCAATATCTTAAAAAATTTGACTTACACCACTATGACTTTTATTCCTTCATATATATATATATTTTTTTTTTACGCTCGATAAACTTATTGTGCACAATTATAAATAGAATAGTAGAAGATAATAGTGAAAATTATAGTGATACTGTAAAATCAGATCTATAAAAAGCTTATGCGATAGGACATCAAGATGGAAATATCGCAAAATATTTATAATTTTTCAAATTCTCTAATATTGCCACGTATTTTCTGTAGAGAACTTATATTTTTCATTTTAGACATATTTATATATGTCAGCAACGTTATTATTTACCTACGAAATGGTAATGTTGCCGATAGATAGGAATGAGAAACGCTTAAGGATAAATTGGTTGACCGTGGAAAGGATTAGTTACACATGTTAATTGATACATGCCTCTTAAACAGGTAATGCAGGTTCGATTGGCAGTCACTGCATGAAACATGCATCGCTAATTATGCAGGGAACCATGTATATTGATTACCTCCGAAATTTCTTTCGCTTTAAACTTGAAACTAGATAAATATGATATGAGAGCCGCGAAATTATCAGTTGTATAATATTCTTTTAAAAATCGACTTGTTGCATAAACTTCGCAACCGTGTGGAATATATTAAAGAAGAAAATAAAACATCTCAATGAGCAATAACTTATAAGTGTTTCTCGTAAAAGTTTTTAAATATTTCTTTATATTTTGTATATAAAAAAAACAAAAAATAATTTCTATCGCATTTTATCATAATTATCATAATATATAAGTTGTAATTCTGCAAATAAAAATATAGCTATACATATTTGCATTGTCATTTATATTACGAAATATAATATTCATTGAATTAAATTACGTCAAAATGCGATACAAATTATATCGGATAAAAATAAAATAAAAGTAATAAACGATCGCATCGCAAGTAAAAAGCGAATTAGTTGACACGAATTCCTCTTTCAGTTTCAATTGCTCGAGGACTATCGGCTTCTCGAGATCGCAAAAAGGGACATTCCTTTTACTCAATCCTCGATATCTGTAATCGAGAGAGAAAGTGCGTGCGTATATTCCTCGGACGTTCTGCATATTCTACTTTTTTTCTTCTCTCTCTCTCTCTCTCTCTCTTTCTCTCTCTGTCTCGTTCTTTCGTACTTCCCTTTTCGTCAGTCATAGTGTATTTAGAGGCGAAATTTCCCGTACTTTACTATATACGCTGAGGAATCGCTACTTTCTTTACTTCTTCACGTTCCAGGAACGTTCACTTCTCTCCTGGCGCATTAATGCAACGCCGCCGCCGCCGCGGTCGGCGTCGCTTCATCGCGTTGCTCACTTTTTCCGCGATACGTTTCTCTCCCGCGACCGGGTGACCCTGAAGTAAATGAAATTTACTTTCTTCGACGAAGCGCAACGAATAGTGCGTGCTCCGGCGCGCCTCTCTATCATCCCTCTCCCTTTCTTTTTTTTCCTCGTGTCGGAGCGACTAATGAGTAGCCGGGGCATACTCTGACACTAAGATTGACCTGCGAAGATTGATGAACGTCCCAAGAAGCCCAGAAAGTCCCGTGGCAAGCGTCTATTTAGGATAATCGGGAGTTCGTCTCTGACGAATAAAGGTCCTTGCACAATGCCAGGCAACAGGCAATAGGAACAGGAAATAACACAGGCAATAGATCTTCAACCTATCGAAAGCCATATTTCTCTCAATGCATTCTGTTCCTATTCCCTGTTCCTATTGCCTGTGCTTTTGTATTGTGTTCCGACCTTAAACCCCCAACGAGCTCCTCTAATTGTAAGGTTCTGGCGCGGAGCCCGAGTCCGAACTTGTTCTCCGAGCGATACGTATCTTTATTACAGATATTTACTTTGCATGTACATGGTTCCGTAATTAATTAGATCCAGTTTCACAAATGTCGGTTAGCTTTTAACCTTAGATTAACTCACTCTTCGTCTCTTTCTAAGTGGGACGTTAGAAAGAGACAAAGAGTAAGTTAACCTAAGGCTAAAAGTTAACCGATGTTTGTGGAACTGGGCCTTAGGGCCGATATCACAGTCTCCGATTAACGTGATCCTCCGATTAAACTCACTCTTCGTCTCTTTCTAGGGGGACAGTTAGAAAGAGATGCAGAGTGAGTTTAATCGGAGGATCACATTAATCGGAGACTGTGATATCGGCCCTTAGACAGCTAACTAACAAGCGGTGCTTTATCTCTTTTTTCGGCAGCCATACGTACAAGATCAGTTATGTAATTTCCCTTTCATTAGCGATAGTTGGTCCTCAGCGAGAAAGCGACACTTTTTTCAACTATATACGGATGACGTTCGATCGAAAAAGAATAAAATTAGAAGTTTGCAAATTCAACGACTCTCGCTTAGTTATTTATATGTATATGTATATGTATATTTTATTTTCGCGTCGATGCTCGATTACAATCTGCGGAATCTAAAATATGATTGCAAAATTGATAATAAATGTAGAATATGCCAAGCGAATGCGGTTTGTATTGTTCGAGTAAAATTTTATCTTAACATATTTAATTTTTAATAAAAGAGACATTAAATATTAAATAAAAACATCTGTGTGAACAATCAGACATTGAATTTTCATTAAGGACGGATTGATTTACAATAAAAAAAAACAGTAATAGAAAATTAAGTTCTGACGTTAATAATAAATAAAGGCATAGACTTGGTTGAATTTTCTCTGTTAACAAATATGTCTCTCGAGCTATTATATAATATGTTATTCCCAGAAATAAATCATTAATTTACCAATATAAAAGTTAATTTAGATATTCAGACGTGAGAACGACGAGGTTTTCACATCCAGCGATGAACAAAGGTAACTTGAATTCGTAGTTTAAATTCAAATTATATTCGATTTGACAATGAGTCATTTTTTAACAATTTCTATAGGTCACCACTGCTCCTACTCAGTATATCATTAATTTAACTAAAACAATAGAGTTAAAATAATACTGTTTTGTGTTAAAATAATAAATTTCGACACACATGGTAGTTAAAAATAACAAAATGTTATTTAATTACTCAAGGTTTAAATTTCATCTTTTAATATTTAACAGTACAAATATTTATATTTAATGCGTATAGATTATAGCCATTATAAATTAAAATTAAATTCTTAATTTGCTTGACTTATATGTCATAAGTATTTATAAGAAAAAAGAAACTGAACACTTTAATATTTAATATTTAATAAAAAATATTTTCATCAATGCCCCTTATCTGGAGACAAACAATACTTACCTCTGTAAATATACAATATTTAATAGAAGTAAGTATTGTTTGTCTCCAGATAAAGATTCGTTCATTTCGTCTCGGGAATTCAATTTTTAATAGTTTAATCAAAATAATTGATTGTATAAACGTTAAAGATAGATCAAAGGTCTATTTAGCGAAATAGAAATTAACGCTGTATAAGCTGAGTAGCACACAGTATCCGTACTGTTCGGAGTACCAAAGTATAGATATATTTGGATTACAGATATCTGAGCGGAAGACATCAAGTAGGAAAATTAACAGTCGAAAAATAATACGGAAGCCGCACGAACACATACCTTATTTGAAAATAAAACAATCCGTGGATTTTCAATCCGATATCCGCCGCTGTTGCGCACGGTTCGACGCCTGGCGACGGCCAAAATATTATTTTCTCGAAGCGTGCCTTATCGATCGCCCGATTTTTCGAAACCTTTGCCTATGATCCCACGAAGTCGACGAGATAACGCGTGTCGAGCACGTCGACTTCTCGACGGTGAAAATATTTGGACGTCACGTTCGCATGGATCCGTAACTGTTCCCACGAATTCGTCGAGCGACTCAACTATATAGGAAGAAACGGAAGAACCGCAAACGGAGCACCCGGCCACCCGGCGATAGACACGTGGAGAGACCAAGTGTCGGTTTTGATCTGCGGCCTGACGCCGTAGACGCGAGAGATATAAAGCCTCCCTCCAAATTATAAGGTGCCCACCGACTAACTGCGACTAACTGACTTGACGTCGGTCACTGTCGGCCGTGAACGACGCTCACAATTGCCGCCGCGTTGCATCTCGGCCGTCTCCGCGCGCGCTCGATTGCACTCGGGGCGCGCAGGCGCAGACGCGTCCAGTCGCGTGCACGCGCCGACCCGAATGGCGCAATTTTCATGCGATTTGTGAAATTTCTCGATCTGCCGGAAAAAATGTTTTCAGATGAATCGACGTATCCATGGTTTCTTCATTCCGACACGTCCGGACACGCGTTTGGGAATTCGTCGCTTCGATAACGATATCTAAATAAACAACGTCGATACGCGATACATCGAAAGTCGCGCGCCGGAACTTTAAATATTCAAATTTGTTACGTGAACGATATAAATATAAAACAAGTGAAAGATAAGAAGACATTAAAGGTGCCAATTCATGAGACGCTGAATATTCAGCGTCGTCGCTGAATCGTCGTTAATCGTCCCAGTACAATCAAACATAGACTTCGAAATACGTAAAATATTAATTACTTTCAAGTAATATCTTCAAGTAATAATATTTTATGGATACATATATAGTCGAGCGTCAACGTGAAGAGGCACCTTTATAACTTCACCAATCGATAGCATAACCGAGGCATTAATAAAATATTTTTTATTAAATATTAAATATTGAAGCATTCACACAGTTTCTTTTTTCTTATAAGTATAAAATTCTCATAATACTTATGACGTATGAGTCGCGCAATATAAAAATTTAATTTTAATTTATAATGGCTATGTGATCCATACGCATCATATATGCAAGATTTATATTATGACATTTTCCATTTTACGAGTGCGTTTTTAGATAAATTCGGCGATCGTCTCAGAATAAAAAAATAGGGAATTTTTTATATACATATAGATATGTAAATCTGTGGAAAACATTGTAAATTTTTTTCCAACGTCAATTATTCATGTAGCTATTGTATATACAATCTATATGACGTAGATTTATATAAATAATTTACGACCATTGGTTTAAACATTCGAAATACTTACTATACGTGCTGTACCAAGAAAAATTACTATAGTTGCAAATAGCTGTTATTACGAATTTAGTGGGGCCTTCTACCATAATACAATGGAGACAAAATAATAATAGTAAAAATACGTAATAGCATAAGAAATGGAGGATCCTTTATCGGACGTTTGTTATTGACGTACCTATGTAAGATGCTATAAAATATATAATATAATAATGCCGATGAATTTAGATAATCGAAATGTCAACAAATTGCGCGCTATTTTGGTCAGATTAAGGAGGTTGGTTGCCGTCACGTTGCAGCGGAGCAGGGAAAAGCCTATATAGGTGTGTTTTCGTCGCGTAAAATAAACGAGTTTTAGTAAATGAATACAAGGATCAGTACGAAAGTAATGTTTCCTAATATTTTTTTTCTAATCTGGCGCCATAGAAAATTTTGCGCTTCAATGAGTTGTTATTTGAAGTCTCTAGTTGAGCTGTGTTGAGTAGTATTGTGATCCTTTACGTGAGTGTGTCACACGAGCAGTTCGAACTGGAGTGTGTTTCAAATGTGCGTAACCTACAAGGACGGTGGTTGAATTTCTTATGGTGGATATTAATCAGAATAGCTCACATAAAAATTCTTGGTGGTACATGTTGTCCCACAACTACCATGATTTCAGGGTAAATTTTAAGAGAAAATTCTCTCCGTGTAGGAATTAAAGTGGAGATCCGTGATCAGTATCCATAAAATCGTGCATGATTGCGACTCGAAATACACAAATTTTATTCGATGCTAATATCCAGCTTTAATTGTAAAAGTTTACTACGAATGACTAACCAGCAATTATTTCCGATATGAAACGTTCTGCAAAGAATAGAAAAAATATATATATAGGTATACATACGCACGATCTGTTGTAAGCCATCCGATCGTTACAGCTGGCAATTTCGCAATTCGCAGGCGCATTAGAAAAGTAGGAATGCAGTCGAGCAATAATGCATGCGTGCAAAACTTTTCAGCTCGTTCGACGATTCAAAAGAAGACGGATGTCGTGCGACAAGTCCGACGTCAAGTCAAACTTGATCCCGATTTAAAAAAAAGCGAATTATTATTCAAATAATTAAAATAAGAATAATTATTCAAATCAACTGTTCAAAAAGAGATTGACTGGAATGCGTTAAACAAATTTGATTCCAATTAAAAAAAAAAGAAGAATTATTAAGAACAATCATTTAATTGCCTAAAAAGAGATTGTTTAATCAATTGTAAGTAGTAACCGAAAATCTGGACACGGATTATCGTTATTTAAATCGTTCGGAAATTACGTGCTGTACTTCGTAGTATAGCAGGACACATGCTGCTGAGACGGTACAACACTTTCCTGAAGCTATTTTAACATCCCTTATAGGATTAGATTAGAAATGAGTTTCATGCTGTGCATCGTGTGTATATGCACGTCGACAGTGGAAATGCTTTCGTGCGCGCGATTCCGGCCGACGAAGTATTCATCTCGCTGCTTTCCAAACTGTATCTTCGCCGACGATCGACTTCGCAAACCTCTCGCAAACCTCTGCAAAACTCACTCGCGCTTCGAGAGGTTCAACTTTGTTTGGGGTAGATAAATGAATATGAGCAATTCCTGGATATCATCACATTATCGCGTGCGTCATCCGCGATTCGCGTTAATCGATTATTTATGACAGAGAAACACAATTGCGGGAGAGCTTCTTACGCACATATATATTTACGACAATAAATTTCTTTTCTACTACGTAGATTTTTAATTCTTGGTATACACACGCAGTATTTCTCACTTCAAACGATGGTACAAAGTCGATTGTCTGATGTGTTCCATCTATACAGAATAATTCAGAAAGACGATCCATCTCGATTCGACAGAAGAACTACATACGGTATAAATCAATGATTAATTATACCTAACGTTATTAACGCTATTAATTGACAAAATGATAAAATGATACATGTTAAAATTCAAATTTATATCGCAATACTTTCAAAATAAATGGTGTATAATCAGAAAGTAATATTTTACTTCAAGAATCTGATTGCGCAAGTAGAGATAAACTTTACATTTCTTTTCAACATTCATTAGGATAAAGAGAGGCTATTTGAGTCAGTTAAAAAAAATCAGCTAAAAAAATTTTCAAGACATCTAAAAATCCAAACCAAGTGGCTCCAAGAGCTTGGAGAGGAGGGGCGGGTGAGGGGGACTGAGACAAGTAAAAACATTGAATCGGCCTTAACAACAAATTAATGTAGAATATAACTAGAGCATCATGATTCAAAAAGTCCCTCCCTATTCTATTCAGGATACTTTTCCTAGGACAATTATTGTTTTGTTCTTTTCTTTACAAGTCAACGACTCTTCGGAGCAGCTGACAAAAGTCAGACGACAACCATGCACGGCGGGCACGTGTACGCACGCACGCACATATTACCAAAACTTATGGGAAAAAAAAACAAAGGTCGTTCGTGCCTCGTGTCACGTCTCACGGTGCGTAAAGTGCGTAGTAAGATGGAAAGCGGGAGAGAAACCCGCCGGTCGCGTCGAGCAAACAGCGGTTTCGGGTAATCGACGGTCGCTGCGCGAACAGCGCGAAGGCTTCAAGCGAAGTGGAAAATCGCGAGCGAATCCGGCGGGCGATCGCACCTTCTCTTGTCTTCGGCATCGCGCCCCGATGCCATCCAGTTTTATTCAAGATATAAAACGGCCTGCTGTTCTCTCGGCGACTTTAGTTCTCGGCGTTATCACGAGAAAGACCCAGCGCGCGCTTTGCGACGCCTCGATAGAAATCGCTACCTCGCTTTCTAACGGGTCGTTTATCCGCGATACCGTCGGATCGTTTCGTGCGCCGCGAACGGATCCCGCGCGTTCTCCGGTTCTTTCCCGCCGCAAAATCAAATTAATGATTCATTACAACGAAGTTGATCTCGCGTTCTCAGAGCTGAGAGTTCCTCGCGTAACGAGGAAGGGTTATCTACCCGACCGGGGGGATTTCCGCGTAGAAGTTGCGAGCGGCGAGGGATCTAGAGACGCGTCGACGAAAGAATTGCGCGTTTGCCGGTTTGATTTGGCGCTAAAATTAAACCGCGACCGGGGAATGATGAAAATAATAAGGAAAATACGTGCATGCTCCGTTTCGTGTCTCGTTTCTCGGATCGCGAAGAGCTCCTCTCTCATAAATCGCACGCGTTTCAAACAGTTTACAGAAACGGCACGCGGCACGTACGTTTTCACGGTCAGAGGGCCGAAATTAACGGAGTATGTTTTCGCCGGAAACTCCCGGCTTCGCCGAATGCGTAACAGGCGTACCTACGCGGGGCGCAGGAAGTCGCCAAAGCGTTCTCGCAACATCATGAGACATCTTTTATTCTGATCATCTGTCGGCTTCTCGGATGTATCATTTGCGCTACGTGACCGCAATATTGACGACAATCTCGGCTGCAAGCTGCACAGATCGCGATTATTTTCAGGGAGGAAGGCGAAACCTTCCATCGAGATCCCCCGCGGCTTTCAAATTCTAAACGTTAAAACGCCACGAATGTGATTACGTCACGCGGTTTCGCTGTTCCTAAAATACGCCGTAAAATCAAACATCATCATCGGTACCGCTCTGCATACGATCGGCCTTTTCGGTGCATTCGAATTCTCTAAATCTCAATCAGTGAAAAGTTACTGAAATGGCATACTTTACTCTGATATCAGTGAATAGCCATTGAATGCATCAGAGACTATTCACTGATATCAGTCTAAAGTATGCCACTTCAGTGACTTTTCACTGATTCAGATTTAGAGAGCAAAGTCATTGTTGATCGTTAAAAGCTTACGCACTTGAAGCTATACAGAGCGCCAGATGAACTCGAAGATTTGTTTTTTTTTATCTCATCTGTTGTCTACGGGCGGGGGGAGGAGACGAAAGAAGAATTCGTTATGCGAGATACCTCGCAGTATCTGTGGACTTTAAAAGCCGGATTGGCTTATCGTTACTGACGAACTACCGATCGACCAAAAAGGAAAAGAAAGGAAAGCGAAAGAGAATGCGTCAACGTAAGTATATGTGTCGGTGCACAGAAAGAAAAAGAAGTGTCAAATATATGCGCAACAATCTATGATCTTCTTATAAGAATTACTTATAAGAGCTTTTTATCTCGACCTTTTTGGCCTAATTTAACGGTAAAATATGACAAAAAAATTATCTCCGTGTATAAGTCTTCACTTGACACTTCTTGTTTTTCTGTGTGTGCGCAACGTGCACGTCAGCGCTGCAGACAGATTCGTCTGGGCACGACAATGCCTGCGACAGTAAATGTTGGAATAGCTTTGTCGCAATTTAAAGTCAGTCCCACGTACACGGAGGAGCGGGCGCGTGTATGACGTTAACGCACCCGCGTTCCTGCGTGCGCGGCGCGGTTTCTCTCGCCGTAGAACGCACGCGGCATACTCATGGCGCGTGCTGACGGAGAAAAAAAAAACATCCGGGATTCCCCCGGGTCGAGAGTGCACGGCCAAATCTACGAGAACCCACGTCCGACAAGTCTCGATGTTAACATCAGCGTGATTCATTAATCTGCACTGTGGCCGTTACGAATATTGACGCAAGTACGACGCACAGGAACTTATCGCAACTAGGAAACGATTAACTAACTAAATATTAACTCAAACATTCTCGTTGGCTAGGTATATCGCAACTAGGAAGCGTTTAGCGTAAAATTAGCTGAAGTAATCTTCAGCTTAAGGTCGTAATCATTATTTGACTATCCTCGTAAAAATTCCGATTGTTACTATTCGTTCAACGCATTAATACACTTTTAAAGCGCAATTCTTCGTATATTCGTCGTTACATATTTTGTTTAACTTTGCTGTTCTTTTTCCACTGGTTTTCTGCGCGCGATTAATCATTTAATTCGAAAAATGGACCTGTGCATTAATACATATATAATGCTTGAAGGGAATCTATGGGAGGATTGGGAGGTTCTCCGGGATGCTTTATCCATGTACTCGCGCGTCCCACGGGATCCGCGTATTTGGCGTCATAACCTCCGTGCGAACGTGGAATCTTTCAATTTGCGGTCGATTTTGCCAGTTTTGCCTTTTTCTTAATTTGCGCGCGTGACGAAAGTTTGCTCGCCTAATCTATCGCTTCCTGTCACACTTTCTAAAGAAGCCCGTACGTGCGTGTACGTGACCATCCAAATTATGCATGACGAAGTTATGCGTGTACACCCTACGTGGCACAATCGAGCCGGCGAACCGCGTAATAATAGACGATAGACGTTCAACGAAAATCTCTATTTCTAATGTCGGTGCGCCCAGTAAGCGAGCCGACTCGGAATCGGTCGTCGCAGCGGCATTTAACTCTTAAATGCGCAATTTTTCGTAGCGTTCTGAGTATTTTCTGGAAGGACCTTTCCGTCCAAAAGGGAAAGAAGAATCAGAAGGGCTGTTTACAGATCTGCAAACCGCGTTTTATTTCGAACTTCATGAGGGAAAGTACGCGGAGCATCGAAAAGTCGCTTTGCATACATGCAAAGCTTTTTTTTTTTTTAAGTTCGGGATAAGCCTCAACCTATTGTCGCGTCTCCAACTGGGAATTCCAGTTCTTTAAGTATACTATCAACAGCTATATGAAAAGCTGCGCATTTAAGGGTTAAAGTGCGTCGTGTGATCGCGCGACGCGTGAGAGTCCGATTCGATTTGAGTCGCAACAACAGGCCTGTTTCACATTGAAGAGAAAAAGAGAAAAGATAAACCGTGCAAGAAGTTCAGTTAGAAAGAAGTAGACCCGGACTTACGGGCAAAGATATATAAATTGTTGCTGCAAACTGTTTGCAGCAACAATATGTGAATTATTTCCATCAGTAATATGTATGTACACCAGTGATGGAACCTCCGGTCGTAAACTGTTGCTAGAAAAATGTAACAAATATTGAATAAACCGTTGCTCGAAGCAAATTCAATACTGTTGCTGAGCATTTGCGGACGCAGCTTTACATGACGGACGTTTATGGACATAAATATAACAGACGTTCTGCTAACGTCCGAGAAAGAAGTAGAAAGTTAAAATTTCGTAACTTGTTTTGTACTTCAGCACACTATTTTTGTCTCAATAAAATCGTTAAATCGCTTTTCGACATTATTGCACAATCTTGCTACAAGATGTTATGTTGCACAGCTCTCCTCAAACTTTTAGAAAATTTCAGCATATTTTTCTTACATCTTTTTGCAAACAATGGGAGCTTTCCAGCAAGCGACACAAGTCGACACAAGTGTTGCTTCATCTTTGTTATTTATTGCTTTAAAAAAACGATACGATGTTTGTGTCGCTTGCTGAAAAGTTCCCAATGCGTATAGGTAAACTTTCCAAAGAGAGAGACAGAGAGAGAGAGAGAGAGAGAGAGAGAGAGAGAGAGGGGGGGGCATATAATATACTAACGCAAGCATTATTCAAATAAACATTGATAAGAACAACAGATGAGAATTGCTTGTAAAAACGAGAATATACTATAATATATACGTGTGCAAGTACCTATACTTAAAAATGCTCCAAAATCAAAGGACACGTTTTCTTCCTTTTTATAATTTTAATCTTGACTCACTTATTCTATTTTATATCAAATTATTATAGTTGAGGATGAAGACTAACAATAAGTAAAGTCGTACAATGTCTCTATCATATTTTCATTATTTTCTTTAAATCAACTTGATTTTCTTTTAAACCAACATCTTATTATTATGCTCGATAAGGCCGTTGTCCTTCTCACTTAGCTTTGCCCATTTCGTTGACTTCTTTATTATTAATTTAAAGGACATGTTTACGAACGTACATAAGAAAGTTTCGGGAACGAGGGAAACTCGTTCCCCGCAATATGTACGTAAATATATCATTTCGAGTTAAGTAACATTAACCTAACAAGTTGAAATTTAAATTGCATTCCTTTTATTTTTTATTTATTTGTTTTTTTAGTTTCCAAAGTATTCCCCCCCAAAATTTTACGCTAACGGCGCCAGTGATGGTATCTAATCCGTTACGAAACGCGAAAATCCATCGTTCGATCCCGTTGCCAAACGAGCTTAAATTTTTACGAAAGGGGGGTGGAAGGGTGATATGCGAGCCTTACCCGAATACCCGAGATTGTCAGTATCAGAATTCGAAAAAATTTGCTCGTCGATCGATCGATCGATCGACGAACGCGTTCGTCTCGTCCGCGCGTTATTACACGCACGTGCGATAAATATCCCCCGATCTCCGATCGTCGGAGCATCGCACGTCCCGCCAGGTCACATAACCTATACGGGCGAAAACGGCAAACTGACTCACGTTACGATCCCCGCCAAGATGTGTCGCTGATACGGCGACACCGCCGAAAAGGTATCCGTCCGCGGCGTGTCAGCCCCCGACTGTCCCCTCCGATGCGTACGCCACCCCCTTCAGTCAGCCCTTCATGCTCCCGTCACCCACGATCGCACTGTTGCATCCGCACCGAAACCGTGCGTGCTGCAAGTGCATAATCCACTAATCCCAGTCGTGGACGTCGTGGTGCGACGAACTCCTTTTTATTACGACATCTACACGACATTTCGGGAACGCGTTGCGTCATGTATTGATCGCGCGTCCTTGCCGGACTCGTTGTCAGATCGGTAGGTACATCATCGGCCCTTCCGACTTCCGACCGGCGAACACGTGGCGAATTGTCCCGCGAGCAGACACGACTGACGTTGACTCGACTGATCATAGTTGTTACGGTAATGGTAACCGGCGCCTTATTAATGATCGTTGGTGACTGGAGAAATTTTTCGAGATTTTGTAAAAAATTTTGAATGGCATACTTAAATGACTGAATAATGACGAAAAGTGAAAAATGCGTCATTCGGCGGGTTATCCATGAAAACATAGTCTCATTTAATTATATATTACATTATACTAATAATAATAATTTATTATTAATGTATGCTTACGATAATAAAAATTCCAGGGTTGAACGCGTAAAATATAATTTACACCTAGGTGCATATATAATGTTTAACGTGTCATCTATGTAAATAATCAGTAATCTATGAGGAGGATCATCGAAGATTTATATTTTATCACAAAAATCAGAAATTTATATATTTCGTTTACAATTTTATTTTTAATGCTATTATTTGATTTGGGTACAATTTTTAGGATGTTAGAAAAATTAACAACGGTTTTAAAGATTTTGATCTTATACTTATGGAAAAAGAAGGGCGGCAGTGTGGTCTAGTGGTAGAGCGCCAGACTCGTAATCTGAGGAACCAGGTTCGAGTCCACTAGACCCATGGAATGTTTTTCCGAAAGCTGCGCCCCTCCGTGCAAGATTAGGGCCCTTGTGCGGAGCAAACTGGGCTCCGTCTTTCGGAAGAGACGTTAAACCGTTGGTCCAAAGGAAATGGATGAGCCGTAAGATACTAGACTGTGAACCCTATATACGGGGATATACAATAAGTAATAGTTTACTTATGGAAAAAGAAGATAAACATGCATGATAAACGTGAGCATAAACAATATGCTGCTTCTTGTCATTTAAAAGTTCATATAGGAATAACGTAAATATTTTTTTATTAATATCATGCATCTTTTTTGTCACTGTACAGTTAATAAATAAATAATATTTTAATTGAAATGCATCTAATATAACTTACAAGTCTAAAACTATTTTTTATCTTTGTGAGACTGTTTGCAAAAAATACAAGTTCAAGGAAATTAATCAATCGATCATTCAATTTATAATTTACATTACTTTTATTGTCTGCATGAAAAAAGATTCGTTTAAACGTAACATAAGCAATACGTAAACAATCCATGTAGATATATTTTTTAAATTTACAGTACAACTCTGGAAAATTCGATTGTGGCGTATACACCGGTAAGACATACAAAACTCGTCGAGAAAACAGCGTATGTTAATAACCCCGCGATTCTGCTTATACATTCGCAGATGCACTACCAGTCGAGAATAAAAGTATCGTTCGACTCCGCATAAATGTTTGCAATATCATTCGCGAGATTTGGTTTCTGAAAAAAATCGCGTGCCTTTTGCCCAATCTAAAAGTGAGATGACATTACCGATGCGCATTCGATGATATCTGATTCAAATGAATATTTGAATTCGATATTTGAAATGTTCTAACTGACGTCAAAATGACAAAAACGTTTTGCAAAAGAAGTTGTCAGTTGTCAGTTGCAATTGTCAGTAATGTCATTTGAAATGCAATACTCGAGCCACAATTGAAACGTATATTTATCCAAATGTAAACGTAACATAAAGAAAAAAAGTCGATAAAAACGTAATTTTAGCCGTAAGACTAGAGGCGCACACCTTACAATAATAATTAACGATACTTTTAACAACAGAGCAAAAGTAGAAATGTTTATGTCATGTTTATTATATCAATAATATTATATACGCGGCGTCGCAATCTACACGTACGAAACTCGCGGATGAGCGAGCTGTTATCACAGAAAGACCGAGCGTCCCTCCCTCCGACCCTTCTAATTGTGGGCGGTGGCCGATCGTTGCGTCTCGCCCGAGTGTCGGGCGTGATTCATCATCGACTCGACGCGGTTCGCTGTCTCCCGCACCACGTCGGATATCTCGTCCGGTAGGTGGTCCAGCGTCGGGATGTGCGCCGACAGCCTCTTGTAGACGGAGTCCCGGCTGCCCTCCTTCTTGTGCCGCCTCTGCTCCTCATACTTGAGCTGCTGCTTGAAGAATATCGCGTTCTTGATGAACTCCAGGGTATTCTCGAAGCTCTTCCCGGCGCCGTGCATGGTACGGATCGCGCTGACCGCATACTCCACGTCGTAGCACCGGCCCAGCAGCTGTTGCTGCAGCGCCAGCACCTCCACTCTCTTCTCCACCATCGGCGGCAGCGCCTTCCTCACGTGTTCCTGCAGCCTGTAAAACGCGAGCGACGGCTCGTTCGCGACGATGTGCATGTTCTCCGATATCCGCTCCGTCGCTGCAACAACGAGATTTGTCGTCGCGTGGATCAATATTCATATTTTTCGTCACGTATCAATGTTAACCTATCACACGCATCGCGATCTCTATTTATATTCGTTAAAAAGCGGATCGCGACGTGGGGATTATCGAGTTTACTCGACTCCTGATGTCAAAAGTGAATTTTAGCGGAAAGGGGAGAGACAGAAGGGAATTAGGAAAGTTGCCAAGACAAACGGCTAACCTTTCTTAACTTTCGTTTCCAGCTCCTGATCGGGTTGATACAATTTAGCGGCCATCGCTTACTAGATTATCGGATCGGGCGATCGAAAGTCTGCAGTTTTAAATATCACGCGGAGCGTCAGTTCGACATCTTGAGAGATGTAAATAGTAGCTCTCTAATAATACCGTGCCTCGACCCACGTCAGCGAAACATATCTGCAGTGTCGTCACATCGCGGTGTTACTCCTCTAAAATAAACATCCGTTCCTTTCGGGATGCGCTGCTCCGCTTTTTTTTTTATCTTTCCCTCTTGCCAAGATTCTTCTAAATTCGAACCTAAAATCGAAGCGACGGAATCACTCGCGTTCATTCACCACATTTAACAATTGGGCGACTGTCACCACGATCAGCTGATCGTCAACCAACGGTGTAGACTGGTGTAGACGGTGGAGCGTGTAGCGACTTCATTCGGCACTTTATACTTCCACACTTGCACCTTTTACACTTACGCGGCGATAATTTTATTATCGTTTGTAAATCGAAGGAGACGCATGATCAACAAATGATCGGCATTCTTTTTCGTTGTAACAATAAAATTCCGTTTTGTCTCTCGCAGTCGATACTGAAAACTCCTTGCAATCCGGATTTATTAAAGTTTTATAGCTAGCTATTTTTTTGTTCAATTTTTCGGCATTCGGCACTCGTTTTCCCAGATAGCAAAGCGCGTCTGAGAAAAATCGCGCAAACCTGTGATTTTTCCTTACGATGCTGGCAACTTGCCGTACGTGTAATAAAATATTCCAGCGTTGTTGAATGTTTTGTGAAAAATGTATAAAATAGCAAACGACGCGCCACCACCACCGCGCCGCCATCTTCGCGCGCTTGCAGCGCGTACCGGAAATAACGATGTGTACGTGGACCTATCATCCCGTGTCGGAAACGTGGCAGCGGACGAGGCGCCGTTGGCACTGCTCTCGCGAGTCGCGAGTGTCTCCCGGTGGCTCGCACGCCGTCGTATGGTGCGTCCGGCACTGAGAGCAACTGACACGAGAGACGTTTCGCGCGTTTGGAGACATCGGAACGACAGTAATCGCCGGTCGTCGAACGTCCGCACGGAGAAAAATGTGAGTTTTACTTTCACGTTTTTTTCATTTCAATGAGACCCGACGATTTTTCCCGCGGAACTGAAAGCTGACCGATTCGCTTGCTAGCACGATCGCACGCGTTCTCGAATTTCTGCTCCAGAAAACGTAGTCGTTAACACAGCTGTTCTAGCGCGCGAGACGATCGTGTTTCGTAATTTCTGAAATGCGTTCTGGAAATTTCGTACAATTCACTTCGTTACTTTTACACGTACTTATCTGTCAGAATTGCGCTTAACGGCAGAATCGTCGAGACGCGTAAATAAATTTACATAAGGTTGACATAAAGTATTGTGATGTGCGAACTACGCGACTGACGTCGGTGAATTCATACGTGTAAACAGTGTTTCGCAGCGAAAATTGATGACAAAGTAACTAATGAAGTCTTTTTTATCTTGCAGTATGAAGTGGCACATTTTGCTCGCGGCGTTCGCTGCGCTGTGCGTAGCTGTGTACGCAGAGGAGGAGGAAGAGGCCGCTAGATTATTAGTGTCCAAACAGATACTCAACAAATACCTGGTAGAAAATATGGACATAGTTATTAAGGTAACGAGAAAGGAAGATTTCGCCTATATTTCAAGTTTTTTACGTCTGTACACAGTATCACATTGAAGCGTTCCTTTAATGACCTATTTCTACAAATGTTTTCTACGAAATATTATTTTACTCTTGGCGCAGTCTGCATTTATTAAAATATTACTAATGTAACGAAAACAAAATTTGCAGTACACTATTTACAACACCGGCAACGTGGCAGCATTGGAGGTCGAGATCACAGACAATTCGTTCCATCCGGATCACTTCACTCACGTGAGCGGCGAGTTAAACGCTAGGATCGATCGCGTGCCACCGTACACCAACGTGAGCCACACCGTGGTTGTGAGGCCGCGTAAGTTTGGATATTTCAACTTCACTTCGGCCGAGGTTCTCTATCGCCGCAAGGAAGATGCTCCCCGGCTACAGGTGGCTGTGAGCAGCGAGCCTGGCGAGGGGCTCATCGTGGCATACAGGGACTACGACAAACAGTTTTCATCTCACGTGGTATGAACATATGTACTTGGATAACGATCGTATATTAATATATTGTAATAGAGTTACAAGAGACATCGCCGAGATAGGTAGCCTTATAATTTATACAAACTTTAGAAAGAAACTTAATCGCTTATGTGGATTATAACGTGAAACTAAATACTATGCTGACTGCATAGTATTTTACAGTACAGTCTTGTATATTACAGTATGTACATATTATAACTGTACTACTTGTTTTTATTTTCTTAATTTATAACACGATATTTAATCTTATTTTTTCCTTTCCGAGTAAGATTATAATTATTCTATTTCGGTTATATATATCGTTTCCTTTATAGCAAAATTACAATAATTATTGCCTAAAGTCTCAGTTTATAATTATATAAATCCATGTATATACTGTAGAGTTAAATTTTATCGCCTTATAATCCTGTTTTGTTATGTTTCATAGGTCGATTGGGCCGCGTTCGCCGTGATGACTCTACCTTCCCTGCTCATTCCATTCGCCTTGTGGTACTCGAGTAAAAGTAAATACGAGAAATTGCTGAAGAACACAAAAAAACACTGATTGTATATTGTATGTTAGAGTCGTTTCCAGGAATTTCTAGGTCACTTTATAAATTTTCCTATATCATTGTAAGAAACACGACTGTTCTACTACTTATATCTACTTTTGTAATAAACGTGACACTATTTATGAACATCATGTTGCACTTTTTTATTTATTTAAGAATATATTCAACTTCTTGCTATTTGAATCTCCATCGTCCAAAGAATGGAAATGGTTTATTTACCCAATTATATTGGGACTTTTTGTTTTACGGTGAAATATCTTTTCTTCTCAAAAATCATTATATCATGTTCGGACTTTATACCGGATCTTTACTTGATAAGCGAGTAACTCTAGATATTCTATTTCTCCTAAGCACTCTTATACCTAACTTAGAATACAACTTGAAAAATTGCTACGCTATACATATGTCCTACAAACGTGTATATATCACAGTTTCACAAAATATAAAAAAATAAGGTTCCTTTCTGTGATAATATACGATATATCGTGTATATCGAACAATAAGTTGGCTGCCGTTTTATTTATGTAAACAAAAATATATAGTTTTATGACTAGGAACTATATCGTTATTAAAATGAAGATGATACACGAAGAATCGTGCATCATGGCAATGTTAACAGACTGTTATAATCATTCTTTACACGCACACGCACACACAATTGTCACAAAGTCATATAAATATGTACAATAATGTCATATATGTGTGTCACGTCAAGCGAAAATACAAACGTTTCACAAAAACTGAGCTTGTTTTTTTTCCCGAAATGGACATGTTTCCATACATAAAAAAAAACGGATAATAATTTTGACCCCTTTAAGGCACAATTCTGCAATGATTACTATACTAATTTATAATGAATCATTTTTAATGAAAGCATCAGTCGTTATCCGTATTAGTCGCTTTACGTCGACAAAACTAAATTTTTCTCATGAAACTGAGCATCTTAAATTTAAATAATGTTTCTTATTGTTGATAGGAGAACGGACGTTATTTTCTAACGAATCTTTGTTAACAATTCAGAGCTGCTCTGTATTCGATTTTAACTCTCCTAACATATCTTTTTCTAACATATATCTCTCCTCCTGATATATGGTGTGCCGAAACTACGCGGGTCACCGTAAACAGACGATTCGAACGCCGAGAACGGCCTTAACGGCGGAGTTCGCGGGCTGGGAGTCGTGGGAGTAGTCGGAGTAGTTGTACACGGAGTACAGATTGTTTTCCTTATCATCGGCGGAGATTTGTCAGCTATATAAAAAAAACCATTAATATCACAAATGCTATATTGAGAAAAACGAATGAATAAAATATCGAAACGAAAAAAAAAAGGAATGGCACGTACCAAAAATACCTCTATTCCTGACTGTTAAATCGACAGCTGACACTTTGTGTTTCCAGACTGAAAAATCCACAACTCACGTTAGTAATATTGAAAATAACGTAAGCTTATTTTATTAAGAAAATTTGACTCTGGTCTTACCATAAAAGATGGTGATCACAATAACGGCGAATGTTCCCAGCGTGTATCTGTGGAAATACATGTAATTCACCCATTGTACTCCGGACATAGGGATGAATTGACTGTATCTTGCCACACGTATGTGAAGCTGGAAAGAAACACGTGATATCATAAAATGACTATCGCTATAACGTCCGGCAAGTAAATGCGTTTAAAACCCCCATACAGCTTACTTACAGATATGTTTTGCTTGGTCAAATCGTTAGAAATAAACATTTTTTGTCCCTGAATTTCGTCCTGATTGTGCATTAGACGCAATCTGTACTGTATTGTAGATTTGGAGACGTATTGCCAAGTGACGGCCACACCATCCGGTACAGCGATCTGATAGAAAAAAATGTAAATAGTATTATATTTCATAAAATTTAAAAAGAGATGTACAAAAAGAATATTAACGTTTAGCAAATATCATAAATTCTTAACTATTAGCATCACACAATTCTAATAAAAAATAAATAATTCAATAAAGTTAAAAGACCTAATAAATAATTTTAATTGCGTTATTTCTTATGCGTAAGTCTAAAATTTTCAGATTTTAAAGAAAAAAAAAATTTTTTTTAGATTCTTAAACAAACGACTCACATTTAGATACTGTAACACCGACGACAATCCATACACCTCAAACGATGTCGATAGCACACCACCAACACTTTGAGTGGTGACAAACGTGATCTCCTTGGCGTCGACGTACACAGGTGGCAAATAAGCGAGTTCCAGAGCTGCTGACTCGATGTCACGGTTCTGGACGCTAATTTGAATACGGCTTTCCAACACACTGGCGGCTATAGTCGGAGAACTCATTGGTATGATGTCGCAATAATAAAAGCCTGTGATAAACAAAAGAAAAAATCGTTGCAACAAACGTATCTTTATCTTTCATCGTGCGCGATAATAAGACTGCACCAACCTGTCACGATATCGAATCGCGGCTTCACGACGAACAAGTCCTTCACGCCGATCGACGAACTCGACGAGACGAACTGGATGTTACACGCGTAGGGAAACGTGTTCAATGCAAATGACGATAACGTCCGACAACCGCCTAAGCCTCTAGCCAACACGTTATTCTCCTTGATCTCCTCGTCCTTACTCTTCAGCACGAGCGGAACGCTGAAGATTTCCGTGCCGGTGATGTTTCTTCCTCTCAAAGGAACGATGGATACCTGTGCGAAAAAAAAAATCACTTTATTACGACGTATACCGCGCCACATTATGATATGTTATATTTCTTCGTTAAGTGATTAATTACCCGTGCGACTGGTAAAACGTTGACTTCTATCTCACTCTGCACGTGTGTCGCGAGGCTGTGTTTTATAACGGCGTGGCCGACGTTTCGGGCGCGACCTATGCCCGTGAGGGGATCCACCGACAATATCTCGGGCGCGGAGGACTGCCAGTATCCCGGATCACCGTCGGACGAGAGAAGCGGCATGGAGAAGCATATTATATCGCCAATCGTCAGGGTGGTCTTCGTGGGAAATATGATATCGCCGATCATCATGTGAACGTAGTCGAACATTCCATTGGGATGTTTCTCGTTGAAGGTCTTGATGACCAGCTCGCCGTTCTCCAGGAACCTGGCGGTAATGACGTTACCCGCGCCCGCGGTGAACGACGCTAGATCGGCGCGATTCAGCATGGCCTTAACGTTCGTCTCGGCAGCGTGGAATTTGTTTCCTACATTGTCGTAATATTCAACGATGTAATCCAGCTCCATTCCCTTCGGTAACATGTTCAGCTCCTCGCCGTTCCGTATGCGCAGTTTGGATTTCAGGGAGAGCATCATGTAATGAATAGGCTTGACCTCGACGACCACCGTCAACGATTGCCTCAAGTTGTACGCTTCCGTATTCGTAACGGAGATAATCGTCTGACCGTAATTCTCACCGGATCGCACGATTCCGTTCTTCTCCACGATCACGGCCTTCGCGGCGGGCGTCAAGGCGCGCGGGTCCTCGAATTCGTCGCCGTGCGTGCTCGATAAGATCCTGTAGGTCGTCGTGCCGTGCCGGTCGCGATTGGTTTGCAGCCGTAGAACGGAATTCGGTGACATCAGTAGCGTCGATATCGAGTTTCCCGACGATGGCGGCTCGGTCAGGCGCAGCTCCTCGAAGATCTCGATCTTCACGAACGTGGTATATATGATGTCGTTCTTGCTGTAACTGGACAGCATGTTGCAGGGCACGGTGGCGTTCAAGTAGATCGTCGCCACACCTGGGCTCACAGCCCTGGCCCTCAGCGACACCTGATTCTGGTATCGGATGTTGATGCCGGTGCCCTCGTACATGTTGTGCAAAGTCAACAGACCGGGATCGCTCGACGACCACGCGAAACTCAGCTGCAACTGCATGGAGCCGATGATGAGCGGCGTCAGATAATCGGGGATACCGAATGCCCAGAGGGGAAACGTCGCGCCTACTCTCACCCTGTTCACCGGGGTCGAGATCTTCACTCCCTCGAGATGCAGCACGTATATATCGGCGCGATCCTCCGAGTAGACCACCTTGTTGCCTTTGGCGTCGAGACCAACGGCGCGCACGTGAATCCCGGTCCAGCCCGCCGACTTCCCCTCGAGAATCCCGTTGCGATCGACGCGCAGGATATCGCCGCTCCCCGTCGTGAATTCAATCTCGGCGTTAGGCGGACCGCCGACGGTCTGCATCTGATAAATGGTGCCGATCAGTATCGTCAGATTCCTCGGCTGCACCCGCAGCGGGACGAACACCTGCACGGTGACCGGCTCGCTGCGTATCTCACGGTCACCTGTCTTCACGAACGTCAGCTGACTTTCGCCCTCCGACAAGCCGTGAATTTTGTACAGGATTCGCTCGTAGGGCGCGGCGTCTTGTTCGTTGGCGGGCAGCTGCTTGATCTCGATACGCTCGTTGTCGATCTCCGCGTGGAAATCTAGCGCGCCAAGAGACGGCAGTTTCACAACATGATCGTTCGTGTCGTAGAGTCTCAACGCGGCTGTCACGCATTTCCCCTTTTCAATCTTATCTACGGTGTCCACCTCGATCGCCGCGAGTTGTTGAACCTCCACGCGCACCTCCGCCAACTTCGAGGGTAGGCAGAGATCCATCAGTGCTATATGGAGCTCACCCGGCTTCTTCGGCGTCACGCTGATCGTCCTCGTCGTGTCCATGTATCGAATATCCGCTATATCTTTCGAACTGAGAATGAACTCGTAGTAACCGGAGCCTTGGCTGACCTGCAAGTACGACTTCATGCTCGAATCGTTCAGAATTATCAATTTACTGGGGCTGATGACGGTGTCGTTCACCAGAGTTGCCTCTATGGAGGCTTCTATCAGCGGAGTCTCCACTCCACCTCTTTCATTCTCGACGGGAAACGGTGGCCACTCCGGCGCGAGTTTCAGTCTATTTAGAACAAGCTTCTGGTAGCCAGTCACAGTCGCGAATATCGTGAGAACGCCGTGATGCTTCTTGAAAATGATATTTTGATAGTGACTCTTCGGCAGAATCACGTCCATGTCCGTCCAAGTCTCTTCCATCGTGCTGGACTGGATTTCTACGGTGCCGCTGCCCGACGGCTTCAGATTCCACTCGATGTTCAAGCTCGTGATATTGTCGAACCGCGTACCGTCCTCGTCCTTGACGATTACAGCGATCTTCAGACGCTTATAGCTGTGCGCGATTATCTTGTCCGTGTTCTGACCGATCGGACAATTTTTTTCGTGTGTCCCTTTGAATTCCGGCTGCAGGTAAATGTACCTGGGCTTGCCGCAGACGATCTCGATCGTTTCCGACGCGTGAGTGTGCCGACAGTTCGAGAACAGGGGCACGTTCGACACCGTGTACGTCAGCGCGGTTTTGCCCAACGCCTTGCAGATCACCTTGAACACGGTTCTGTCGAAGGGTCCGCTCAACGTGTCCTCGTATTCAGCCACCTCGGCGATCTCCTCGTTCGACAGTTGTATCTCCCGTGAGTAATCTTGGGACTTGTTCGTCCATGGCAGCGGTCCGCCCTTGAACACCACGTACCTCGAGGATCCCACAGCAAGTAACGTTTCCTTGCTCCCGGGGTGTATCGCCGTGAGTGGTTCGTATGCCGACACGGTGACGTTATCTGTCAAATAATGATCGATCACGTCGTTGTTGTTCGCGTTGTAGGCAACGGTTATGTCGGACGTCCCGACGTAGCGATAATTTGTCACGGTTATTACGGCGCACGCGACGCCGATCGGTTGAACGTTCTTATCGTAACTCCGCACGAAGTTCACGTCTGGGATATGCACCTCGAAATCGACATCCTTGCAATCGCTGAAGGGTATTTCTTTGGCGTCGGATCCGTTGAGCAGTATCCCAAATAACGCGACGTGCAAATGAATGGGTTCTCCTATGGCCGCCTCCATGTTATAGTCGACAATTTTCAGCTTTACAGGCGACAATACGTGTATCTTCGCCGTGTCTCTGTTATATTGATTTCTCGCCATTGTGACGACTACCTCCGCCGTACCTGCTGACAGAATTCTGATACCGCCGTTCTGCGAGACGGCCAGTATCGACGGTTGTCTGCTGGACCAAACGTACGACCCATCTCCCCCGCTCGCCTTCAACATTATGTCGAATCTGGAATACAGTGATAGAAAGTAGCGATAAAAGAAATCTATATTAATTCTTTTGGCGTATTAACAATTCCTCTATGCTCACCTGGATTTGTTCACGACGTCCCATGGAACAGCCAAGACGCGAGGTTGAACCTTCACCGGGGTGTGTGTCGTGAGTTCGACCCTAGTGGAGAGCTGAGGCTCGAAGATAATCCTTTTGCCACGTTCATCGATTATGCCGCGTAGGGTTGCCTCCACGATCGTTGTCCCGCAAGTGATCGGTATCACGACGGCATAAGTGCCGTTTTGCGTAATCGACTTGGGCTCCAGATATTGCTCGTCTATCTTCATGGACACTTCCACGCCTTCTCCAATGTGGAATTTATGATCTTTGCTGTCGTATAGTTCAACGACGATCTCGTGAGCGTGACCCAACACCAATCCCCAGTTTCTGTTCGGCAAAACGGAAAGGGAGATGTACGCGACTTCGTGTACGTTAACTATGCCGGAAGGTAGAACAACCGGATACTCCTCGCGGACATTCTTGTCGTGTAGAAACACCTTCGTACGTCCCAATGTACGCCCGTAGGCGAAATCGTGGTCGTTATCGATCTCCAGGATGTCGGGATTCTCTGCCTCCAAGTAATACTGACTCAAAGGCAGGCTGATCTCCTCCAGGCGACCCTGACGAGTGTGCATTATCTTGTATCTAAAGCTGTCCTGTGCCATTATCGTTATCTCTGGTGGAATAACGATCAAATTGGCGATGACGACCAGCTCCAGCTCTATAGATGGGACATACTTGTACTCCGAATGTGGCAGTCTAACGGATACCTTAGCCGTGCCGGTCCTGACACCTTGTATGAGAATAATGTGACCTCTTTTGCCGACGCTGTCCAACGTATCTATACTAATGGGTCTTTCGTACTGCGACTCCTCGTAGGTCATGAAACGTAACACGTTACTCGCGAATTTGCCGTCGGACGACACGTGTTTGTCGGCGTCGCCGATAGTCCACACGAATTCTATGCCCGCCAGAGTCGTAAACTCGTTTCCGTGCTCATCATACGCCCGTACCTCGAACGCTTCAGGTATATCCTCGATATACAATTCTCTCGTGGTGGTAATGAGATTCAGTGAGAAAATTGCGTCCACTATAACGTCGCATCGCAGAAAGTGGCCGGTATTGATATCTTCCGCCAAAACGATCACGGTATTTCTCGTCAGTTCTCTCGTTATGGTTTGAATTAATATCTTTGGCGAACATGTCCTGTCGAAGTTCTCATCTATGGGGATCAGCTGGATGATGTCTAAACGTGAGGTTGACCTGTGGAGAGCGGAGAAGATCATAGAAAAAAAAACAGAAGAATCAAATATTTCAAAAGAATTTCCCTACAACGCGAAATTTACTGTACGCAGACATAATTGAAGCTGTAATTTAAGAGTACCTGAATACTTACTCAAGTATCACTTGAATATTAACAATTGCGCAAATATATCCGCCCGTTCTGTCTTAAAACAAAAGATCGCGCTGCATCACGCGCCGCGTGAACAATCTTCAATTCGCGGGAAATTATACTACGTCATCGCTGCCGCAAAGGAAAGGATGCGGACCGCGGATGACCGATGAGGTTATGGTGCGACCGGCAACGTGCCGTGCGACGGAAAATTCACGCTCCACGGAGACGAGAGCGATTTCGCGTGATTAGCGATGCGGCGTGACTCGCGCGGCTACGCCGTGCGAGGAACGGAACAGAAAAAAGAGGTACATAGTCACCATTTGTAGCAACTGCCGTCCGTCACCTCCAGCGTGAAATTCACCGCGAAGTTGTTGAACACGGGCAACAGGATGCGGGGCACGTTCAGTCGGTGCGTCGCGGAGACCGTCACGGCGTGGAACGTGGCGACGAGGACGACGAGCAGCACGGCTCTCCGAAGTGTCGTCGACCCGAACATGTCGCACGTGTTGTGGTGTGTATTCGCGCGATTTTGAACCCCCCTCAGCCCCCCTGATTCCCCCCCGAACTGTTTCAAACGTGAAAAACCGCGTCCGCACTGTCCGCAGGCGCGTCGATACTGCGCGGCGCCGCCGCGGCGCGGCAGTCGGCACGCGTCAGGGATGTTCGAGAGTACGATTCTGAATCGATCTTTTCTTAACTCGAGAAATCGATTATTTAAATAGATTTTGTGATACGAATTAAAAAATTTCGATTTGTTAATAAAAATATGTCTTTAGATTATCTTTTTCCTGGTTGAAATAAAATATCCGTTTTGTACAATAAAAACATCTTTTTATATAAATCAATTCTTATTTCTGCTTAATCTGTGAAAGTATTAAGGTAAAAAGGTGCAGAATTATTTTATAAGATATTTTACTTTTATTTTAATATTTAACTTTTATATGTAACATGTATACGTTTAATTTTTAAATACTTAATTATTATCTTATTTTTTCTTTTTTATATATTCTGAGAGTGTAGGAGTAAAGTCTGTATCAAATACATTGAAAAATAGATACAACTAATGAAATTCGCGTGTTTAGTTCGATAATTTATCGGAATTATTGATATAAAATATATAAAATTCAAATACATCTCTACTGGACAAAAATTCACGAAGGAAAGCCCGGTCAACGTAAATTACATACACACATACGTACATGTATGTACATTGTATTATATACTTTGTATGTGTCACAGTATGTATATGTATACATGCGATAAGCAGCCTGCGTCGCCATGATGTGCAGGATGTGCTTCTCCTGACGTCCCGATGTTGACAGTCGTGATTTGATATGTTTCGTCGCGATGCTTCCACCTTCCGATAACGTTCGTCGACGGCGGTTATGAGAGTCGCGGAGCGTGCGAGCGAGCGAGGGGATCCGCGATGCGGGATCGTGCGATCAGTCGGATCAGTGTCGCGTGATGAGCGCGATAGCCTATTGCCCACGGCAGCGTTGTTAGTGTATATACTTGTACATAGATCTCTCATTTCCTCGCAATGCGTACCTGATTAATTAGCACGCTTTAATCGCGCCACGTTGAAACGCATCGACACGCACGATGTCCGCTCTGCGAAAGAAAGCAGGCCGGAGGAGAGAGACGAGGACTGACAATCTTGTAGGAGGTTAAGTGTTCTTGTATACACCACCTATACGTATCGCGTTGTAAATTTACTTGTCCCTGCACCCTGCACCGCGTACGAAATTTTACCTCAAAATGCAGAAGGCTAAATGTTCTTTGGTATGGCTATGAAAAATGAAATAAACACAGATATAACACAGATATTATTTAATCTTGAGTGTAACTCGAGAGAGCGTATAAACTATATTTAGATATTAATTCCTTTTATAAACTTAGAACAGCAAGGAGCTGAACAAATGTTTTGTTGAATAAAAGACTATATATTTTTTTAAATTTACATTTGTGTTTGCCCGTAAATAATTATTGTTTTGATATTTTACAGCAGATGTGACCATTGACGACTTTGCTAATACATTACGGATACATGCAAGGTTCAAGAAATCAGTTACAAATGTCTCTAAAGAAGGTTAGAAGATAACTTATTTACCTCATACTTTTTACTAAACTATTTTGTTGGATAAGTATTATAGTTTGTTGTTTCAATTCTATTGTTGAAATTTTATTTAGTAAAACAAGAAGCGACGAAAGAAGAAGAGAAACCAGCATGGGATGAAACAGATGAAGAGACCTTATTAAAAGAAAACACAAGAGGAAGAAGGAATAGAAGGAAATCGAAATGTCAAAAGGATGATGATGAAAATGAAGGTAAATGAAATGCGTTTTAATTAAACATGAAAACTTTTTCTAACGATTGCATCATAAATGTACAAAGTATCATATATGATAAAATGTAACAAAAATACTACGTTTGTTTAATAGGAATCGACTATCCATTGGATATATGGTTTATTATCTCGGAATATATACAGCCTGAAGCAGTTGGAAAGTTTGCAAGTATTTGCAGAAGTTCTTACTATGTAACCACCACTGGAAAGTTTTGGTTTCATTTATACAGATCGTAAGTACTTTACTGTACAGTCTGATAATGTTATATGAACTAAAATGTATGAATTTTTTTTTAAAGATTATTTTCAAATTATTGTCTTTTTATTCTGTTTATGCCTCTAATACTTTTTAAATAGATTAATGGTTCTAAAATGTAACATTTTATATTTATTTCTTAATATGGTAAATATGATATATAATTGTACGTTGCATCTGTATGACTGTACAATAATTTAAAATCAGATTGTAATTCTAGATATTACAAATTCGTACCAAACTTGCCGGAGCGCTTGCAGCCACAATGTATGAGATTACATGGACTAAGAGCTTGTGTTATCAGGGCATTGCATTACAGTTATTTTAGAACGCCGGAAGGGGAAGGAGACGATATGTCTTACTTACGACAGGACGAGCCGCATTCTCTCGTGAAAAGAAAATGCACTCTCATGTGGAGTAAAGTAAATTGCGAATAACTCTTTATCCGCATTTAAACTCTTAAGCTCAAGTAAACGTATAGCTGTTCTTTTGTATATCTTAAATTATGTAATTATGTAAAATGGTATCTAGCAATTGTGTAATTATATTGGACTTGTCATCCTTTACTTCACGCCGCATAATAAATAATACTTAATGTTGTGGTGTGTTTTAGGAGGTAAAAGTATGGTATTTCTATTTTAAGTTGAAGGAAGTTTCCAAAACGCGCAACAGCTCGTTAAAACAATGTAAACAACGTGATAAAAAAACCGAATTTCTCGATACATTGGAAGATGTAGCTGTTAATCCTGAGGAAGGTTGCAAAGTGCTTAGGGTGTGTAACATAAAAGACTCGGTCGTAGATTTTTGAAAAAATTAGTTTTTGTTTGTAGTAATATATTTTAACGTGTTTAATAACTTATGTGTAGGTGACTTGTTTAAAGTATAGTATGTTACCACCTGTGATCGGATTAGTCCTGAAAACAGTATCTGAGAATCTAATGCCCGGCTTCAGAGAACGCAGACTTCAACTTGGATTCGGAACGTCGGATGCTCCCGGTACATTAACAAATCAAGTAGTACTCCGTAACGTTATCAATTACCGTATCTTGAATTGGTGGGATCCTGCCTATCCTCATCAGGACGTGAGCTACACGATCGAATTGCCCCAAAGTGACTCGTGGGACTAGAATTTATTACAGATTGTTCTTATATTTTGTGTATTACATTGGGAAAATAGACAAGCCTTTAAATTTTGTAAAGACAAATATATCAACGCGCAACAAATGCAAAGTTATTTGAATTAATACCTCCTCTTTTTCATCAGATATTCATGAACGATTCATGAATAATTTCTTAATTAAATCATAACATAATTTGAGGAAATATAAAAAATCGTGCAAACAACAGAGACAATGCAAATTTTGTGCAAAGACGCTTTATGTACATCATTGTATCGGAGGAATATGTACAACAAAATAAAATTCTTACACATACGATTATAAATCATAAATATTCAACTTGATTGTGACAGCTCGAATATGAGATGTTATTCTGTTTTCGAAGCTTTTAATTGTTACAGTGACGGACGACTTATAATGATGTAATTGATAAGACGGCGTCTTCGGGTTATTCCTGAATTGGCACATTTTGCGACACAATTAAAAATTATTGTTAAATTTTATTTTTTAACAGCCGCTTCTACAGCATCTACCAATTCCTGCAGGTGATGTATGTTGGCAGTCGAGATATTAAGATCTTTGACCTATAAATAAATGAATAAATTAGACATAAAAATTTATCTTAAATGTGCATATTTCCTTACCATATTTGTGTAACCGTCCACGTCCACTTTAAGCTGAATACGTATCTTTTCGTCGTCGCTAATTCCCTGTGGTTCTGAAGGAAGAATTCCAGTGGATTTATCACGAATCTTTTTCAACCTCCTTAAACTCTCCTCCGTCTTTTGCACAGACGTTAACACATCCGTGACGAATAATAAATAGCTAAAACAAAATTAAATATTTTTACTGTATGCATAATAAATTTTACATCGTTTTGATACATTTTCAGATTTTTTTATAACAATATTGTTGGGGAAATAAATTTATCGTTTACCTTTCTGTTAACGAAGATAAAGTTAACTCCAACCAAAGAAGACTATTTTCGGGAATGATCTTACTGTAATCTGTATAAAAATTGGTAAGAGGGACCATTGCACTCTTTACGTAAGGACAAGGTTTAGTTGGTACGTCTCGCTTTGTTCTCCTAAATAATCGAGGAATGTCGCTAACTTGTTTCAAGTGCGTTACACATTGCTCTGAAAGCTCATTTACAATTTCTTTCGTAACTAAAGGTAAAAGATTAGCAAGACTCTTCGACGTTTCACTTAAAGAATCTAAAATACGAATCAAGGTAAGATAAATTTAATATTATATAATGTATTTTTAGAAAATTCGTGCTTATATATTACCTTCTAATAATTTCGATACTGTAACATTCTCGTCTTTAATTTTTGATTGCACCATTTGTAGGAAAGATGGAAGGGCATTTATCAATTTTTCTATGTCACTATACAAATATACTAGAAAGTTTAATCTCGTGGAACGTTCTGAGTCACTTGAATTATTAGTTTCATTTATCACTGGCCATACCTATAAGCACAAAATTGGTCACTCTCTGTACGTGAAAATATCGAGAACTAAATTTGTATATAAATATCGCATTGTAATAAGCTAAATGTGAAAACATACTTGTTTCATTGCACTCTGACACCAAGTTTGATACCTCGAGCTTATTTGAAGACTGAGTTTCCAGAATCTGATAACAATAACAATGCGTTAATTTTATAAAGACGTTAGAGTTGCAATAGAAATTAGTATCACAGGCAGAATTGCAGAACAGTTGCTCACCTGTGGAACAGTTGATACAAATAGATGTCGTCAGCCCAAATCCTTAGCAGATTATCCCAAACCACATCGGTTGCATAAAGGGAGAAATCTTTTTGCGTCAGCGAAATCAGACTACCTTTGACCGAGTCCGGCGATACTGGCTCAGCTAACATTGCCTCCACGCTGCCGGCTATCTCTTGAAATCGTATTTGAAAGTACACCGGCAGATTCCATTTCTTGAGAAAACTCTTGTATTGTGGATGATTCTTCAATGCCGCCAAAATTTCAGGCGTAACACACTCCATCTCCAATTTCGTTAAAAACTCTAACGTGGCTGTATACCTCTAAAATTACGTTAACTTGAGATATACATTTCTATATCTTAACACAAATTTCAAATATTTTTCATACTTTGTGAAATAGTACTGGATCTCCCGGAGCAAAAATGGACTTTATATATTGCTCGATCTTTTCTTCGATCTCAACCCAAAAGCTGTTCACCAGAAAATTAAATCCTTTCACGGACATTCTACAACGCCGATATAATGATTAGTGTATTTATAAATAAATAATTATATATGCTCGATCAAATGTAACTCATAATGTACCTCTCAGGATGTAACGTGATATCTAATAACTGTTTTAATTCCACATCTAGAATGTTCAGTAATCTGTGATAAATGCTTTGCAGACCAAGCGGGTCAGTTTGAAGGTTCTCCTCGTTAATCACATTGTATATTAATGGCCTTACAAGCTCGTGTCTGACTAGTTCTTCGGCGTTGGTTATTTTGTCGAGCGTGAGATAAATTCTGAGGCAACGGATCGCCAAGTTTGAATTCTTCTCGTGTATACACGCTAGGAATAACTCGTTCAGACACGTTACATATAAGCTTTCTAATTCGATGGTTTCCTATTATAAAATAATCGTTTTGATTTATTCGACTATTGATGCATCATCATTTTGTTTCTGAAAATACGTACCTTCTCTTGATCAGCTGAGATATCTGATTTACACCTGGACATATGGAATTTCAATTGATTCAATTCAATTGCAGCCTGTTCCAGAACGTCGATCTTCGTGGGGTTTTCCATAAACGTTTTCATGCATAATATGCAGGAGAGTTTTCTCAGCGACTTGTACACGTGTTGCAAGCTGTGCAAACTTTGCTTACGTTCCCTTATCTTCAAATTGTCATTTAAATTAGCCGAAATGGCTGTAATCTCATCGTCTAGAGCTTGTCGCACTTGCTGCCGAAACAAAATTCTGTCATTGGATCCAGATAAATATTACAGATATGTAAAATAAGATTTCTGATGTCTGATCTCTGATCCGATTGTAAAATATATCTCGTTGAACCTTTAAACAATCTCAGGTATCGGTTCCAAGTGTGTACTTTTCTATTTTTTTTACCATAACTTCCTCCTTCAACTGTCCAAGCGGCGCTTGCAGGTCATTGATGGCCTTGTCCAGTCCGATCAAGTTGCTGGACAGGTTCACGAAATCCGTGTAATCCCGGTTAATCAGGTCGATCATAGCCGATCTCAGTAACTTCAAGTACATGCCAAGATCATCCCGCATCGTCTCCAGTTTGCCATTCTTCCTGTGATCTTGCAGGAAAGTGTCGACATCGAAATTCTCCTACGACGGCGAGCGCAGGGACGGGAAAGAAAATTAAATTTACATCTCGTAAATACTGTAAACATTGCGTAAATAAAAAAATAAAAAAACTTGTCGAACCTGTACGAAATCGAGCTCGGAGAAGCACAGGTCCTTCGGGGCTTTCGGTAAGGTGATATTGCCGTTAGACATAATTGAATATTTACACCGTTTCTCTCGCTCGAGGATCTAATTGATAATCGTCATCGCAATCCCAATTGCACCCGATATTCAAAATCTCGCTGCCGCTAATCCTCGTATCGTGACATTTGTGACGTGACAGTTTGACGTCCTCCTGGCATCCACAGCTGCTGCATAAAGCTCACATCGCACCGAGCGTTAAAAATCGATATCGCATCTCGATCGCGCGACAGCCAACCACGTTCCGACACCTCCAAGGAAGCGGAGAGTCGATTGGCTGTCGCGAGTGTCGCGCGGAGTCACGCTTGTTCTTCGACGTCGCTACGTGCGGTGGAGGAGGTTTCTCATTCATACGTCCCTCCGTCTACTACGAGGAACATCCTGTATTTTCGGATAAACAAATATATTCTAACCTATTTGTGTGGCTCCGAGATCGCGTTTATTGATCGAAGACATTAATTGTGTATAGCATTGTTGCCGAAAATTTGTAGCGGTGAAAGATGAGCGTGAACGAGGATTGGGACGTGGAGCAGCACAAGGTGGAATACGAGTCCGACGAGCACTGGGAGCTGCGACGTAAATTTCTGCTCGCCCACAAGGACAAGTTCTCAGAGGACGTGCTCGTTTGTTTAGCCCAAGTGTTCGTCAATGTCGAACTGTTAGGATGCAGGTGAGCGATATCTGATAGGCATGTTTTGCTCTCGCCTTGCATCAGTGATCACAAACTCGACGATGCGGACGTTACATTTCCCAGTTTGTAAGTTTGTACATATTCGTTGTAGGTATCCGCAAGTAACGATGGACCTAGTGAAGGAACTGTCGCAGGACGTCGCGGCCGAATATAGAGAAAGGCAAAAGAAAAAGTTGCAAAGAACGTTTGTGGAAGCGTCACAGGCAGCTAGTTCTAAGGTGAAAGGTATAAAGAAAAATTGTGAGTTGTGACTTGTATTTTTTTTTGTTTTTTTCATATTTTTATTATACACAGTGTCCGTTATGACTCGTGATCTATGTGACGATTATATTGAGATATTTTTGTATCAGGATGCGCCGCTAAAACATCTACTGTCACAGAAAGATCTGTACCGAACACGCCTAATCATATACCAAACACAGCCAATCACATGGATCAATCTTGTAAAAATAAACGTTCCAAGAAAAATAAAAAGCTCGACGTTAAGAAGACATTGCCTCCTAATGCCATAAAAGAATCTGTATCCAACGCAATCAGTCATGACTATCAGCCTTGCAAAAATCCTGATATCGAGGAAAGACCGTCTAAAAGATTAAAGACAGAGAAAGACGTATCATTGAAAGATCAAGATTTATGTAGAGATATTGTTCTGTTAGAAAGACCAGGTGATAATGTGCATACTATATTAGACGTTTCAGCCACTGTATCTGGTGTGGCCTTAACGTACAACTACTCTAGGAAAGAAGAAGGCTGGTGAGCATATCTTTGTACTATATTTTAAAGACAATTGCTCTATGTGTGTGTGTGTATGTATGTATATGTTATATAAATTTAACGTTCAAAAATTATCAAGGGATATTCCTCATTATGTCTCTTTTCAGGGAATGCTCTCTTAATATCATTAAATCACAGCAGTTGGGTTGCAGCATCAACGCTAATAAGAAAGTAGCCAAAAAAGAAGCAGCCACCATTGCATTAGAAAAATTACAAAAGCGCTGCTATACGGTTAAGGTAAAGAAAAAATAAACATGTATCTTTATCTGAATAGGGACGTCTTAAAAAGATCTCTTAGTACATCATTGGTACCTATTTTATGTTATTCTATAATAAATTATAGCGAAATACATATGTTTTTCATCCCCTTGTATACAGTTTTCGTTATCTTTCCTTTTAAGTATTTTTATATATTTTAAAATTCAGGTTAAGCAAGACTCAGATTCAAAGTCGGATGTAACTATAACAGCAGAGGAAATAAAACCACAGGATTCTACCCCCGACGACGATTGGAAAGTATCTAATTGCGTTGGAAAGAAGCTGATGAAAATAATGGGCTGGACCGGCGGTGGTCTTGGAAAATCGGAGCAGGGTATTATGGAACCTATGTCTGCGACGTTAGTAACCGACAACGTCCCTTAGTCTCCAGAAAATTCTCATTTTTCTCCCTTATTCTCTTCCATTTTTATTCTATTTTTAGGGTCAAGACTCAAATAAATCGAGGTGGTCTTGGCTTGAAAACAAATTCTTACAAGGCACACGAAGTAAAAGCCAAATGTCGAGAGGGCCATGGCTTGAAAACAAATTCTTACAAGGCAGACGAAGTAAAAGCCAAATGTCGAAAACTGTTTAAAGATCTTTTACGAAAAGATGATTGTCTGAATAGCGATATTGTGTTTCTGGATTTTCCCAAGGAAGACAGAATGCTGATTCATCAGTATGTACCGTTTTTATAAGTTACATGACGTTTGCAAGAGATGCCGCTTGAGTCTGGTAATAATGCCCCGATCTGTTTCAGGGTTGCACGAACAATGGGTCTCAAGTCGCGCAGCTACGGTAAAGATCAACGAAAACTGATAGTCTCACGTAAAGTCGATATATGGAATTTGGTCAGGGAACTGAATAGTCTTGGCGGAGTCACCGAGAAATACGAACTGGTAAAACCGACCGACGAACAGGTCGTTTCGTTGCCAACTTCTATGGACATATGAATAAACGATAAATAAACGATATGTGGTCGAACGATACCTTCTGTGACATTGATGTAGCACATAGATGTATGGAAAATAAATAGATAATCTCTTTTTCAGAAGTCCGTTTCCGTAATATTTTATTGTTTAAACGATCCAAAAAAACAAGCTATTTGAAGTGATATCGTCGACGTCCCAATCGATACTCTTCTAGCACGCAAATTCGAAGTAGCGAGATTCGTTCGATTCACACAGTATTTCCGCCGAATGGAAAAGCCATACGTTATATAGAATCGGAATACCGCGCCACGTCGCCAGTAAAATTGAATCGCAAACGAATGCAAGGGGTGAGATACGGTAAAAAGCAAAATCTTCTGAAATTTGCGATTGTATACAGGCGTGACCTGCGAATTCAGATAAATGCAAATGTACACTCGCACGCACGGTGAAATCGGTGTGGCACGGTGCGGTAATTGGAGGCACTAGCAATTAAAACTAAGAGAAGAAACGTTCGCTTTATTTAACAATTATATAACTGTTCGCACGACAAAATTATTTCCCAAGAGCGCTTGGCCGTTCAATCAAATAGAGAAGAAGTACAAAACCTTAAGAAGCGGATGGTTACTTTATACAGTGTACAGAGTATGTCGCAGATTGCCGTGGTAAACATGACGTATAATAAGAAACGCTTTGGCAGTAGAACAATCAGAAGTCGAAAGGTAACATATACAGATAATACGACATGGTGCGTGACACTTTAGTACATTATCACATCGTTGAAATCTTTGAATAATTAAAGTGGTCAATAGGTTCTCTGTTTTTTTTCTTTTTATACATATAGGTCGCGTATATATGCATATATATATGCGTGCCATCGGTTTGAAATGACAAGGTTGAAGATTACATGCGTCTCCTATATAATCACTTCGATTTATTGATTAACTTAACGTCTACTTAGCTACGTACGCATATTACAACGGCGGTGGAACGCAGCAATGTAAATGGGCAACGAGAGCAACGAAACAACGCGTGCGACGTGTGTGTGAACGTATATAAAAGAAAAAGCATCTTCGTTAGTTAATTAATTGACCGTGCTGTCTCGCGCGCATAATAGCCGGAGTGAAATATTTTCACAAGAGCCGTCGCAACGTCAGCCATCGCGCGTGGTTGAATTTACGGGAAAGAATGCTTCGTAAACTCTGTGCTTGACGTTATTATTTGTATTTTTCCTCGGAACCTTTCAATACATTTCGCGGCGGTACAAAGGGTCTGTCGGAAATTGGATTCGAATGTAACGCGGAACGTTTAGCGAGCTGCTAAATTTGTTGGTGCGGGTAAAAAGACGCGCGTGCGGGAACATTGCCGCCGCTTTATCATTTAACGTAGACTGTTGTTATTGCAATCCCGTTTCACCACGTTACGCAATTTCGAAAGCGATTAATTCCCGTATGCCAGGAAATACAACGTGCCGTGGCCTTCCTTTTTGCGATACGTCACTTTCAGCCCGTCCATTTACATTCAGCGCCTCGTTATCATTGGGATAATAATGCCAAAGGGCACGGTAGAACCCCGATCAACCGCATTATTCATTACCGAAACGCTGTGGACGGATCGACAATTTTCCCGAAACCAACTGTGTCGCTGTGTCTGAATTTTAAATCAGGATCAGTCAATCAAGATCGACAGGTCTACGGAAAATCCAATAGGAATAAGAATAAATGCATTTTGGAACTTAATTTAACGTTTTTTTTTTTAAATTAAAAGAGCTAATCTAAGTTTAATCAAGAAGCATTGATATTATTTGCTTGAATATCGATCGGATACAGTAAGACAGTCTGTGAAAGAATACCAAATTGGCAAACCAGCTTCGTCCATTTTTCGAAATATCTGCAACACGTGTAAATTATAATAATAAAACTCGGGGGGGGGGAGGAGTAGAAGGGAGGAAGAGAGGAAAATATAATCTCTCATCATTCCAAGACGATGGGTAACGCGCCTCCGAAACGTGGCATATATATGTATATCAGATATTGGTGGAACTCCGGTCTACCGCTCTCGGGGGAGATAGATTTGACCTTTATGACTTACGACTCGAAATATTGGGGCCAAAGGGTCAAGGCACGCGGCGGAGAGGCGGAGATGGGGGCGAGGGGGGAGGAGAGAGAGAAAGGGGTGTCGCGGCGCGCCATGACCCCTCGGTCTGATGCCCCGTTCGGTTGTTCGCTAAAACACACAAGTTCCCTCGGATTTTGCCCTCGGTCCAGGCCCTACTTTGGACCGTAATTGACATCTGGAGGGAATATTAAACTTTTTTTTTTCATCTTTATATACCAAAATATTATCTACCATCTGATAAAAGAGTGATTTCTCTGTTGATATGTATCCGCTATGTATATGTATATGTATAATATTTATATACTTCTAAACTTACATTACATTAATTAGAAGATATGTCTCAATGTATCGTTTGTATCGATTAAAAGATACGCTTAGTAAGTATGATATGTTACGTCGTTACTCATCCCGCGAGGGGGGATGTATTCTCTCGAGGTAAAAAAAAGGGGGGGTCTCGTCAGACTCGCGCCCGTCCGCGATTTCTCGATTGTCGCGAATTGCACAATTTATACATATTATATATATGTGCATGTGTATATATGTGTGTATATATAGAAATTAATAACGCGTTAATTTTTCTCTCTTCGAAGTAAAAGGAAAGCGCGACGGGAAACGCTACCTCGAGAGAATCCGGTGAACCGTTACTTTCTTCATCATATATATATATATATATCTCTCTCTATATATATAATATATATGTATATAATATATCTATATAATTTTTTAAATATAATTTACTGATATGTATGTGTACTGATATGTATCGTGTTGCCGTAATGAAAATATCATACGCTAGCATTATATATATATATATCTTATATCTTGCTCTCTTTCTCCTAATAAGTAAAATGCGCGTCATACCCTGAAAGAACGCGACGCGATGCTCCATTTCTTCCTCTTCCTTTTCTCCCTATTACTCTTTTGTACCCATTTCAACATCGCCGCATTGTGTTTTACGATTGCGTGACGTTCACGGCTGCACTGAGAGAAATCAAAAGCACCTGATCCTCTTAACTTGAAGAAGGATCGGTATTCCCACCGCATCGTTTTGCAACGTTAATTAAACAAAGCTGCTTTATCTTGTCTTACGTCCGCCTCCATCGGGATACCACCTTAATCAAGACAAGAATTACAATTTGGTTCAATCAGATGCGGTGAAAATACCGAATAAACCGAGAACTTCCTCGGCACGGGATTTGCTACTTTCATCTTCTTTCCTATTTATTTATTTTTTTTTGTTCGTCGCGGTCTCGCGAAATTTAACGCGAACAGGAGCGACCGCGGTGACGAAGCTAAAATTAAGAAAAAAATACGCACGCGCGAAAAAAAACGTTGGTTTAAATCAATATATTGTTTCAGCAGTAATCGCCTGTCCAAATAAAAGCTGTCGTGAATAAAAAAATCGCCTGTCCGAATAAAATCTCTCACTGATCCACAATATTATTCTGTAATCGGAACGGAAATTGCACAGCGCCGTCGGAAAGTACGATTTAAAAGGATACCCCAGGGGAGTAATCGAGAACAATCGTTATCCCTTTACACGATCCTTTTACAAATACGCAGAAGTAATTAAGGATACCTAGAATCCCTCGTCCCTAAACCAACCGAAGCACATCTAGATTCAATAGTTGTGCATCCGTAATTAACATAAAGTTGTTCCTGGGGGAGCCAATTTTTTTTATGGCATTGCATTTTACATTATCGGCTTCTTCCGCACGACCTTTCCGAAGTATCGCGATTCTGATTAAAAATCATCCTGCCGTGCTCGAACGTAATTACTTCCTGAGAATTTTCTCTCGTGAAGTCTTTCATGTTTGAAGCTTGAAGGTAGCAATCTCGCCGAGAGAATCCCTTTGACTAAGTTTAAGAATTTTAATTTATCGCGTAGACATTTTACCTGAATTACAATCTCATAAAAAGGAACATTTCAAGCGTTAATCATAAAATAAGTCTTCGCAAAAATAACTCGCGTACTTTAAGTAAAAGTTTCAACGCTAAGTTTCAAAGTTTTAATGCACAACCGTCGGACTGTTACGCCACTGCCGATTGCGAAGGATTGTCATCGATGTCTCATCACTTATGCAAGATGATACCGTGTACGTGCTCGCATATTAAAGACACGGCTCGAATAAAACCGGGACACGCGAAGCAGCGTGCACGTGCACACGAGAGTGAGAGAACTCTGTAGCGAAGTAGTTACAAGATACATGAGGAAGCTCAATATTTTAGAGATAGGTCGGATAAAAGCTCATTACTTGTTCACGAGAAAGGCTTGCGCCTCGACGCGCAGCTAAGGGAAACGAGAGGGACGTAAGAGATTCTGTCAAAGCGTAGCAAAACATTTACATTCAAATCCGATTATGTTATCCAGGATCACTAAAGCTTTAGAGGAAGTAAAGTAGGCTAATTGTAAGTAACACGTTATTTGTCATAAGACGTTTCAATTTGAGAAGTTAAAGAGATAATATTAAATTGCAGATATTACAGAGTACCTAATAAGTTTTTCAGTCCCTCGATTATGCTTTTCCTAATGATAGATGCGAATTCAAATCGCGACGTAATTAAAACTGGTCCGAGAGTATGCGTGGCACATTAATTATCAGTCCTGATTATTGCGTTTTTCTCTAAGTGGATCAGCGATACGCTTGACGCGCGTGATGAAATAATCCAAACGTGATAGAGCTTACGAGATATGTGAAACGGAAACCTGCCTGATCACTCGTCATGCAGAAAATTCGGACATTCGCTCCCTAACGCAGATCTCGACGATCATCCCGGTGCTCGTGATCGCGCTCGTCGCGTTGAAGCGAGAGCAAAAGATTCGAGAAGGATAGGAAGGAAAAGAAAAGTGACAGGCTACATCCTGCGTGTAAGAACTCGCGACGAAGGAAAGATAAAAGTATCCGCGGAGAGGATAATTTAGGCTTCATCAGACGAAGGGACTGCTGGTGCGACGACGGTGACGTGACACCGGCGGCGATGCGGCGACGACGGCGGCTCCTCGTCGATGACGTCGGCGGCGGTTCGGCGGCGGATGTGACCGTTCAATCGAGGAAGCCCGTCTTAACGAGTTTCTCGAGGAAGAACTTGACGTCGCCCAGCTCGGAGTCCTTGATACCGATGGACTTCAGCATACCCAGGTCGCCGTTCTCCACCGCCATGAAGACCGAGCGCAGGTGCTCGAGGTCTGAACGCATCAGGTGTAGCGCCGCGCCGAAGTCCTCGATCGTCTGCGACTCTGATAGCCGAAACAGATCGTTTCAGGGGCGAGATCGCGGGCCTATCCTTCGAGGATAGGACGGTGACGCGCTGACTATATCGCGCGAATAAATCGCGCTGACTATACGAGATTAATGTTCGTCGGACCGATATCTCTTACGCGAAGTCTGATTAAGATACTCGCGATTTCGTCCTATATAATGCAATATTGCTGCTTTTAATAGATTTCCGATACGTGGGAAAGATTTACCGCGTTACAGTGATATCGGGGAACGAGGCTGGATAGCTCGACGATATCCTGTTTGGTGTGGGTGGTCGCGTTTGGCACCGCGAGATTCGTGTCGTAATCTAAACCCGGGGAACTTACCGGATAGCGCGATGGCCACCTTTTCCACACCACCGAGAGGCTTCAGCGTATCGCGTGCTTTGGTTCCGAACAGTTTCTCCAGGTAATTGGGACCGTGGCTGGCCAGCAGGGACTGCAGAAAACTCGCGGTTTCCTCCACGGGCGGTCGTTTGGCTGTAACAACGTGAAAGCATATTCCGTAACTGCTGCAAAATAAGACGAAACAAATGCAAAATGCACAGAGATCCCCGGTACGCCCGGGATCAATACAGGGGCGCCGTAATCATATATCACTTAAATTTTAATTGGAATAATTTTCTTCCTGTGTTGCCTCAAAAAATCAATGAAGCAAAAGAAAACCACGAGGAAAAGCAAAATCTTGGTTAACCAATATTTATGGGTACGACTTGTAGAAAGGTGAAAGCGAGGTAAAAGGTAACATCTTGCGTAAACGCATCGAACGCGTGCAGCGGCACTGCTCTCCCTTATCGTATTACAGCTGCCCGGTGCGGTTGCACGGAACGTCATCGAGTGCATCCACACCGAGCGGTATATCGGGATACATATCCGTTCTCTCATATAGTATGCATAAAATGAAATCCGCGCCAGTATGTGTATAATAAAATCTAACAGCCAGGTCACGCGGTAATCCGTAATCCCAACAGACGGATAAAAATCACATTAAAAGTGTAAAATATATTTAAAATCAGACCGTATGTTTCACGTGCTGCAAACGTGATTTATTTATCAAATCAGAATGAGATGTGTAATTAATAATGCTAAATGAATACTGTTAAATTCGTAGTATTAAATTATACTCAATTTGAGTCATTTTTAATCACTCCTATAACTTGCCACTGCTCCTATTCAATATATCGTTGATTTAACTAAACCAATAAAGTTAAAATAACACTATTTTGTGTTAAAATAATAAATTTCGACACACATATGACAGTTAAAAATAACAAAATGTTATTTAACTCGAGGTATAGGTTTAAATTTCATCCTTTAATATTTAACAGTGAACTGCCCTACCGATTACATCTCATTAATTAGTGAATTCAGAATTAATAAGCTCACCTGCGGTGCACAATCTTGAGTCCTCATCGTATCCGTCCTGACAATCGGGTGCTCCATCGCAGAGGTACTGTATCGAGATGCAAATACCGTCGCCCGGGCACTTGAACGGTTCGTACGGATGACAAACCTCTGAAACGCACACACAAACTCTGAAGAGAGCGAATCAAGTAATCTGAGAGCGCGTATGCTTTTCCAAATAATTTATAGAAACGTGCGCGCGCGCGCGCGTGTGTGTGTCATGCGGCTCAATCTCATTCCGCGGAAATGGATGTTCAGGAAAGTCGATTACGTTCGCCGGTGGGACGGTCGCCGGATGATTAAATTACGACGATAACGTATTAAAGCGAGGGATCCGAAACGGAATTAATACGCGCGGCGCGGGTAACGCGGCAGCACCCACTTCTTCGTGCGGGGTGGGCTTTTGGTATAATTGAGCGAACACGCGATCGCCACATTGCTCACGCTACAAACAGCCGGCGCGCGTATAGTTTACGGTCCTGAAAAATCAATTAACAAACCGCTCAATCTGATAGAACTGCGGGAAGAATTGTAAACACGTATCGATTATTTGCTTCTCTCTTTCATAAAGCTCGTAAAATCAACTCCGCCAAACTTCCTTCGTCAAAATTTTCCCTGCAATTAAAGATCTTTCCCCCCACAAGATTTTGTACAAAAACAAACGTTCTAGATAAATATTATCAGATTTAATAAAAGTCGCTCGAAAGAGTAAAAACTTTTATGTATACCGACCCTGCTAAAAAAAAGAGCGAAATTTTAGGTGTCAAGCCTTCTTAGAAGGGAGAAGAAATTTTCTCAGAACCCTTAGAACCCTTAGAACCCTTAGAACACCTGTCGGAGGAGGTCCTGTTTCGCAGGGGGATCAACGATCGACATCCTATTTGTTTTATGGAAGACCCGGCGAGTTCCGCTGCGGAAAAGCTACAATAACTTCTGTCTTTAACTCGTAGGAAATGTTTTGTAATACCTCACGTGCGAGACCTTTAACTCGTCCACTCCACTTGAACGAGAAAAAATATCAGCGACTTAAACGCGCCCACGCGTTTGCTCGGACGCACGTTTTATCCCGGATGAGAATTTTCGCCCGACGGGGGAAACGATTTCCGTTTCGCACGCGCGAAAAACGATGGGAAACATCGTATTGTGTGCAGCGGCGATCGATTGTGTAATATTGTGCCACATTCGTTATACAATCGCCCACGTTCGTTTCGCACGTAAACGTAATTTACACCGCAAACGCGTCCACAAAGTGCCCCGTGACAGTCAATTTTGACCGCGTTAAAGAATTCGATGTCTATACACGCCGCGTGTTTATCGAAAAACCGTATCGAACCGGCTACCCACTCGGGGCGGTGTGGCCCCGATCGCCATCAGCATTATTACGCGTATAATACGTCGCAGTTCTCCTTCTCTCGCGTGTTTAGACAGGACGCTTATACGTAGGTTTCAGGCAAACATTTTACTAATCAACCGGTCGTATCCGGAATTCGTCATCTGTCCCATATCAAGAGAGGGAGAGAGAGGATTGCGTTTGAACTTAAAACAACGTTCGCGAGGCGATTATTAAAATTGCTGCACGACCGTCGCAATTTTTTCTTGTTTGCGTTTAGACAAGTCGCGTACATGTCCGTGGGCGTATCTCATCCACGATGTTATTGCGGACATTTCACCGATCGACAACGATGCGATGATTCCCCGGGGAGTAGCCGCCATCCCCCGCGGGACCGCGAACCACGATCTCGATGCATTCTGAATGAAATAATCGTCGAGGGGACATGAAAAAAAAAATAAGATTGTCGCAAATACCCCTCCGCGGATGGGCGCGACATATGCGATCAATTTTAAATAAGAACATTTCGATCGGCGACCCGCGCTTCGAACTTTTATTCCCCGTACGCGCGTTACGGAATTTTCGCATGTATAAACTTGTTGAAACTTCGTTGGCGCCTCTCCATATTATACAAGATACAAGTTATAAACGGTTTAAAAGCGAGCTCGAATCCACTTAACGAGACTTGCGAAACTCACCCCTTCCATCGGCGAAAGGTGAAAAATGAATAGAAGCTTATCTAGTAACACATATCTCATCTCTAAAAATAATTTTTACTTCATCGTCGAATTTACGAGGGCACGACTTCCATCGACTTCATCTTTTACTTGATCTCTTACTCGTCTCTTATTTAGGATAGAATGAATTCGCGTAAACAAGTCGTCTATACAGACATTTTACTGTTTCTCAAAATAAAATAAAATGGTAAAAGTTCCGCAGAACAAGGTAACTCTAAAGTTTGACAATTACGAGGAACAGGGGCTCAGGAATATAATATGTTTAATATCAAAGCACGGTGCGATGAAAGAATAGTTATAAATTTTAATGTAGTCGGCGCAACTTTGTGACATTACCTTTTTTTTTTAGGGAAAAATAAATAGATTTATGAATAATTACAAGAAACGAGGGCTTGCGTAAGACGGGGGATGCAACGACCGCATGAAGCCCGCTTTGCGGCAGATCGGCCCTGAATAGCTGCGAGCTGAGTAAAAACGCATGCTTCTAAATGTCATTGGCGTGCTATATACGACTCGGTACGCGTTAAGTATGCGCGTTATTGACCGAGCGAACGCGCACGTAGCTAACCGTCGCGTTGGGGAACATGATCCCCATATGGCCGCGAGTTTCAACGGAACATCTCCATCGTAATCCCCCGCGTCCGTTAATTTCAATGAATGTTAAGCAGGAGAAACATTTAGAATTTACATATGTACGTATATCTCATATGATACACAGCTTCTTAACCATTTCACGATGTCACTCGAATCGACCACGTCATATCTTTTAGTTAATTTCGGACGTTAAACAAACTTTAATTGTTTACAAAATTATCGAGTACAAAAGGGTGTTGGTTAAAGATAAAAACGTAAATTTATTCAGAATTATAAATGATAAGACACATTGTACGTTTCGACTTGCTGTAAGTCTTCTTCAGCAATCGAGATATAATATGAGAATTAAAATAAAGGCTACATAGTAGAATAAATGAAAAAAAAAAAGAAGATTAACAATAGAAGCTAAGTAATACGGAAATTAAAACATATAATAAAGAAATAGAACAGTACAAAAATAAACGAGGATACATCACAAGCTTTTTTATATGATGCATCCTCGTTTACTTTTGTATTTGTTTCGCTTACTGTTTTATTTCTTATTATATGTTTTAATTTCCGTATTACTTAGCTTCTAATATTAATCTGCTTTCTTTTTATTTATGTAGCATTTATTTTAATTCTTATATTACATTTCAATTGCTGAAAAAGACCTACAGTAAGTCGAAACATACAATGTGTCTTATCACTTATAATATTGTGAATAAATTTACGCTTTTATCTTTAACCAACATCTTTCTGTGCTCGTTATTGGCCGTTGACCCTTTTTCATAAGTTTTGCTTGGATCAAGCGTTTGACTTCTTTTTATTATAGAATTATCATTCGCGGTTTGATCACATAATAATTTGAGTAGATAATTAAGTATATAAGAAATATACCGATCGATGTGATGAATGATTTCGTTCAACATTCTCGTCGAGTCGACACCAAAGAAATCGAGGAATTACTAAACGATGATGGAAGTGGAACACTTTATATGCGTTCCGACATATATATATGCGAGAGAATTATGCAAACTCATTCCAAAGTTTCATGCTGAGCTAATTTATCTAATTGATATATCTACAGTAACTTTCTCTAATTAGAATTTCACAACCCTACACAAACTATAAATCAGTTTCCTGAACTTTTTAGTTTCTACAGTTGCAGTAGTTAACTCTATGTTTGCGCGGACAGACTAAGTTTCCTCTCAAACTTTTATATGCCTTCAATATATTACGCTCTCTAGAAACAGCTGACGACAATATTGCATGAGATGTATAAATACGCGTATAAATTTATCATAAACAATTAAAGTTGTCGTCATTAAACTATGAGAGCTTTATAACAAAGTTATAATTTTGTCAGACGCTAACACGTGTATTTGTTGAAAACATGTAAAAGCACATAAGCTGTAGTAAATTATAAATATGCATTGATAAAAAATCATCCTTTTAATTTTATATTACTTTAATTGCAAGATGTTCAAGCAAAAGAAATAAAGACAGCTCTGAACGATTAAGATTTGATAAATGTTGGTAATTTGATTACCTCTTTTGAATAACTTTATATACTGGCGTATTGTAGTAAGGAAATGTGGAAATTCCATAAAACATTGCAAATACACAATCGATTATATGCAGAATGCAGGATGCGAAAAAATATATTTTACGATCAAACTTTTATAAAAATATAAACTTAGAACAAATATAACGTATATTTTAAAAAAAAATACGCTAAAAATGCATTTTATCTTCACTTGAACATTCTGCAATTCATAAAATCATTCAAAATGAAAGTTTAATTAAAATTGTAATGTTCGTACAACACGCGTTTGTAGTTTGTATGTGCAATTTGTGGTGTTTTCCCGAAAAGAATAATGTGCTTTATAGAACGACCGTATTCTCCGCGCGCGATTTTATTTTTGCGCGATTTCTTCCGCACGATCGTCTTACACGGTTTCGCGCCCGAGACTCGCGGTCTCGTCGGCAGCTCGGAATCGTGCTTTCTCGAGCTTTCGCCGTCCCCCGTAATTCTCCGTCGTGCCCGAGGGTGTCTCGTCGTCGACTTACCCGAGCGTTTCGTGTTGAAGTGACCGTAGAAGCGGCTGAGGTCGATCGCCATGACGGCGCGCGGAAAAGCGGCGCAGGCCGTCAGGGCGATGCCAAGTGCAACCGCACCGTTGCAGAATCTCCGTACCATCCTCGCTTCGAGCGGATGCGAGTTGCAGGCAGGCGCTCCTTTTTCTTCTTCTTCCTCTTCTTCCTCTTCTTCTTCTTCTTCCTCTTCTTCTTCTTTTTCTTCTTCTTTCCGCTTCTGAGACGACGAGTCGAGGGCTTCCTCTCCTTCTTTTACCTCTCGCTGGGGGGTGGACTTCTTCTCTTCACCCCGAAGAATCCCTGGTTCCTTCTCGCGAACGCGAATCCGGTGGACGTATCCGTCACCCTCGCGAGAATCACCTGGTCGCTCGCTCGCCCGTTGGTATCTGGTGCGCCACCAAGGTTCGAGTAACTCCTCGGGGTGGCTCGTGCAAGGTTCCTCGCCCCGAGAGCACTCCGCTTCGGGCTGCGCGATGTGTCTGTATGCGTGGGCGCGAATGTTAACGGCGCGGCGAGTGCGAGGTCGCTCTCACCACCCACCTCGCTCGCCCTTTCTCGGAATCTTTCCGCTTTCTCGCTCCCTCTGGGCCGCTCCGCTCTCGCCACCTCCTTCTCGCACTTACGCCCGTGAAAAGATACGCTACCTATCCCTGTTGGGCGCGCGGTGACGGTGCACAGTGGTGCACAGCTACACTGCGAACACACACCTGCGCCACGCGATCTCACCTGCGGCCGGCTCGCGTTGGTGACTGGGGTGGGGGGAGGGGGAGGGCGGAGAGGACGCGTGGGAGGCTGGCCGACCAATCGGCCGCTGGGTTACGCCGGATACGGCCAATCGGATAACGCGAGATCGCAGGTCTACCCTGGAACACCCACGCTTGCCGTTGCGCCCAGTCGCATCGATTTCAACCCCTCGTCGCGTACTCCCAGGGGCGTAAACGAGGGGTGGCTACGCGAGCGGCCCGCACAGGTAAGATACGTCGAAATCGTGTATTTTTTCTTTTTCACCGTATACCTTCTCTGCCATTGCATTAAATTTCCACGTAATTGGCGTACCGATATCTGTCCTCTTTCTCTCCCTCCTCGCATCAAGCGTGTCCTCTCTTATTACGCTTCCTCCTCCCCGGCTCGCTGTTACGCCCCTGCCTTCGCCAAATAGGTAACTTTCGCTTGTCGTTACAAGGTACTTTCAAGCGCCCGCAATAATACGTCGGCGCTCAGTAATTTTATGGCGAATCCGTCGTTATCCATGTCGAGAATCGCCGTAATTGCTCGATCCTTCCGAGTAACGACTGCTCAAATGGCGCGCGGTATTTTACCTCGATTGGATTTCGTCCAGACGAAACAATGAGCTTAATAATCGTTGCGTAATGTCGAGTACCGTTTACCGCGACGGAACATCGCCGGCGATATCGATTACCTTCAATCGCGAAGAATGAACTCCCGGAATTTACGCAAACTATTCGCCGCGACGTTCTGAATGAAGATACGTTAGACACGATAGCATAATGCCACAATCCACATTGTTGCAGAACTGTTAACGATAATTTTGCAGTAGACTCGATTTTGCGATACACATAGAGGGGCGCGCGATAAAATAAACCGGTTCTCGCATCGATGCCGAATTGCCCGAATAAGATTTCAGAAGGAATATATAAATGCGTTCAAACGACAAAAATAAATCTCTAAACTTCTGATGTAATGCCTGTTTTTTTTATTAAAATTAATTATAAGGAAGAGAAATTTATACTTTTTAATTTAGCTTTTAATTTAACTTGGCGTCGAGTTTTATAGAACTTGTGCAGAAGCCTCTATTTATTAGATCCCTCGAGAAGATAAAACGCGGTTATTCGCCGGTTATCCAAGCTATTACGTGGATTAAAGCGTCCCACGCGTGTTTCCATTTTATTTCTTCTTCTTACTACACTTTTCTTTTCTCCACGATACGCGAATATCACAAATTATTGACATTTTTTGATAAATTATTATTGGCACAGTTTTTCTTGATATATTATCATAAAATTGATCGTAAAAGTATTAGTATTATTCCAAAATGATGTATCTCTACAGTCAAAAACGTTAAAGACATTTATTCGAGAAAATTGGAGCAATTCTGTCCTTTTATTCTTATAAATTCTACAAATTTTAATCGTACGTACTTGTCGTTTTGACCAAAGTGTCCTGATCTGTCCCTCTTTTAACATTTCCTCTCTCTCTCTCTCTCTCTCTCTCTCTCTCTCTCTCTCTCTCTCTCTCTCTCTCTCTCTCTCTCTCTCTCTCTCTCTCTCTCTCTCTCTCTCTCTCTCTCTCTCTCTCTCTCTCTCTCTCTCTCTCTCTCTTTCTCTAATCGTTATTGTATTTATTTATATATTCACACATTATCCCAGGTAACAGAATGACGTCTTAAATTAAAGCATCTTAATGACGTATCAAGACGTCATTGGACGTCATGTGACATCACTCTGCTACCTGGGATACTTGTATCATTCAATAATAAACCATGAATAAAAGATAATTCGCGAAGGACACCCTATATCGGTTGCAATTATAATTAACTGTGCGATCTCGCCATTTTATTTTTACCATCTGCTTCTTTAAAAATCTTCATTGCGTAATACGAATATTATCTATATGCTCTACCATGTGTCTACGAGAACTTACGTTTGAAATGCGACCAAGGGTCAGATTCTTTCTCTTTTTTCCTATTTTTATTATAAATATTATAATCTAGGAACGAAATACTTAGCTCATAATTTGTATCGAGGCTTTTCGAGCCGAATCTTCGCACATACCTGAATGTAGCGGCGTTTGCAAGATTCATTATTGGAAACTTGAAGTTTTCGCTGCGAGTATCGACGTGTATACTTGACCAACTTCAATAGGAATTGACGTCGGGCAACATCTCGGTATTATCGCCCGTTTCATATCATAAGTACGTTGACAAGAGCGGGCGATCGATTCTCCTTTCGTCTCGAAGGATTCGAATCAGAGTCCGCGATTCGAGAGGGGCCGTCGATGTACCGTCGAGATTTATTATTATGCCGCTCCTGCTCCTTAGAAATGTCACGGTAACGCAGGGCGTACGGCGCATCAGCCGATCAGCGGATCAGCCGATTGCGGTCGTATAAACAGACGAGAATGCGTCTGGCCTGACGATCGCGATGCAGTCCGACATCATGGAGGATTTGAAGATAAAATTTTTCGACCTCATTAACAAGCAGGTAAGCCCGTCGTTCACGAATACGCGATTATCGTAACACGCGAGGTGCATAAGCGTGGCTCCGTTCGCTGCGCTGCTCAGGAGTGAGGTTATGCGACGACTCGGAAATGATGTGTACAATACAACGTTTGACGTTTCGCTGTCAAACTACGTTGCGTTTACTTGGCGTTTTCCTTATCCTCGTAATTGGTTTTAACAAGAACCATTATTGATAAAATAACAGTTTGAAGGATTTAGCATTTTGATATCATTTATATTACGCCTCATAACGGTTATATTTATGTCATGATATATATATATAATTTAGATATAGAATATAATTCAATATTTATATTTCAAGACCCGTATTGAATTATATATATAAATTATAATCACACCCTGTATAATCACCCTATATGTATTTGAAAAAGTTTATTCAGTCTCGACAAATCTGTACTGATATTAGCCACTCCTGATTGTTAGCTAAAATTAAAAGAAATAACATTTGATTTGAATATTAGCTATGCTATTGTTAAAAAAGATAAAATCCATAATCGTTTATCATTTTTTTTTAGAATGCAACTAAAGTGCCGCTTATGGGTTTGAATCCCGATCTACTTAATCCACCTGAATTACAAAAATGTGAAGACCTCTGCTCCGAGGCTGATCAATCGACGGAGAGCGAGCCTATACCCGATCAAGATGTGTTGGACTCTATCGAAGACGTTTACTTCAATACCGATGGTAGCTTTGATTCGTCGCGCTACGAACTGAAGAAACTGCCAATGATACTGCACTCTAAGGAAATTGAGAAATGTTATAAGAAACTCAAGCAACAACATCAAGTTGTCTCCAAGAAAGTGTTGCAGCTTATCTTGCAGAAACAGAGTGCCTGTAAAGCAGAATTTGACAGGATTTACCTGATGCAGGAACAACTGCAGGACGTCTTAGAAATATGTAAGATGGGAAGAGCAGATCTGAAATTAGCTGAGAAACAGTTTACTAAAGCGAGCTTAGGCATATTAGCTAATTACCAGAGACGACAAGTGACCCAAGAACTGTTAAATAGTTTAAATACTATAAAGACCCTGGTAAGTTAATTTATATTTTACACATTTGTCGTTAAAAAAAAATATATATATACGCCTTATAAGAGGCTAAGTTCTGACTTTGTATCACATTATATAGCAATGTACGGGGAATCGTTTGAAAGAGCTTCTGGATGAAGGGAATTATCCTGGAGCTATATCGCTTCTTTTGGAGTGCCAGAGTGCCGCTCAGACTTACAAGCATTTCCATTGTATCGCTGAGCTGAATACAAACTTACAAAATATTTTGGATCAAGCGGAAAGGACCTTAGACAATACGCTCTCTAAAATGTGCACTGAATTCGATGTCGCGGTGTATTCTTCTATTCAGGAAGCTTATACGTTATTAGGGAAGACTCAATCTGCCATGGATCAATTGCACTTGCATTTCACTGCTGCCATTCATAACACGGCGTTCGCCATTATCTATCGCTATGCAGGAGGTGACATGAAAAGACAATATAAACAATTGTGTCAGGCTGTGCCTCGTGAGAAATGTATAGCTTGCCTCACGGAACTGTGCAAATCATTGTGGACAATACTGAATTCGTATCATTTAATTGTAAATTGGCATAACGCGCAAGAGGATAAAGTCGAGTGTAAATCTGATGTTAAGGATTTAGAGGCGACTAGAAGCAAGCACTATGTCAAACACAAATTAGAGAATGGTATGGTCCGAGTATGGCACGATGTGGAGATGAAGATATCAGTATATTTAACGAACACAGATCTGACAAATACCAAGTTTGAACAGTTTGTTCAGGTATTGGGTATAGTTAACAGGTAAGCAAATTGATAATGTATAATGATAATTGTCAGTTGGTACTAAACCAGAATCATCCGTTAAACTGTTGGTGAATTATAGGTTGATGGAAATTGGGGAAGATCTCTGTGGTTTCAAATCGGAGAACTTGCAAGAGTCCATAAAAAAGCAGTCCCTATCTTACTTTTCTCATTATCACGCCTCTCGTTTGGATGAATTGAAAATGTTTTTGGAAAACGACGGCTGGGAGTTGTGTCCTGTAAAATCCGATTTCATGGCTACTCAATTGTTGGAATTTCGAAGTCTGAAACCTTCGCTCAATAACTGTAAAGCATGGAATAGCTTAGATAGCTCGACCTTAAGCGACAGCGATAATTCTACGGGAGTCGCAGGAGACCTGCAAAAATATCTGGAGGGCGGTTTGTCACCGTTCACAATAGGATTGGATGATACTATGGATGAAGATATTTTAATACATGATGTAGGAAAATCATTAAACTAATACATTTTAACGCTGCCAAAATGATTAATCTATGTTACTGATCTTTCACGTTTTCTTGTCTAGATTGAACCTGCATATTTTTCGGACGAGTCCGATGAGGATATTCCCGATGAATTGAAGCATGAATATGTCGACGAGCCAGATCATACGAAAGTTAATAAAAAGAAGTGCAAACTCAAACAGTCTGGACCTATGGTCACAAACACGACGTTAAGCATACTGAGAGTGTGCGGCAAGTATCTACAGATGTCGAAGCTTTTACGATCAATCGCGGTTACTGTCATACAGAGCATGATACAATTTTTCGAGCTGTGCTTCTACACAGTACACTTATTCTTTACGTCGGATCTCGTAAGTTCACGTTACGATTCTTAATTCTTAACTATGCTCGCGTGACTGGAACGTGATTTAGAATACGGTTCTCTATCTTCTTTCAGCAAATCAATAGCGACTCGTTATACAGTCCGAAATTAAAATTATCCTTAACGCGAATCAGAGAAACTCTGATTATCTCTGAGAATGATACAATGGAAGAAAATGGCAATGCTAATTACGATAAAGTAAGACAACCACAGCTTTCATCCATTGTGAATTTGTCACAGCCCGAGAAACTTCACGGATTAACGGAACGTATTGTAGCTGTCGAGTCTCTGATATTTTTAGGACAGCAGTACGAAGGCCTAAGGTCTTACTTAGAGCATCTCATTGCCAGCAGTCCTCAGAGAGGATTTTTACATCAGTTTTATATGCAAACGATAGCGTCTGCCGCAGACTTAAGAAAGCCAGTCTATATGGCAGTAACGTCGCAAGCGTTTGACGTTGTAAATATTTTGAATTTGATGAACAAAGTTAATTGGGAGGTGACGGACGTCATGTCTCAACACAGTAATTATATCGATGCGCTAATCCAGGTACGTGTTGCGATAAATAGTTTACTATTAAGTATTGTCAATTATGATATTGAAAATATTGTTTGACATTCTTTTACAGGAAGTGTGCATTTTGAACGAGAGACTTAATACTATTGGAACGTATATACCTTTGAATGCGAATATATGTAATGCAGTATGGGAAAATGTGGCTCACTTAATCACACACACCTTGGTGGAAGGGTACAACGAACTTATTATCTACATATTTTAAGAGTACTTAATATTCTAAAGGAATTAAATTCAACTGACGAAAATGTAATTTTGTCGCTTTAGGTTTTCCAATGCTAAAAAGTGTTCAAATGGCGGTAGAGCTTTAATGCAACTCGATTTCACGCAGCTAAAGTCAAAGTTTGAGAAAGTGACGTCGTTGAGACCTATGCCGCATAGGGAGTATGTTGAATTGTACATCAAAGCGTACTATCTTCCTGAAAATAGCTTCGAAGAATGGATTAAGGAGCACAAGGTATTTACATATATAAATATTACGTATGTAGGATATTGGCAATTTTTTATTCTCTGCCTACAATAGCATATAAAATGCATGATTACGCCTTGCAGGAATATTCAGTTAAACATTTAATCGGTCTGATTTCGGCGACGTGTCAAAACAATAAGAAAACGCGGCAACGATTGATAGCGCTTGTGGAGGAGCAGCGGCCCAGCAGATAGCATCCAACTATTTATTATAAATCCGTGCAAGATTATATCGAAATAGGAAGTATTTGAGATGTCTATCAAATTGGGAATACAATAATCGTGTTGTTGATTGTACAGTAGAACAATTTTTTAAGTACGTTACAAAATTGATCAGATATATTCGTGTTTAAGCTATCTTAATCGAATTGAAATCTCCGAGAGAATCACGATCACGAACCAAATAAGTCACAATTAAATATATTTATTAAGTATTCTGTATATGAATCTCATATAGCCCTAAGAACGCTTTTACAATGTACTAACTGTAGCTCTAATGTATATATCACAAATGTTTTAACATATACATGGTATTTTAGAATCTATACAGTTAGACCACACGCGAATTGGTACGATGAAAAACTTTAGCTTATTTTTAATATACAAAAGATATCTCTCGAACGCGAAAGTGCACGATTATACGAATCTCATTGTGAATCTGCGAATTTGCAATTGAACTGCAGTATTAACATGCGATTACCGTGGTAACTAAGAACTCAAAATGTTGCCACATTGATTTTACACAATGAAAAGATATATGTATATATATGATCTATACGCATTGCAGTGTTAATTTAAGAAAGTTTTTTTTTTTAATATGACGATATTGTCATAAAAAATTGATATTTTAATATTTACCTGCTTTAAAATTCTATTTTATATAGTTTTATTTTTGTAAAAAAGTAGAACACGCATTAACCATATGGACGTGTTTTTTCTTTTTCTTTGAGATTATATATGTGATTAAACTTCGATTTACAATAACAAGTATTTCCGAAGCTAAAGTGAAAAACATGAAAGATAATGTGATGGTTAATATCTCGTTTTATTCAAACTAATCATATTGGCTATCGAAATAGTAAAACCATGACTGTTCGCTGAATTTTAACAATGTTATTTATTTTACTTTATTATTAATTCAGTCTTATGTAAATTGGGAATAATATATATCAAAATACTAATAAAAGAATTAAACTGTAAAGTATCTCTAGTGTTATCTTCTATACCCAGAAATTATTATTATAAGTTGCTGCGCGTTCCATTGCATGGTACATATGTATATACCGCAGAATGCACAATTTGAAGAAATTTTTATTATACAAAAATGATAGTAATATACAAGTACATATATACTTTCTAGCTTCGTCGATTTCCGATTTCGTAAAAATTGCTATTATATATTTATATATTGCATTTATTATATATTTATATTCCATATACACACCATAAACCAAAAAGCTCCTGTTGCACCAGTATATATAAATGCTCCTAATGCTTGAAATTATTTTAATGCCCGAAATTCTTTGTGAACAATCCGCTCTTCCTATCCTGAAGAATACGGATTACTCGTTGATCTAATGAAGATTCCTAAAGTATTAGTTATAATTTATTTTGAATAATTACATGTAAATAGCTTTATAATATAACATTCGAGGGCCATATAATTAAGAATGTAACATACTATAGACTATTCAAACAATAGGAATAAATAGCAAATATGTAAATTAACAGAACAGTATTGATTTTCTCCTTTATTGCGCTAAGTCTTCCTTTCTTCTAAGGCAGATATTTCGTTCATGGATGTATTCTATTCACGATCGTGGTGCATTAGGAATTCTCTGGCTGATAGCGTCGATCAATGTGTAAGCTGACAGCGTCGATTCACGTGTAATATTATTCCTTATTACTCCGCTTTAATGAGCCTTAAATTTTTTTTGTATGGCCCCTGATAAGGATTTCGTACTTATCAAATGTCGTTTATTTTCTAAATGGCAAATCACACCTGGATATTCTTCCTTCTAACCGAAAGAATAGGTATATATATCTATATGTGTATGTATAAATAAAAGGGATGACACGTTATTGTATGCTTTTTCTTGAGTATCTTGAGTAAAAATCTCCAGCGCATCAATCTCTCAATAGCAATAACTTTTAGGGTCTCTATGTAACATTGATAATATCAAATTACCTAAAAATTGTATCAAATGATACATCTGTACTCTAAATATTTACGAATATTTTATTCTGCAAGACAGTGCAACGCAATATCGTAACAAAACTATTTGTCCAAATAATTTGTTCACCGAACTGAGTTTGGAAACTACGTATTTTAGAGTCCAAGATTTGTAATCTTTCATTGGCCTTTTCATTATTTTATCTCTGAAACTTATCTTTAACTCTACAACACATTAATTTATTAAATTGCTACTGGACATAATTGGCCGTGTAGTAACAAAATTACAGTAATTACTCCTACAAACTAATCATAGGTTTTTCTTTAATGCTGTAAAATTCTCGCTACGTTCAGGCTTTGGATATTAGTGAAGCAAAATAGTTGATAATTTAGAATTATCTCTGACTTATTATACTTCAATGCTAAAAAGTGAAATAGTTTATTTATTTAATAAACAGATATATGTAAAGAGATTTAAATTTAATTTTCCTTCTGGAACTTATATTGTCTTTTTAGAGCGACTTTTTTCCTTGCCTATATAACCTTTTTTTTTATCAAAACTGCCGTGAAATAATATTTTCTATTAGTCCTCGAGAAACTTTTCGCGTATATGTAATTCGTTATTGTATTTTTTCTTTATATTATTTGTATTAGTATTTGTATTTTTTTCTTTATAGCATATTAGTATGGATATGTGGATCTTATAAGACGCTCGACATAAACTGGAATATATCAAACATATTTATATACATAAAACTTCGTCAATTAACATCATAACATCACATTTAATGAGAAAATGGCTTCTGCTAAAGCTGATGATAAAACGTAACACAATTACATATATTTTTTTATATCATTAAAGAGAGAGAGTACATGATAATACCGATGCTTGAAACAGTGTTAAAAAATGTAGAGATTACGTTCATGAAGTTGTACAAATACGTGACCATAGAGTGCTAGGTAATATATCTAACGTTCTCTGGAAAACAGTTCAGCATTTCCAAAGCCTGATTATGATTTTTATACAGACGATGCGTTCAACATTCACACCATCTCTTAAGTGAGTTAAATGAGTACTTAATATTAATGGTACGGATGTTGGGAAAGTTGTACAAACTTACGTCTGGAAAGATCTCTTGTTATAATCCAATTGTGAAGATCATTCATATAACTAAAAATGTTTCTCTAATAGTCTAATTCGCTAATGTACCATGGAATGTAAATAAGGTGTCAATGCATCCATGAATTACAAGGTATATCATCGCTATTATTTACTCGTAACTCAATTTGATTCGATAATCATACACAAACATTTTGAACACTCGTAAACTTCTATGAATCAATTATGAATCTCGAAGTATATTCTTACTAGTCTTACTTTATAGATTATGCTATGAGAAATGAAACGGAAACATTTATCTCATCCGTTTAAAATGTTGCTCTTAACGATCCGATCGTTGCGACCTAATACTAATATGCTTTATTATCCAATACTCACTTAAACAGTAAAAAATATTGGCAGATTCAATGCTGTTACGTTCTTTGTAACATTGTTTCCTTTCCTCGCTTTTTTTTTGTTTTTGAGCTCACAATATCAGTAAACCGATAACTCCTTATTGCATTGCTTCCTATACTCTGTGACTTGTGCGTAATCATAATAAGTCTGATGATTAGATATTATCGCATTTCGACCACCCGTGATCAAGATAAACGGAAAAAGATGCTAATTAAGGGAGCTAATTAAAATACGCGCGTTGGAAGACATTATCCAAAAAAAGAAAAAAAAAATTAAAAGCAATTTTTCGGCACAGAACTCTAAATAGCAAAAATGTTTACCAACGAAATAATCTCGCTGTACTATATAAAGCCTCAATGTAGGTATGGTAAATTTATTTACGTATTATACTCACGGGCTATATGTATGTATGAATATTATATAATACACATTAGAGATAGCCTTTTGACAACAAGATATTGCGAAGTTAAAAATCTAGCCGCGTTTCGTTAAAAAACTTGAGGTACTTTCCGCTTGAGAAACGCAACTCCGCTCAAATAACAGTTACATAGATATTAGATATGATCCTGCAAAGGTAAGTTATACAGTATACCAATCCTTGTGAATCTGTGAACCTCGTAATATCATAACTAGATTCTCGTAAATTTTTTCTTTTTCTTTTTAAACTTGTACAACTTGTGTGTCTCATGAAACAGTACACTTGTGTGAATATGTTACATGTACAGAGCGATATTAAACCCGCTAGCGTAACTCTATTCAATAATTATTTCCATGAAATAAGATAAATAGCTAGCATAACAAAGGTCACGTCCCTTGGTACCTCGTTTACAATAAATTACTATTCATCTAGTATCAGTATTATTGGAACACACCATTAATAGTTATCTTTATATTGTTTGTTTTCCCCCTTTTGCACCTGTGATAACTTTACTCGTAAAAAAGATGTCGTCAAATGTATCATTGTCAGTTGTTCGTCTTAACGGGAGCCTCCACATGATAAATTAAAAATAAAAAATACAAAGCAAACGTGTATTCTCTGTATATATAGCTAATTTGTGAAAAAATAAATATTTGCTCATAATTTATGATTACTGGTTAACCACGTAAGGCCCTCGTAAAGCCCGTCTCCCGTTGTGGCACAAGATGGCTGAACGTACCAATTTCTATCTCGTATCCTAGTTAAACCCAGTTTCTCCTGTATTTCGTGCGGTTTCATAGCTAAAGGAAAACAAAAGTATAGGCGAAAATTAGTATATTGTGCTAAGCCATGTAAAGATATCTGTAGCACATATATACAATGTGCCACACTACTTACTAAAAACTACTAAAAAATATTAATTTACAACCAACACAAAACCATAAATATCAACTTACCATCCGGAAGATCTTGTTTATTCGCGAATATTAAAATGATCGCATCCCGCATTTCCCTGTCATTTATGATTCGATGAAGTTCTTGGCGGGCTTCGTCGATCCTATCCCGATCCGCGCAGTCAACTACAAAAATAAGTCCTTGCGTTCCTGTATAGTAATGACGCCATAACGGACGTATTTTATCTTGACCACCTACATCCTGAATAAACAGAAACATTTCATATGATTAATAACACAAACGAGGTTAAGGTAATTCTTTAGGTGATCTCTACAGATTCTCGTGAAAGTGCTCGATACTCACCCACACGTTAAATTTAACATTCTTATAGGTAACTGTTTCTACATTGAATCCTACAGTTGGTATAGTTGTCACAGACTGTCCTAGTTTAAGTTTATACAATATTGCTGATATAATTTCATTAAGGAAATGAATACATAAAACGGTCAAATTGAAATACATCTTGCATAAGTTATATAAATGTATATCATATGAAAAAATCAATTAAAACAGACTGAGTATAGATAATAAATTATATGTTTATGGAATTGAGATTAACAACGTAGCAAAGGATACTAGTTTTACCCGCCGCATCCAATCCCAACATTAGGATGCGCATTTCCTTGTTGCCAAAGATCTTCGACAACAATTTTCCCATTTTGCAGGCTGTGTTCTAGGCACCTGGCACCTGTAACAAAATGCACGGGTATACTAACGGTCTGTCAGAACCTGAATCTATCAAACTTATTTAACAACGTCACTGTGTCATTCTGTCACCGCGGACCTCCGTAACAGTAGGAATATAAGAAATATATTTGACAAAACGCGTTCAACAAAAGTCCGTCTCGGTATCATGTATCGTATCTCACGGACGCGCGAAACCAACGGTAACCGACCGGTCTGTCGCGGCGAACATAGAAAAGAGAAAAAAAGAATAAATACGAGGGGCTCGTCGTAATCGTGTCAGGCTCGGCGGAAATCGACGTGGAGGCCGCGAGGACTTTAAAAGCCCACGTTTAAAATCCCACGCCTCGTCCGCGCTGTCACGTCCGATCGATCGACAGTTACCTCGGCGTCTAACCTCCGCTACGAATTTCTCATCGCGGTCGAGCGGGCGCTGGGGACAACCTGCGGGCGGGACGCGGACACCTCGGTAACGCGGATAAACAGAGACGAGGCAGCGGCCAACACTTCCCCTAACCTATCAGCGCGAGAACATCGTCGGCCGCCACCGTCGCCGCCGAACAGGGTGTAAATTTTCGGTGCAGCGCGCAAACGTTTGCTGCACTTTCTGCCATCAAAATAGCGATCGTTGTACATTTACGCCCTTCGCATTTTCCGCCGCTTTCTCCTACCGATTTGTAGGATCGGAAACAGTAGAAACAAATGCTTGATTTCGATAAACTCGCGCGGTTCTTTAGATAAAATCCCATATATATTTTTGTTTCATGTAAAAATCTTTCGCTAACTCGTAGAATAATCGACCTCGTTCTTGTATACTTATTATTTTATTTAGTCCATATTTGAATTATTGAAAACCAGATCACGTCGCTTTTATTTTCTACTTTTCTAATCGCGCTTGGCATTTAAAATGAGACAGGCGTATATGATCAGGCTGTGAGAGAGGGAGAAGAGGAGAGGGGAAGAAATGCAGGAAGCGCGAACCAAAGCGAGAGGAAACATATTTAAAATTTTATTTTGAACGCAGGAAGAGTGCAGTTGAGACATACCTATATAACGGAACGCGGATACGTTCGACCCGCAAAGACGGTATGAGTCGAGGTGCAGAAAGTGCAGAACGAAAACGGACGGATTGCAACGTATTGCCGCGCCGCGCGAAACGGAAAGGCGTGTTCGTGTGTGGGCGACGAGAGACGGGGACGAACTTTTTATCGCGGGCCGCGCTAATTCGCCCGACGCGTTTCGGGACCGCGATATGTCAGGTTCCGAAATGGACAGATAGTCATAAAGAATGAAAAGGAAAAGAGAAAGAAAAAGAGGTTTCGCTGCCGCGATAACTGTTCGCGAGCTATCGATCGTTCGCGACAAAGGCGTCTCGTCTCGTCTCGCGACGTTCCTTCCGACAATCGTGCGAAGCGCATACTTTCGTTCGAGGCGTTCGAGCGGCGGCATGCGGTCACGAGGAGCGGTCAGAGGGGGGGGGGCAGAGAGGAGGGAGGTAGGGCGAACGAGAGCGCGGAACAACTCACCGAGAAACATCTGCAGAGAAGAGCGAGGATCTGACCGTTGACAGTATTGCACGGACACATCACAATTACGCTGCGCATTGCCGTGCTCTCCGCTGATCGGTTCTCCACGATTTATCGTTTCGCGCGCTCGTGAAAGCGTTATTTCATCGTCGCCATGCATGGACGGCGGCGCATTGCCGTGAATGCCGTGCCGTCGTCGTCACGTTCAGTCACGTTCCTCCCGTAAATCACGAGGCGCGCATACATCGCGGCGACAGCCGACAGCGCGGTGCGCTCGCGGCCGCCGCGCGCGACCGTTCGAACGACACGTCGCGCCATCGCGCGTTGTCGCGCGAAACCAGAGAGAAGCCTGAGAGAGAGGCCATCCCCCCGACAGTTTCGTTATCATTATATTGTCATTGCGCAGCTTTGTTACCATATGTAATATCTGCGCAACGCAAATATTACATATGGTTATATTGGCCTTAAAAGTTACAGAATAGGCCCACCGGTCTTTTTCATGGGACCGTCGAAAAGCACGTAGTACCAATTTCGATAATGAATGTACTGGCGGTAGTGTACAGGGGCTTTCGACGGTCCCAGGAAAAAGGCCGGGATGGCCTCTTTCAGGCTTCTCTCTGGCGAAACTAATAGCCGCCGGTGGGATCCCGGTAGATATTGCAGATTGGTTCGCCTCCGCGGCACTTTCCGCACCAAGAGAGTAACAAGTATACATGCATATACGGGATGTCCTCAGTCCTGCAGTTTCTAAATTCTAGCACGAGCGAGGAAATGCGATTAGGAAGGAAGATATATTGATATTTATTTCTCATTACTTGTCATTGCTCGCGTGGTTTTCGAGGGTGATTCAGGATCTCGAATGCGTAAATACACTGTACGTGCGTCTATATTTGACGGTATGAACAGTATTCAAAGGGAAAAGGAAAAGATCGGACGCGAAATATAGAAAGCGCGACTAAAGCGAACGTCTGTCAACTTTTGTAAACTTTTTGCTCTGAAAACGGAGAATAGATAATTCATTTGAAACTTGAAAGTAATATATAAAATAGCATTTATATATGTAGGATAGCATATCCGGTGCCGTCGGAAATGCAAAGAGAGGAGGAGAGTGTATTGAATGTATAATACATAGTATATTCAGGATTTAAAAAAAAAGAAGTAAGTGACGAGCGAAGTTTAGAAAGCGCGCACGCCTATATGTATATTACATTTTTTCTTCGAGAATCTTAAGAAAGCAATGTACGCTACATTGTCTCCTACGACTTGAAAACATCTTTATGAGCTATTATTTCGATTCTCGCAAGTCTTACGCGGAAAACCAGAAGCAAAGCGAAATTTTCTCGATGAAATTCACCGCGAAAAATGATATTATACTTAATGATATGAGAATTTTTTTCTATCTGATTATTTTGACAGACAATCAAAAGCAGTTGTGAGAAAATTAAGCTTTCTCTCGGGGCTAACAGCGCATTCTTTTCGCGGACGTGAATTCTGCCGATCACCTCAATTCCGTCATATTCGTCGAGAAGATTTCAGGTAGGCAGAAGATACGAGTTCGTAATTCCTCGGCGAGCCGCGATCGCGTCCTCGAAATCCGCAAATGGATTTCATCGTCTACAAACGCCGTACATGCAACATAATATAAACCCGTAGACAATGACGCGAATTTTTCGCGAAGTCGTCAAACGACGGCGTTCAAAAGTTCGTGACGCTCGCGGAGAGAATTTCTCCGTGGCGTGATACGGCGCGTGGGCGCCGACACCTCGTTTTATCTGACGCGAAACGAGACGGCGGGTGGCGGCGGGGTGCGAGGCGAGGTAAGGCGAGCGGAGAGCTGCGGCGACGGAACGAACGGCGGTCAAGGGAGGAGGGACGGGGAGGGGGAGGACGAGATGGGGATGCTTCTCGCTCCTTGTTACTCCAGATTGGACGTGGTCCGATCTTTCGCGCGCCGCAGACTGCTCGCGCTGCATTATTCCCCGGAGACCGGAGCTGTACGCTGTGTGGTGCTATGTACCACCTCCGCGCGCGCGCGCGCGCCCGCGCGCGAAGTCATGCGACGGCGCCAACATTCCCGTCGTTTAACGACGTGCGTGCGCGATCGTAAAACGTTCGGATCGGCGGCGACGGGCGGCGGCGGCGGCGGCGGCGGCGCTTAACGTGTCTTTACGGACATGTGGGTTTGTCCGCGCTACGTAAGAACGTGGGCGCTGCGCGGACTTAAATTAGACGTACGTCCGTGCGTGGCCACCTGAAGAGAGAAAACGCGCTACTTGCCGGCTATTTAATTGAATAGCGCGTGTGCGCGCATTACGGGCCGCACGCGGCTGGTAAATGCATTCAGGAATGTCGCATAATCAGCCATTAATTCACGCCGGATGGTCGTTAATGCAAATACGATAAGCCGCGGCTCTCCTCTCGCGCGGCCGAGAAAAAGCCGGCACCTTTCCCCGGTCTCGGTAAACACCACGCGCCGGGCGCCGTTTGATATTTAAATTTCACAGCGTTTTCCGATTAGAATTTATGATAATAGTATGGTAATCGTGGCGCCGCGATGGTCGCAATATCCGCGGCCGCGACACCGCGACTGGGGGATATAGTCTCACAGGCCAATCATATGAATACGACGGATTCGCTTGAATGAGAAATGTCGGAAAAACGCGAGATATACGGTCGGAGAGGAAAGAGGAGAGACGCGGAGAGATAGCCTGTTTGCCTGTCGATCGCGACGCGATTGCGAATTGCGACGGAAGAAATATGACCGTTTGATCCTAGAGATCAGGGTGTTTCCCGGTACGCCGAGGATACACCAGGTCGCGGAGTTACGTTCATCGGTATGTACGCGAGACGCCGCTACGCTTCCTCTATGTAATTTACACGCGTGAGATACACACTCGGCTTAACTCCGTCGGAAAGAAAACGACAAAGAGAGAAAGAGAGAGAAGTTGTTGGAGCCATAATAACGACCGAATGTGTGGGACGCGAATAATACTTCCTCGTGCGCACACCTACACGGCAATCCGCATGCCACGCGTATAAACTCCTACAACAAATAAGCACGTGCGCAGAAAAACGCGAACGGGAAGGGAAACCGCGTCATTCGCGCGTTCGTCCAGATTCGCGAAGAAATCGAATCAGACGGAAAGGGGAGAATGATGGTCTCTTTCGTTTTTCTTTTTCTTCCAAGATAAAGCGTCGCGCCGTGTCGACGGCTCGCCTCACAGCCTCACGCCTCTACGCGCCGGGCGGCGACGGGAGAAAGACCCGAGAGGACGGAAAGGAGATGGGAAGATGAGATCGAGTCGGTTGGTCGTTCAACCAAGCCAGTTACTACACGCCGCGGTGTCGCGCGATCCGGTCAGTTTGGTAAGGAACGCCGGAGCCCCCCGAGAAGTCGGCTCGTGGGAGAAGATGAACGCGACAAGCGAAAGAGACCGCGAGGCACGGCTAAAGGAGACGAGAGAAAAAGAGAGAGAGAGATAAATAGATAAAGCGTTTATTAATATTCTAGGGCAAAAGCCCTTTAAGAGAACAGAGGGATATTAAGCGTGGAATACGCAGTATTTTGAGAGATGAGTCGAGAGTATAAAAGCGGCAAGAGTGAAAAATAATGACGTGAGTTATAAACCGAGGAAGGTAAAGATAACATGCGTGAGGGAGGGAGAGAGAAAGATAGAGAAAAGGGTAGAGGAAAGCGGAGGGGACAGGGGGGAATAAGAGAGCGAGTACCGACGAATACGTAGGACGGATAATGCCTCCTCGGCGCGTGTAATGTACACGGCCGGCGGCGGCCGTCGGCGCCGGCGCCTGCACACGGTCTCGCCGACGAGAGACTGTGTATTTATAGTGTAATATTATTATAGTCTGTTTACGCGACATGACACATATTCCTCACCGATAGCCGCCTAGCCGTGAGAAATGTATAGCGCCCGTTCAAAGGACGACGCCAAATCTTCCCGATCTCTTTGAACGACTGTTCGTTACCGAAAACATGTTAATTAGTAAAAAAAAAATGCGAAACCCTAGCATTGTACGAGGATTCTGCGAAAGAATTCGCTGAAAAAGTAAACATATCCGTTGAAAGATTAAAGTTTTTCTAAGAGATTCTGGTTTAAATTTTTCGTCGCGATACTTAGTTAAAAAAATTTTAGACCTTTCAATCTTTACATCTTTCTGTTAAGTGACAAAATCACGTCTCGCTTATTTTCAGCTTTTGTAAATTGTAGTTTAGATGATTGAAGGTGAATTGTTGCAAGATATTTGGGTTAATTTTCGTCACAAGCAAAACTTTTGAATCCCGGATAATCTCACAAGAATTGTCCATGACGTAGTATAGCGAAGAGACGAATGGAGCTGTTCGATCAAAAGCGAAAGAATGCGCCGAGCTATTATTCGAGCCGCATTCCGAGACTTGGTTCCGAACATTTATGAATGACACGTGAGATGGGGGAATAAAGGAGACACTTTGAGACGACGAACAATCAGACTTCGGCACGTTGGTTTCCGTTCGCCGAGAAAATTCACGATTTGTCACACAAAAGAGAAAAGTACATTCAGATCCGTTTTAAAATGTTATTAGGTAGAATGTATTTCTATATCTATAGCTTATGTGACCGTCCCCGCAAGGATCCCGAGCAGATGTCCCGAGAAAGGCGCCACAAAGTCACCACGTTGTCGCGCAGGGGGTAAGATCCCCTCGACCGCATTTCTAAAGGGAGTTCCAAATGGAGTTACAAATCGTATTATGGATTTGCGTGTCTCGGCACGATGGTCAAGATTCGCCCTCGGTCATAGAGCCTTTCTACAGAAAAAAACCTTCTGGTATCGTGGAACGTGACTTTGTATCCGGCGCCAGGATTACGCCGAGAATCCGAGGGTTGAGGGCACATGGGTGTGAAACGCCGGCGCAACAGCGCGATAACTTCATTCAGCTCGGGGTTGCTGACGATCCCTTCCTTTGGTTTTCTCGTGGGTCGTAGATAGACATATTGTCTCGGAGATGAATGGTACCGCGGCGCGGCAGCTTGGCGCCGGAAAGAAGGACGCTCGTTCGTTCCGCAGGAACGCCACGCCGCGCCGCGCCGCGCCGGAGCGTCGGGCGTCCGGGGGACCGGTCATGATTTCCAAGTACAAGGCTGTTTCCGCTGATCGCTTCAAACAAGATACTGGCACGCACTACTGGCTTCACCTAAATATAGGCACACAATACGTCTCTCCTTCGATTATTTATAACGCGAACGGTATGCGCGCGGATCTCGATCGGTGGCGGAAATCTTTTTAGGAAGGCGAACGGCGAAACGATATTCCGCTTTTTCTCCGATTGGAACAAGCGCCGAGATTGACGTGAGGCGAAGAGACCACGCGAAATCGCGCGGCGAGAGACCGCCTCTTTCTCCTTCTCTCTCTTGCTCTCTTGGAGTGTATAGGATGTGCTCCGATATATCGCTGTCTGAGGTCGAGGTGACCTTAGGTTTAATTTAAGGCGACGATACGATGCGATGCGCGTCCGCTCGCGTTCAAAAAACACGCGCTTCGTTATAGCGCGTTAGTGGTATTATCTCGCTGACCGATCGTTTACGGCGCTGTCTATTGCCCCATTAATCTTCGAACGTAAACGACAACGACCGTTGGCGACGTTCTTGAGTAAATGAAGTAAACGTAGTCGCGAGAGGACGAGGATACCGCGCTTTCACTTTCGTCATAATTAATTAACAGCGCAAAAGATACGCGTTATCGCTCGCTTGTTATAAACGTATGTACTTATCCGCATGGCAGTTTAGATTTCGCGAAAGCGACGCGCGTAACCCCGAAGAAGTCTCGAACTTGGCGCAATTGTGCGTTCAAGCAAACATTTCGTCACGTAATTCATCAAATTGCTGACTGAACTAATATTTTTTTTTTCGATGCACCCGGTTTTCTTGCAGAGCACACGATAGAGGTATCCAGTATATCAGATGCGTAGCCCCGTTATTAAAGCAGGAAATTTTACGTCGCGGGAAGATCGCTCTCTGCGCGTTATTGTTTATAAAAAATTATATAGCTCGACGCTGTATCTCCGTATCGTCTTCGTGTAAATACGCGCAGATCACGATGTTTATATAAAGTCGAGTTTAAAGTTAACGATGCCAACGAACGTTGATTGCGTCCGTTTCTTGCATATACGTGTGCACTTGTACACACGTGTACACATATACGACTTACAATTTTATCGCCTGCGAATGCTCTCGCGTCTGTACACATTCATGCATACGTACGCGCATGCGAGCAATAAGCATAACAAGCATACGCACATAAATGTCAATATAATACAAAATTGTATGAATAATAATTATATAAATATAGTGATAAATATATAAACATAAGTTTATATACATCGCATAAATAATTATAAATATACAGTTATATTCAATGAATAAGTGAAATACAACCGATATATGATATATATCAAATTAATCAAATTTAAAGAAATGATCCTCTTGAAAATAATAACAGATACAACTCGAAACTAATAATTATCTCTACATAATTAATGTAATTGTACAATCAAATTAAGGAAAACGATCGTTGCTAAGGCGAAGAATTGTACGTAAAATTCACGCGAATAATATTATTAGGCAACCAAGATTCAGTCCTGATCGTTTAACGGCGTTTTCCTTAATTTGATTATACAATTACATTAATTATGTATGAGATAATTGTTAGTTTCGAGCTGTATCTGTTATCTGTTATTACTTTCAAGAGGATCATTTCCAGAGCGCTTTCTCTCTCGTCGGCGTCGCATCGCGTACATTCCTCAGAATTATTGAATCCTAGAGTCAAGTGAGGTCGGCTGACAAATAGTTTAATCGTAATCAGCGTGACGGTCAAGACGCGCGAATAATGCAGGGAATGAACGCCGAATAATTCGCTTGTCCCATGCGCATTAGCGAGCGTTCCGGTTTACGGTTTCGATTTCTAAGGAACTGAATACCTCGGTCAGTTGTCCGGCGGTTAGCCTGTGCGACTAAATGCGCCAATGACAATACTAAACCATCTGCATTCCGAGTATTCCGACCGTGACTATGAGTTGTTACGGTCGAAATGAGTATTGTCCGAAAATCTTTGTCGTAAAAGTAGTTTGACTTCATTCACGTGTCGGGGTTTCTTTTTGTACAGCATTCCCCGAGGGTGAGTATTATTGTTAAATACAACGGAATACACAAGAGTCGACGGTGACGACGGCGACGGCGACGGCGACGGCGACGGCGCGCCGTCTTCATCGTTGGCGGGCCGAACTCGATGAAGCGTTACATCCGTTGCCTTGAATAAAACCACTTTTACTTTTTTCCCTTCATTTCTTTCCCTTCCCCCGCGCCCGCCACCACCATCATCTCCGCCGGACATCGCCTCGCGACTCGCGGCGGCGCGGCGGACCGCATCGCCGGGAATCTATTAGATTTGTCATTCTCGATTATGAATAGTCGACGCGGGCCAGGCCACATCCTTTCAAGCCGATCCTCTCATAAGCCTCTCCTTTCTCCCTTTCTTCCTTCTCCTTCCCGCCTGGCGTTCCTCGCGCGTTCCGATCTCCGCGCGCTCGTTTCGCTCACGTTCCGCGCGCTCTTTTTCACGCACACGGGGCCGCGGCGCGGCGCGGCAGAGCGCCGTACCTGTGTGCGCCGCCGTGTCGTGTGAAAACGCGCAAGATGCACCGTCAGAATTCCATCGTAAAATCCTACAATAGAGACTGATGATCCTGCGAGACGGTCGCGATTTCTTCTTATTTCCGCCCCGTACGGGGCTCCGTACAATGACGACTTAAATCGCCGGCGAAATTGGGAGTTGGGAGTCGCGCCTCCTCGATCCATCGTCCCATCGTGCGTCGTCTTATTTTCTTCCTTCCTTCCCTTTCTTCCCTTCCTCACCTTCCTTTTTTTCCCCCCTTTTATTTCGCGATCGGAGATATGCCGAATGAAGGCGGAGAGGGTGGAGTTTTGTACGTCGGGTGGGATAAATGGACGGGCCTAACGGCGTGGGAGTGCTAACATCTCGGTCTCGTCATCCGATGCGCACCGGCGATAAAAGCGGCGCCGCGCCACGTCGCGCACGGGGTGGCAGGCGCGAAGATACCTTTTTTTCCCCTCTTCCTCTCTCTTTCCATCGCCCGAGAATCGTCACACCGACGCGGACGGGCACCGTTCGTAGAACTCTCCCGAGCCGAGCGATCTTTTCTTCAAAATAGGTTTAACGCACGACATTCTATCCAATTAGTCGGCAAGAATAATAATTCGAGGGCGCGACGAATGGAAACGTGAAGACCATCCATAAGGTGGGAGGGAGGAAGGGGAGGAGACGTCGGATGTCGGATCGAGCGCGCGGACCCTTCGCACAACCGTCAACAAAATCTGCCGTAAAATTCGTTTCGAGGCGGAAGATATTTTTCTTGGAAAACGAATACCGCGAACGAACGTCGTCCACGACGAATGTGCATCCGGCTTAATGCCTTTGCTGCAGGACGAAGAATGCCGGCAGGTATCTCACATGGAATCTGCGAAAGCGCCGTCTCCCCTCTCGCCAACAAACGCAAGAAGAGGCGGCGTTTGCCTCTCAGCCCCTCTTCGTCATTTTTCTTTTCTCACCTTGAGGTCCCACGTACTCACACTTGACGCGTTCGCCCTTCCCTCCGTAGGTACGGCCTCCTTTCGCACCTAATCCGCATTTTTCGAAATCGGCGAGCGGCTAATATGAAAAAGAAATAAGAATTACAAGCGCGCACGTCATGCGTCAAGGAGAAGCGCGAGATTGTTATATACACGGACGATCTTCTGTCTGTTACTCAACGGGTCCGTCACGACGCACTTTCGTCGCGAAAAGGCGAATAAACAGGCGCGTGATCTTATTGTGTTCGGTATAACCGCGTATTTAAAATATGCGATTGACGTCGCGAAACGGATTTGCATCGCGAGGCGCGGTGAGCTTATTCAACGCCTACGTCATCTCGACACGCCATGAATCGACGAATTTGATTAAGATTATCGCGCGTCGGCGTCCTGTTCATCTCCATTCACAACACTCGAACCATTGATGCGTCGTTACCGATATTTATCGCCGCGTTCTTTCCGTTCTTCGAAATTCCCGCTCTCGCCTCGTGTCCAGTCGCGCGTTTATACTCGGAATCTCTCGCGACTTTATAATTCCGAAAGGAAATATCGAGCGAAGCGAGCGTTTCTTAAGCTTCTTTTTCCGAGACTTTTATAACCAAGGATCCTTTTCACCGACAAAGTCTGACGAGAATGTCGTCGCGCGCGTAATCAAAATGATATTTTCATTCCTTGTTTGTTTGGTCCCGACGTGCCAAGAATAGGGCGCGCGGTGTTCCACCGCGATATAAAGCGTTAAACATTCTCTCGGGGTATATATAAATATATATATACATATATATGTATACATAACGCTTTGTAAAGCGTCTTCCGTCGGGCGGATTTAACATGCTATTGCTGTATGAATTTAATCCCCTGGCGCTGCATAAATTTTACAAGACTGCAGGTGTGTGTTTGCGCCGTTGGCGAAATTTAGATGCTTGCGCGGCCAAGATATTTCTTGTTGCGTAGCGCTCCGAAATAAGAGCGGAGGAAGAAACGAAGAGGATATGCTAACATAATAACAATACGATGCTGATATCGGTGCCGTTATTATTACTTCCGCGCGAGTAGGAAATATTCTCCTTCTCGAAACTCCACGAGAGGGTAATTATACGAGGATGAGTCTTTCAACAAGTTACAGATTCGCGGTCGCTCTTCTTCATCTCGATGTCCGTTCTTGCTGAACGCGCGGATGACGAGACAGATAGCGGTGTCCGTCGCACGCACGCACGCACGCACGCACGCATCTCCGCTTCTCCGCGTCTCCGCCGCTCGGCTCGGAGATGCCTGCTGGCCCGGCCTGACTCGGCTCGGCTCGGCTCGGCCTGCTCGAGGCTCGAGCACGTACTACGTAGTGGGGCCGATCGGCGCACCCACACGCGCGGCATTACCTCGCACACCTCTCGGGCTGCCGGACGGCGATTCGTTATACCCGCTATACACCCACCGCGCGCGCGATCGAGGTAACACACGCCGGACGACACGAGTTCTCTCGATTAACCCTTGCTCGCGCGCGAGGCATAGCCGGGGGCCCCAGGCCCAGGCCCCAGCCCCAGTCGGCGGTCGCCGTCGCGCCGCACTCGACGCACTCTCGGCCGTCCCCTATAAAAGAGACGGAGCCGAGCGGCCTGCGGGCAGTTGTCATTGCAGACCTACCGGAAGCGGTTATCTGGGAAAGCGCCGATCTCTCTCGACCGAACCGAAAAAGCTCACCTTCTATATCGCATGTCGTTTTCGGGTACGTTGACGAGATAACGGCAACGGTTATCGCGGCGATAATCGTTCGGCGCGAATCTTTTTTTTTCCTCGCGAGAAGAATCGGTCGCCTCGCTGAGAGAAAGAGAGAGAGAGAGAGAGAGAGAGAGAGAGAGAGAGAGAGAGAGGGAGAGAGAGAGAGAGCGCGCGATATAGCACGTGGCTGCGGACTATTATAAGAGAGGAGCGGGCGCGCGACGCCAGACAGAGCGACGCTAACGTTGGCAGAAGCGTCGGTGGCAGAGAGGGTCGCCCGTCGTCGTCCGCGCCGCGGGGGAGCGGGCAACCGTACGAAAGTGGTAAAGCGTTTTATATTAGGCGTGACGCGCGTGACGCGCGCGATCGCGCGGAATTCGAAGAGCGGGCGACCGAAAACTCGGTCGTGGCTCGCGACAGCGGATCCCGCTGATCCCGCTTCCCGGTTCCTCGCGCGATCTCGCGATCTCGCGCGCGGAGGAGGACACGGCACCGGGGAGCACGGGCGCGCTCGCGCGGGAGGACCACCTCCTCCTCCTCTTCCTCCTCCTCCTCCCACCAGGGAGGAGTTGACCAGACGGCTCGCGGTCAGTCAGTCAGTCAGTCGGACGTTTGCTATCCGATACGCTTGGCGCGCGCGGCGCAACTCGTGGTCGGGAAATCAAATCGGTGCCGGCCGCACCGTGTGTCAGTCGCAGAGTCGCAGACGCGATCAGACGCGAACCGGCGTAACACCGCGAGGTAGAAGAAGCGGCGAAAGAGGTACGGGAATAAGAGACGCGAGAGCCACACGCGGGTGGCAAGAGAGGGCGGAGTGCAGGGGCGCGAAACGAGACGAAGAGGAGGAAGGGAGAGAGAGAGAGAGAGAAGAGCGGACGACGACGACGACACGACGACGAAGCAGCCGCCGCTCCGCTCTCCCGTGTCTCACCGTCTCTCTCTCTCTCTCTCTCGGGGCGCTCTCGTAGCGCGGCCGTGTACCTACTACGCTACCTACCACCTTATAAAACGCGCGCCGCAGTATCGCGCGCTCTCGTGGCCGGCCGGTGGTGGTGCGGAGGGGCGCGCGAGGCGCGAGGCGCGAGAGGAGCGCGAATCGAGAGATCGCTCGGAGTAGCGGCTCGGGCTCGGAGTTGCGTTGCGAGAGAGCGCGGCGCGCGAGACCGGGAGGCTTTCTCGCCAGTTGTTCGCTTCGCCTCGTTCCCTCCGCGCGCGCGCGCGCGCGAGAGAGCTCGTGTGTTTCCTATGTGTGCTTGCGCGGTAACGCGGAACGTCCGCACGTGAGGATCGTCTTGGACCTTCGGTATACGTACCGCGTACCACCTCGAACGCCGACACGCCGACACGCCGAATAGGAATAATAGAGGCGGCCGCGGCGCTTCACGCGCTCGTTCGAGATACACAGCCTTTCAAAACGCTTTTCCTCTTACCCTCTTTCCTCCCTCCCTGTTTTTCTCGGCGGAAGCGCGAAGGGGTAGATTACGTGGTGCAGAAAAGTTTTGTGCAGTGAACGGTCGTTAATAGACCAGTGCCGCGGGGCTTCGACGACGAGGAAGGAGACCGAGAGGGAGAGCGAGGGCGAGAGAGGAGGAGGACGCGCTATATGCGTAAGGCACCAGCGCGAGTGCCAGGACCGTGTGCGAGAGAGTTAGCCGGCTGATAAACCGGCGGAAGGAGAAGAGGAAGAGAAAGAGAGAGAGAGAGAGAGAGAGAGAGAGAGAGAGAGAGAGAGAGAGAGGATTAGGGTGGCCGGCGCGAGAGACCGAGAGTCGCCAAGATGCATCTCCACGGTGGTCTGATGCTGCCGATCCTATTCATCGTCGCTTCCGGCCCTTTGACGCTGCGCGCGCGAAAAGTCGCACCCTTGATCGAGGACGACTGGGCGAGGAGACCGCATCGGCCCGCCGGTAAGTAACGATCCATAAATCTTGTTTACCTGTTGTGTCCACCCCAAACAACAACGCCAACGGTCCCTATCGACCGGCACGATCTTCCGAAGGGAGGGCACCACCGAGACAAACGTCAAACGGAAGCCCTCTCCCCTTCCTTCTTCCGGTCTCGCTGCTCGCTTCTCGGCTCTCTCTCTCTCTCGCCGAGAGGTTTCTCTCGATCTTCGTTCCCCGTACGGTACGCCTGGTCGGTCGATTTTCGCCCGGTTGTCGCCTGGGAGCGGTCTCTTGTCCTTTAAAGGTTAGAGAGGCGTCGTACGTGTGGCGAACGCGGCTGTACGTACGTGCCGCTCTCGGGACTCTCCGTCTCCGCGACTCCGTTCCGAGAGCGCGACCGACCGCGAGCGACGGTCTTACATAATGAGAAACGCGCGCGGGAAGAAAAAGAAAAATAAAGAAACGGAGGAAAAAAAAAGGAACAAGAGACGGGGGGAAGCGGTGGCATCGGCGCGCCGTGCCGCGCCGGCGACCGAGTGCACATCCGTGACGTGCCACCCCCCCCCCCCCGCCCCGCCCCGCTCCCCCCAGCGGCTGATCATAATGCTTTCCTCGCGACTCGCAGGCCACCGCGAGATTACGCTTTCACCGTGTGAAACGTGTTCCTCTCCGTACCCGCGCCGCGGGATCGCTAAAAAACGTGACCTTCGTCCGCGCCTCCGTGTGTGCCGTGTGTCGGTGCCGTCGTGTTTTTGGCGAATTTGACGAGATTGACGTAAGATAACAATCGTTTCGACGGCGATGCCTCTCGCCGCGCCGCGCCGGTTCGTCTTTCATTTTTAAATGGGCAAATTGCTGCACGTCGTTATCGATATTGAATCTCCCGATCTTGTTATCTTCATGAGTTTTCGAAATGCAAAATGTGTCACACCTATTTGTTTAATATTTTACCGAGCTTGAAAAAGTAAACGGTAAAAGAACAGTTTTCTATATGACAACGTAACGTTCAAATATCTTTGGGAATTGTTGCAGCGAGAAAGAGAGAGAGAGAGAGAGAGAGAGAGAGAGAGAGAAAGAGAGGGAGAGGGCACAAGCGGAGAGAAGAGGACACGAGTAGCTCGTTTCTCTTCTTTATAAGGATCTAGCAATGTCCACCGGCTTGCTCGTGCCCTCTTTTTCCCTCCGCCAATTCCATTCTTCTTACACGCGGGTTTCGTTTACCCGTTCTAGTTTATTTCTGTCTTATTTAACTATCCCGTGTCTCTCCTTTATCGGACGCCCCGTCGGTCGTCGATACCGTAAACGCCCGTCGCGTCTACCAGCGTGTTTACGCGCGCGAGGAGGACGGAAGACCGAAGGTTCGCATAATTCGAGCCCGAACGAAACGCCGCCGTACGAGATTGCAATGATAATCGAGGCGTCGCCTTTCTGGCGACGACGTTTTTGAAACAGTAACAACCAAATATCGTCTGGCATACAAATTCGATCGCCCAATGCCGTGCGCGCGTTTGCCGAATAATCAAACGAGTTTCGCGAAAGTTTCGGTTTAAGGAAACTACCTGTTGAGCCACAAATAATTTTGCGATAGTAAAAAATTTTCTTCTTCACTTCGCTTCACCCGCTGGTGGAGGGACTTCCGGGCGATTTAATTACCGCTGTACCTAACGTTACGATATTAGGAGATGACGGGGAGATTTACAGCTGCTATTCAACGGAAAATTGGATGTCTAGGTGATAATGGGGCCGGCCAATTGTGCGTTCGCAAACTCGCCTCGATTGATTTCTGCTGGCTGTCAGCTTAAGTCTGCTCAAGCTGTCGACCCTGATATTTTTCGTGGACCGTACTAACCATTTTCGGATCGTTCTTAATCATATACGCGTATTAAAGGTAAATTCATTAGCAGGCTACTCTGATTTAATACGGAGTGTCCTTCTAAGGAATCAGAGACTGTTCTGCAACGAGAAAACTCATGTTTTTTTTTTTTCTACGAACGTCCACGATTTTCGAATAATTGTACGATTATAAAGTCCCCTTAAATTTCTTGAAAACTGTTTTTATAAAATGGCGAAAGAAAAATTCTTATAACATATGGCGTGGCACCTGCGTGAATCGAGAAATAGCTGTGTATGCGCTTTATACGTGTTTTTGTCGAAACCCGGAGAGGCCTATTTTTCTTTTTTCCTTCTCAGATTTCCACCCTCTTCCTACGGATCTCCTTTCCTCGCCTCGAAACTTCTCACGGAACACCTGTTAGGCGTTACCACCGATGCTAATCTCAATTAGTATTTATCGCCAAGGTGGCGACAGGGAACGATCGCGCGTTTCTAATATCGTCGAACTCAACGTCTGTCTTTTACGGGCGCGACGCGTTTCCGTGAAATTGTCTCCTTGTCTCTCGATAATATAACTTCGGTTTAACAACACACACGATAATCGTATACGCGCGATACCACCGTCACGAGAGAGGGAAACGGACGAGACGAGCCGGACAGATTTCGTCCGATAAAATCTTTAATCGCCGGCATCGATTTCCGGCGTTTATAATTCACCTGAAGTTCGAGTTTCGAGTTCCCGGAAAGGGAGAATGTTTTTGCATTATTTTATTTCCTCGACCGGAGAATCCTCGCGTTACGCCGCGTAAATCAGTTAACAGCACTTTTCAAACGTCGTCGCTTTGAGAACCGGTCTGTCCGTGTGTATAAACATTAATTTTAATACGCGATCGGCCAGAAGGGAGGTATAAGCGGCGAGAAGTTTCGGGCCGAAATCTGTCTCGAGAGAGAGAGAAAGAGAGAGACGAGCGTTTGGCTGAGGAATCACTATGCGTCTCGTTGTTGCTCCCCGCATTCTCGGATTCGACCAATTTCTACCCAATTTCATACGATGGCAGATTACCTCGGAAACGCGTGTTTAAAAACGCCTGAAAATTTTACATAAATGGGCCTTATTCACGTGGCGGCGGCGCGGGCGGCGCGATCGAAACCCTTTCCTCGCCGGTCGCCCTCGCGGAGAGGAGCGCGTCGCTCGATCCTCCGTACAAGATTCGCGGCTAATTGGCTGCAGCCACGAAGACAACGCCGCCGTTGTGCATTAAAGAAGTTTAGTAAGCCAATGCGCCATTTTTTCTTTTAAGTAGGTAAACGACGGCGTTGCACATCGCGCTCCGTAACGCGCGCGACGCGACTCCGCGATGTCATAATTCCCGCGTACAGATTGCTTTATTTAACTTCCGGATGCGTTCGATTATTGTGTTGTATTGTCTATAACAGAAACGAGAAGGAAGGAGCTGACAGAGAAAAAGGAAAGAAGAGAGTGTGAGAACTATTCAATTGGGATTGAAGATATTTTATTCTTTTTTACTTCTTTCTTCCTCTCTCTCTCTCTCTCTCTCTCTCTCTCTCTCTCTCTCTTTTCACGTTAATACTGATTATTATCCTTGATGTTATTCTTGAATTAATCGTATGTTATATTAATTAGTTACATTAAATTGAAATTAAAGTAATGGAGGAAAATTGCGTATACAATGGTACGAGCCTTGAAGGAAATAATTTCCAGAAATTATTTTCGATTAGACGTTCACGTGTTAATTAGGAGCTGACAATGTATAATCACTAATGTGAATCAAGTCGAAGATGTTAAATGAGAGAAGAGGCGAACCACAGCGCGGTGCTCTGGTCCTTCGGTCTAGCCTCGATCGGTCAGATCGGCCGTAGTCACGCGATTTGTCGCCGCACTCGTGCTCGTGCGATGTGCACAGGGATTTCTCTAAAATCGTGGCAGAGTCCGTTCGTGTCTCTCCTGCTTCTTTGAGAAAGGCTGCGCCGCACCGAAGAGAGGATCGTATATATTTAGACGAGCTGCAGACACAAAACGACTTACCACCACCTCCGCGACGCGGAGCGGACGGCTTCTTCGTTTCTCCTCTTCTTCGTTCTCCCCGAGCTCATTCCTTTTACTCTCTCCCTCTTTCTCTCTCTCTCTCCCCCTCTCTCCTCCCTCTCTCATTGTCGCGCGGACGCACTTGTACGAGATCTTGTACGGCTAAGTCTCTACAAAGTAAATACCGAGTACCGGTTCGAAAATATATCGCGTTTCTTTCGCAGCGGGGCAATTTAGGGCGATCGCCGATCAAGATATCGCCTTCTACGTTCGATCGATATACTCGATTCGCGGTGAGCCCGTTAGAGCCGACCGGACAAGGCACGGCAGGATGCACAAAATACTATTGCCATTATCCTCAGATGACGTGGGTGCGGTTCGCGCTTTATACGTTTCCTTGTAGCGGACAGCCTTGCCTTACCGCGTATAACCTTGCTCAACAATCGGAGGTGGACGATAGTTGGAAAGTAATTCAAAGCTTTCGTGAATTCGTCACGAGGCAGCTAAAATGAAACGTGCGCTCTGTGCGCTACGTGACACGCTCCGTGTCCTTTCCCTTGCTCCGGGGGGAAGGTAAGCCGGGGGAAAATTAATCGGTTAGCCGAGGACAAAGATATCTCTAGCGGCTATAGACGCGACGCATTAACGAGAGCGGACCCCGAGGAACTTCAAAGTAGAACTCGCCTTCGTCTACGAGCGCAAGTATGACATAGTGCTCCGGCATCTTTTTGTCTCCATATGCTCGCTAGGTCGACACACACGTAAGAGAGGATAAGGAGCGATCGTGAGGGCCGGGAGGGAAACGGAGGAAACAAGAAAAAGGGAGGAGAGACCTTTCGCTCGGTGGACTTGATGAATCTAAAATTACGAAGGCGTTTATTTGTCGGTTTGCTCTTTTACGCTGCGTGCACCCAAGGTCACCAGACACGCAACGAAACAAGATTCCTCGTTACGTATGTGCGGCATACGGTCGACGTACGTATGAATATGAGTTTAACGTGTATTCGCCGTCCCGTGCGCGCGTATGGCACCGCATTAAGGCGCTTTTTTTTTTATCTCTTTACCGCGTCTTCTTTCACCGCAAACTACCACCGGCGTCGCGGGTATACGCCAACCTTTTGTAAAAAGGTGTATTATTTTTCGATCCCTTTTAGACACGGTCGTGCGCATGTACGAATGTAAAATTTATTTCAACAGCGCTACCTTAATATGCATATAAAATTAATTGAGATGTCAGTGCGTAATTCAATTAATTTCTGCGTTGGTGCGCGCCGTGCTGCGCTACGTTGCAACGTTGGCGCGGTCGCGTTCGAACCTATCGCGGGTTCGACAAAAAAAATGGGATAAAAACATCTCATCCGCGTCGTGTACGTCTCGTAGGTGGATTTAGTGAATGAACGAAAGGCATGGTCGGTTACTGATGTTGCGCGGGAGTTATCAACTCGGTCCGAGTCAAGGTTTCACTTTCTTCCGCATCGCACCGAGATCCGACCCACGTCTGGTTTTGGTGAATGGCGAATCCGCGCGGATATTTCTCATCTGAGTCTGGTTCGATATTATAATCGCGAAAATGCAATTATAATAATTGGCAACGTATCTCTCGAAATTCAACCGGACATAGCCTATATGGTGTGCGCGCGTGCACTGTTAAATATTAGAGGAAAATTTGAACCAATACCTTTTGAGTTAAATAATATTTTGTCATTTTTAACTACCATGTGTGTCAAAATTTATTATTTTAACATAAAACAGTATTATTTGAACTCCATTGGTTTAGTTAAATTAACACATTGAGTAGGGCCAGTAGCGACCTATAAGAATGGTTAAAAATGATTCAAATTGAGTATAATTTGACATGAATTTAACTGTGTGTGTATGTGTGTGTGTAGCATAATCGTATCGAATTCCGAGATCGTATTTACAGAATCTAATTGGGTCCGCGCGTCAAATTCGTCAACGAATTTTTACTCCTTTTCACGAGTTCCCAATTTTGCCGCTGCGAAAAGTATAACCGCTAGTCAGTACCGTTAACGTCGCCTTACATTCCCACTTACGCCGTTACTTATAGCTACTTAAAATTACTAACTAAGTCGAAGATTGGCGAGAGTCGGCGTCCGCCGTTCGATACGCTCCGTGCGCCCGTCGATATCGGCTCGTATCGTTCGTATCGCGCGTATCGCGTTCATATCGCGTTCGTATCGTCTCGCTCGTGTATCCGAGAGTTAATTTTATTAATGGAGACATGCGCGCGCGCTGCCGTTAAGCGGTCCGCTCGTTTTTTCCAGTTTTTTTTTAACATCTTCCCTTTCGTGCGCGGGACGCGTGCGACTCGTCCTGACTTTACGAGCCGTCGCGCGTCGTCTCGATTTGTCCCTCGCGCTTCTACTCGCGCGAGATAAGATGCGTCATATCGCGACATCGCGCCGCGTTGCTTAACGTTTCGCCGCGCCGCGGCCTGCCCGCTGAAATAATATTGCGCGTTACGTTTCTCTTTCTCGCGGATGAGTTTAGTCTGGACGGCTGTTCGAGAACGTTACTCTGGCGCCGCTCTATGTATAGTAAACCTCGTCTCCGGACCAATCGTTTAAATCATATATCGGAACATTTTGCGATCCTCGTCACCGGAGATTTCGTCGCGCGGGAATGGAAAAATTTCGTCTCCTTCATTACTTTTTCTTTCATCGGTAACGTCCCCCACTTTCGCAAGGATCACAATACGTGTGACGGATCTCGAACGATTAATAAGTCGCGAGTCATTGGTGCGGAGTGATTTCGCGGAACGGCACGAACAAACCGGCATAATCACCGCGAAATCGTCTAATTTACGTCATTACCGCGGCAGTGCCGCGCAATTACTGTTGACGAAGCGTCGTCAAAATCTGTCGGGTGCCCCGGCGAGCGAACGGCAGTTCGCGATTGGTCGCTCGTTATCTATCATCTGCCGCGGGAGTGTTGGAATCATCATCGCGTAAATAGGCTTCCTCGGAAATTTACTTTAAGCAGACGAGAAGCTCGCCGAGGTTCTCGAACTTGGTTAAATAGAGGGTCGGGGCTCGCCGCGTCGCGCCGGCAAGTGCACGCGCGGACGACAAACATCAGCTTCTCGGTCGAGGTGCCAAATGCATCGTCGTCGGTGCGCGCGCGCGTCGATTACAATGCCAATTATTATCTCAAACTATTATTATCCCATACGTATTAATAACGAAAAAAAAAATGCGTACCGGTTTAGAGATACATATAGATTCTAGCTGAACAACGAACGATCCCGGCAGTTTGTGCTAAATACTTTAGCGTCCATTAGCTTAATTTAAGTTTCTTGCACATCGAAAATTTTTCTACTAAAAAGTCCGCGCGATATCCGTGTCTCTTTCTCTCCGCACTGACGCACCGCACAAAGAGCCAGCGATTTGGATTGGTATCCTTGAGCGGAACCGGCAAAGACCTTTTCCTTATTCTCAGTGGCGATCGATCGTCGCTCCGATAAACCGAACTGACTCGCTCGGAACGAAGCCGTTGATGTATTATTTATCGTTCGTACTTGCGGCGCATTCTCGCATCGTCAGGCCGGGAGAAGGAAAAGTAGGTATACGTCATCGGCCGACGATCATCCATTTCTCATTATTTCACAGCTGTGGCGACGATCCGTAATGGGCACGGCGTATTTTCCACTGCATACGTGTATTTGCGTGTAACTGCGCGAATTATTACGCCTGGGAAAGACCGATATCTCTCCGTGAGACGGTACTCGGAAACGAACGTTTATATGCACTAATTATTTTCTCGAGAATTTCTCGCCTTTGACGGATATATTTCCGTCAATTATCACGCGTCGACGATCGATCCCGTCTCGCTCGCCGCGGCCACTGAATCAGCAGCCGGTTTTCTTGGCTCGCGAGAAAATCGACACGTGCCAGCCGTGAAATTTGGAGTAATACGAATGAGCCACTTGCCGACGTAACAGCAGTTTATTCGTCACACGGTTCTGATTTAAGCCAAGCTTGAGGCTCTGGCATAATCCCAATGCAGTTAACTCAATTACTCTTTCTCGCGCGCGCGCGCGAGAGGAAGAGAAAGAGAAAGAGCGCGGGAGAGGAATAGAAAGAGGAGCGAAAGTTTCATTCTGCCGAGAAGAGTTTGAAATTAACCGCGTCTTCTTCTTTCGTTCGTTACGAAGAATATCATTACTCGTTTCAATTCTCGAAAACGCGCTTCTTATCCCAGATTTTCTATATATCTACGATACGATTACGTCGCGTTCTTGACCGGCTTGAAAAAAAAGGAGGAAAAAAGGAACACTGTTTACCGGTTGATTGAACGTCACGCGCGGGAGGAAAAACGACATTTGCCTCCAATGTATGTAGGTCTTACCTGATATTTCGTCTGACGGGGTCGGCGTATTTACATATCGCGCGCGTACCCCACGTGCGTACACGTACTCCGCGTCGCGGCAGATATGCCGCCGCCGTCGCCGCCGCCGCCGCCGTCGTTTATCAGCACGGCCGTCGGACGACCGACGGAGGGATTGGCCGAAAGGCTTGGCGAACATGAATGCATCGCATTACGCGTGCACTGACTTTAAGCCGCGGGCGCAAGGTCGGCATTTCTGAGCCGCGCGTGACATCACGTAGGTATATACGGGCGACATATACCTGTACCTGTACCTGTACACGCGGAGATGAACGCGCCTGTCGAACGGTTTATACACACGGAATGCTTTACATACGCGCAAATATGTGTATCGAATAGCGTCACCGGCAGAATTGAATTAGAGAGAGAAGGAGAAATAATAGAGAGGAGTATTTTCCTGTTACATAAATTGTATGAAATGACATACCCGCGTTTCTCTCCGATCTTTATGAGATACGTAAGCGAGAGGAGGAGAGACAACGCGTGAGTGAGATCGCGGTGGAAAGAACGCATCGAGAAACAGGCTGCTCCAGAACCGATTCGCGAGACGACACGCGCGAAGATATTTAGAAGCAAATAGCGACCTCTTTCCGAACGTCCGCCGCCGCCGATCGGGCGAGATGCGCGACGAGGTGAGATGAAATTCAATAACGCAAAAAATCGGGTCGAAGCAAGGGGTAGAGGGAGGGGGGGAGGGAAATAAAATGTACGGCTTGTGAGTGATGTGTCCGCGCGCTCGTGTCGCCCACGTAAATCTGCGCGCCGACAGGTATCGGGTGCGCGGCGGTTCACGCATACATAAACAATCGGGACGACGGGGCACCGCGCGTCGCCTACGTGTCCCGTGCCCGTCCGCTTTTAGCGGAGACGTTAGAGCGGCGTCGTGAGTCGGCGCGGCGCGGCGCGGCGCGGCGACGCGAAGGCGGTGGTCGCTCGAGAAAGTGGCGCTCGTCCGGAGCCGGTACCTTACGGAGGTAAGGGCCTCCGCGTCTCTCGGTCTAGACGAAGACGCTTCACGGTCACACACGCGGCCGTTACGTAAGGCGCGACATCCGTGACGCAAATGATGCACGTGACGTACGATGCGCGCTCGACACCTCCGGGAATCGGGCGTAATTATAGAGCGCTATGCAGGTATCCTCTCGCGCGCGCGCGCGCGCGCCGATTACCCCGTCCCGACGAAAGTCTCCCTTAGCGGAATTAAATTTATCGCTGATTGTATTACCGCGATGCGCCAAGTGCCATTAATGGAAAATCATCTAAATGATCCGACCTGCTTTCCTGGCGGAGAACCGATAAACGGTCGTTCTCGATCGACTAAACTGTGCGATCGAGCCGCGCGTTTGTTTTTGTCGCGCTTTCGGCATCTCTCCTCCCTCGGTTACGACGCGACGGATAACCGTCTTATGCACGCTTCGCGTCACGATGTCACGATGCAAACGAGCGAGCGCGAGCGAACGATTTCGCGCGCGCGCGCGCGCGCGCGCGATGCTAAAGGTGATGTGAAACTCGAGACGAAGCGGGTAGATGCCGAAAGGCGAGAGCGAGAGGTGGAGAGAGCGGGAGGCGAGGGTACGAGCGGATAGACGTCACGTTCGTAAATCTATCCGAGAAGGATACAGAAGTGCGAGTGGTCGGCGGGGGAGGAGGGTGTGGAAAAGCGAAAAACGAAAGGTGTAGCACGTGTTTGCCATTCGCAACCGCCTCCTTAGCGGATTACGAGTCGAGCGCATTCCGTTGCACGCACACGCGCGCTCCTCTTCCATACGCTCGCATTATTTATATTAGCGAGCGAAGACGTACTCATGGCACCGCATAGCGCGAACTACATTTTATTTTCTCTCTCCGGATTTCGGCTCGCGAGGTCGGGCGTCGATTTTAAGCGCGGCGCCCGTGATTCAAGAATGTCGTGAGAAACGATCGTCGGTTAATACATATCGTCGACGGATCATTATCATTATCGGCGAATATATCGCCCGAGAACACGGATGCGAGGATTACGAGTGCAAGTAATTGCTACGTCTTCTCGAGTGTTCCCGATAGGCACTCTCCGTCCAAATGATATTGCCGCTTTATCAGTTCCATGCTCCTCCACGATTAGAATTCACCTCTCTTCGATACGTGTGGACGATACGATAGCGCGCGTATACGTGTGCACAGGCACACGTATACGCATGGACAAAGGGGAGAAATTTATTTCGCCCGTTGGCAAGAGGCGTACGCGCGCGGATGAGTTGCGAGGCGGCGGCGTCGTTACTAATTCTCCAACCCAAACAACACCGCGATTATTCGTATACAAAGTCGCGATAATAACGATCGCTGAAAGTGGCCGCAGTCGTGTCGGGACTCTGTCGGGGAAACTCGATTTATATTAACACGCGTGCACGCGGAGAAGCGTGTCACGTCGCGCGAGAAAGCCACCCCGAGTGGTGAGAAACGAGAGAAACGGGAGGGAAAAGCCGAAGGAGCCGTCGCTATCGAGAAGAGAGATAGAGAAAGAGAGAAAAGAGAGGAGAGACCTAATACGCTTCACCTTACCGCGCTATGCCGCGTGACTCGCATATTTTCGATGCGGTAGCTTGTGTCGTGGCTCTCTCGGACTCCTAGTTACTTAGGGCCGCGACTTTGCGCTTAGAACGACTTAGCGCGCGCAGTGCAATGACCTCGTGCAAAACGGGCCTCTCTCCATTTCCCTTTCTCTAACTCGCACATGACCGAGTTCTCTCTTTCTCTCCCTCTCTTTCTTCTTCTCTTTGCAATGGATAGTTTTTGAGTATCTTAGAGCGATGATCACACGAAAATTCCGCTAACGTATATTTTTTTTTCCACAACATTATCTCTCTCCCGTTCTCTCCCTTGTGCCCTATGTACATATAGGCGTACGGATATCTACATAGTAAATATTTATCTTTTTGTTTGATATTTACATGAATAAAAAAGACGAAGATTGTTTCATCTTTTTAAAAGACCGCGTAGAACCTGTATAAGAGTCAAATTGATTTTTCCCTTCGTTACATTAAAAACAAGATACGTATGCCTCGTGTAAAAGTGCTTTTATAATAATGAATCTTGATATCAATCCCGCCAATCTCGCATTGGATGTAGAACTGTGGATTATAAGAAAAAAAAAGCAATATTACGATTGCTTCGCAGAAATAGGGACACCGCGAGACGCATGCGCGCGTAATACAAACGCAAATGATTCCCATCGCGTTATTTTCGGACGGAAATGAAAAGACGAGCGACGGAAGATAATTACATCGCTAATAAGCTTGCAATCTCTCCGTTTCCTTTTCTTCCTGACGAATGAAGACGAGTCTAAGGAAATATCGGCTGCAAGAGACGGCCGATATCGTTATCGATTTAATGAAGCGTATTATTACATGTTTTGCTACTGGCTATCGCCAGCTTGTTGTAGGAGATAACGGTCTCGTCTTTATCTCTTCTCTCTTCGGGATTTACGTCTCGCGCTCTAAAGCCAATCCGACAATCGGGATTCGGTGCGGCAAGTCGGAGAGAGACTCGTCCACTTTGTCACCGACCGGCATCGACCGGCCGGTTGCACACGGCGCGTCCGTAATGCGCAAACAAGAGCCCGGAATTTTACATCGAGGATAAATGATGCGTCGCTCGCCGCATTTCACACGACACGGCGGTTTGCGAAGTGGCTTGAATGAACGCGCGACGCATATTGTCGATGAACGCGAATGAATATGCGCGTGGATCAATGTACATACCGAGCGCGTTACGTTACACTCGCGTCAAATTGCGCCTCATTCGTCGACGATGGCAACGGAAGTGCGTCAGCGTGATGGGGCGAGCCGCGTTTTCGCGCCTAAAATATATCCTCTTTTCCCTCTCCGACCGATGTCTTGTTTAATGTCCGCGAAAGGCAAGCTCGCTGGTAGCGTAGCGCCAGTAATCGATAAGATGACATTTATGCTTATGCGATTTATCTCGCTAATGTTTATTAGACGATAACGCGGCACCGATGACGATTAGTAATGACGATGTTTTTCTCCTCTTTTCAGAATGCATGTTCGGCAAGCAGATTCGCGAACTGGGCTCGACATGGTTCGCGGACTTGGGCCCGCCCTTCGGAGTCATGTACTGCATCAAATGCGAGTGCATACCGGTACGTGTTGCAGCATTTTTATCTTTATTAAAAAAAGAAAAAAAAAGGAAATAACTCACACTACGGTTCGCATTAAAATGTGTAGCGTGTCGCGCATGTAGCGTTCGGCGCGCACGTAGTGTTTAGTAAACAATCAGTACCACGCCAGCATTTATTAACATACATGAATAAAGAGCGACGCGTGATTCGTACCCTCTCTATCCTTCGCCTTCGAATTTATTGTCAAGAAACACGCTATAATCACATCTCAAGTACTTATTACTTTGCGTTCGCGACGCCCGTTATTTTTTTTCGCCTCCTCCTTTTAAGTCAGATCACATCGATGTTTACCGAGAGACGTGGTATGTCATAAAAAGTCTTGTAAAACAGAGAGAGGATAAATTTCTATCGGGCTAAATCTCAACGCGGCGCGCGCGCAGCGGCTCGTGTATCGTGTGTACATTCTTGTAATTACGGTACACCCCGGTTCGTTGCGCGCGGCGCGGCGTATAATTTAGCATCTCGGGGCCTATAAATGCCACGATATTGACACAAAGGTGACGTATATCAAATGTCGAGAGACGTCGGATCCGAAACGTCGCTCCGCGAGCGGGGGGGAGGGGGGCGCGAAAAAATGTCAACGGCAGTCGACTCGCGCGAGCGCGCGCGTGCGTCACGAAATACGCACGGATACATATTTATTCGAGATCGCGCAATAATCGTCATTTATATTCCGATTGTACGTGTTCCTCTCCCTCTCCTCACCTCCCCGTGACAGCGCAACGAGTGCTCGATGCGCAATACCGAATTCTTCCATTTCGCGTTTACATGCAGTGAACGATAACCGCGATTGTTCATCCGGTGGTGTAATCGTAATTAACATTCGTGTCGGGCGGCCGCTACGTCGCTTGTAAATACAAGGAAACATTTGTTTTAACGCGCATTACGAACGCGTGCTACGCGCGACCGTAGTGCTTCTTCTTGCGACCGTGCGCAATTAGCTTTCTTCCCTCACGCGCGGCGTTTCATTGGCGTTCGCCAATTTTTTTTTATCTCGCGCCTTATCACCGTTTAATGCACGCGTAAATGCCGCGTGATGTTCTCTCGTAAAGTATCTTGCGTTCTTGAATACCTTTTCTCTACGTCTATTTTTTTTAAAATAGTATTAGCACACAGCGCGCCTACCACGTTCTTCAAATATTTCATTTACTAATTATTATTTTGATTATCATTAGTTTCGTTTTTCTCTTGTATCATTCTAATCATCACATATCACTTATTCCTTTTTCGTTACGCGCGATCTATTTTGTTATATATGAAAATTATTAAAGCTTAGATTGGAAAATATTTATTTCTGATAATATATCTCAATTAATTTTCTCCGACATAAACTTTCGATAAATAAATTGTCAATTTTTAATATTACTTAAATACTACCCAAATACTATTTTAATATTATCTAAATTTTTAACAGCACGTGATATTCTGTACAAACATAATTTCATACTTTTTGTATTCCTTCTATTTATTAAAAGTGATATTTTTTTCAACATTCTTGAAAATTTCCAAACATGTTAAATGCGTTACGCTCCTACGTTAAATGAAATTGAAAAATATTCGGGATCAACTCCCGAGAACGTTTCAATCGTTGTTGATCGCGAGTCTCGAGTCCAGTCGTTATGAGAATTTCGAGCGCGCCGAATCGTTAAATCTTAATGTGGAAATGTTGCGGAATTTATGCGTGCACTAAACGACGATAAAGCGAGCGATAAGTAATCGGTGTAAATGCTAATGAGACGCTATCTGATGAGTTTACCGAGAAGAGAAAATTAATTATACGGTCGCGCACACAAGGAGAGGTGTACGGTGTACCGCTTTACGTACGGCGTCATTAAAGTCGCCAGTACGATCAGATCATTAGAGACCTCGCGAGGAGTTCTAATCCTTCTCGTAATGTGGCAATAACAGGAATGCTTATGAGCGAGAAGATAATATTTTTGACCGAAGCGATTCGAGGAACGCGTATGAAGTCGATTCCGTCCAAGTTTCAAGTCGAATTTTGCGGGCACCTCTCACCGGTTAAAAACCTTCTTTTTTCGAAGATATGTTACGATCGACCGAAAAGATGGATGGAACGGAGACGGAAGAGAGGCGGGAGACGCTGCGGCGCGGCCGGCGGCGCGCTGTTATGTTCGGCTCGTGGACGAGGAGCCGCGAGAGAGCGCGGCCTCTATTTTTAGACTTCGGGGGAATGACAGTCCCTCTTCAGTGTACATGAGGAGCTATTGATAGGTCGTGGTCTTGGTTGGTGGAAGAAGCAGACGCGTCGCGTGAATCACACGTCGCCGCGAGCGAGAAGCCATGTCTCCTCACCTAAAGTCGTCGGAACGATGTCGCGCCGATGTCGCGGACGTTGGACGCTCATCCCCCGCTCATCCCCGCACGGGGATGCCCGAGAAGTACGGGTCGACGCGATCTTGAGGAGTAGCCTGTTAATCATCGGCTTTGAGAGCTTAATAAATCGTCGTACTCGATAGCGGGGAGGTTTTATTCGCGTGCCGCGACGCGACGTCCCAAATTCGCTGGCAGCAGTCGCGGCTGTTCCTGACAACTCCAAGTCGCGATCGCGAGATAATCCAGCTCGCTCCTTTCCTCCCGTCGAGTCAATCGCGTCGAATAAGTGCGTCGTTTCACGCTTCAAGAATGCCACGCGCGCCGCTCTATAAAACCACCGACTTAATTCTTCTCCGTAACTGGAACGACGCGACTCGCGGCCGTACTTTTAGCAACTGCGTCGCACTGCTGCCGCGTGTCGCCTTCGTCTCGCAAACGTCCTTTCCATCGTCGCGCCGAGGCGCGATCAAAAGTAACGCGAACAAAGTAGAGATTAGGACGAAGTAAAAGGGGGAGATTCCCGAAAAATTTGCACGCGGATGCCTCGTGCGTGTCGCGTACGCAAGAAGAAGAAATCTCTTCTATCTCGAACCCGAAAATCATCATAATAATAGTTTATGATTTTATTTTTACCAGCGGTTGTCGCTTCTGCTTTCAGGTGCAAAAGAAACGGCGGATCATCGCGAGAGTTCAATGCCGCAACATCAAGAACGAATGCCCGAAACTCACGTGTGACGAACCAGTTTTACTCCCGGGTCGATGCTGCAAATCCTGTCCCGGTGACTTCAGTAAGTTACGCAATATACATATCCGTATTATATTTTTTTCACCTCGCCGCGATTATTCCCGCGGTTAATCTCTTTTTTTTTCTCGGTCGCCAAGAGTGCGGAAACGGTGAGATAAGCTGAGATAAGATTTTTACGCGATCCACCATGTACATCTATATTGTCCCTCCTTCTCCCTACGATACGTTATCGGGAAAGGAGTCGCCGTATGGCTCTCGGAGTATCTCGGCTATGCGATTTCCTCCATCCGCATTCTACTGCGACTAGGGCGATACGCGGATCGGCCACCGCGAAGAGAAATAGAATGCGTTGCCCAGCCGCCCGCCCGCCGGAGGAGCGGTGCGCGCTCTCGAAGAATTTGGCCCGTGCCGCCCGATGCAGTGAAAGTAGTAATATGTTATCCCGCGCGCTGATAAGGCTACCAGATAAGGCTCGCGTGCGCAAGCTCCAGCGCGACGGTAATGAGCGCGAATTGGCACGAAACCGCTCCGCTTCGAATATAGCGATTACTATCGGCCTTTACGGTATTGCCTCACATTTTATCGCGCGTAGTTTGTTTACTCGAGGAAATCGCAAATTGACCCGTTAATTCCCTTCGCGCGCATTAGAATAACCCTCGTAATCGCCGTCCGCTATCGGCTGCCGCGTTTGCTCGCGGTACCTTCGGAGATATCGATAACCGGGGACCAGGTATCCTCTCCCCTTTTCCCTATCCATAAATATATGGGTGAGCAAAGAAGAAATCGGAGCGAAACGGTTTACCTAGCGGTGAAGAGGATACAAAAAAGGGACGGATGTGAGAGAGAGGAAAAAAAGAGGAGGGATTAGCGCTGGGAAGATTGGCCGATCGTGGTCTCTCTCTCTCGAGAGAGGGAACTCGAGTTTGTAATCGGTGGAAGAGGTGCGGAGCGAGAGGGGACTGGGGACGGACGCCACGGTTTAGCGCCATGGCGCCGGCTATATTACCGCATGGCGTCACTTCGATTAAGCCGTGCAATCTAAATGTAAATATTAGCATACGTAATGATCGGGCATAACGCGCGCGATGGGGAATAAGAATAGATGGGCGGATGGGACGGGCGGAGGAAAGATAGAGATGGAAGAGAGATCGGCGGTAGTGGAAGCGAGAGAATCCGATTCGGGAGATATACGAGCGCTTTTTTTGTTCATTCTATTTAATTTTTATTTTATCTCGCGCCGTTTGTACAAGTTTGTTTTCGATCGTTCCTTTTGGCTGATTCCGTCCGTAAACAGAGACGGGGTCGTCGTTTCGTTAAATTTTTACGGCCGCTTATCGCGCGGCTATTGGCGATGCAACGGTAGAGGCGCGCATATTATCAATTAGGTTAATATGACACTTTTGATAAAGAGAGCTCGTTGTCGCCACAATTCCGCCGTCCGTCCGTGCCACGAGGGGACAGCGGCGGCGACGGCGGCGGCGATGACGGCGGCGATGACGGCGACGAGGACAGAGCGAGTCATTTTTCGATGATCGCGCCACTCCCGCGCCGGTCATTTATCCTCATAGAACGTTCGCGCATCAATATCACGCGCAGCAAGTTTATTTTCTGCACGCCTCGTCTAACGGTCGTCATAATAATCACATCGCCGATCGTCGTAGTTGTCGCCGGCCGTCTGATAGAGGCTCGTTGCCCCCTACTGATGAAAGGTGAAACTGTCCGCAATTAGCGATGCCTGCCTTTTACGTTCCACGAGGAAACATAACTGCGACCCTTGAGCCCGTCGATTGGATCGTCGCATCGATTCTCATTCGGTCCTCGTCGATCCTCCGGCCCCGGCCCCGGCCCCGGCCGTGACGGGCGATCACGAAAGCCGGCCTCGAGACTCTTTCTCGACAATACGCGAAGCAAATTAGATATCGTAGGCGTCTGGAGTCGGGACGAAAAAGAGAGAAAGCGAGAGAGAGAGAGAGAAAAAATTCTAGTAGATCGAAAGAATACAGTTTTACGAGCGAGACTCTATCTGCGACCTCCGCTCCGCCGTTCGTCCGAAGTTCGCGACATTTATATCTCTCTCCTCGACGATTCTTAATCCTGAGTAACGATCGTCCTTCGATCCGAAACGATGTCGTGCCTAAGGTGACGGACTTTTGGTAGTACAACCGCCGCCAGTGACTATAAGCCGCCGACATATCTGTTAGATGACGCGTTATATATCCTTTCTAGTTGCGAAACGCAATATCGTGGACTCGCGAATCCACGTCACCATTGTCACAAAGGTCGCGTAACGATTTGGAGCCGCGCTTGAAGGGGGATTTGTCGCGAAGGCCGACGAGAGACAAGCGACAAGTCCTCGTGGAAAGGAGGGAGAGGGGGGAGGATTGTGATGCAGGAGGGGCAGGCCAATCTATCTGCGAAACGGAAAGGGGATGCAAAAAAAAAAAAAAAAAAACGCGGTAGGTGGGTCTAATTAATACTCGTAATTAACATTATCGCTCATATCCGTCTCTCGGCGATATTAATGGCGCGACAGACCGGTGCCATCGGTCGCCATAGATCCGATTAGGTAGGCGGAAACGGTTTAGTTAGTAACTGGTCTCTCGGCCGTCGGCGTGAGGCGTGCTGTACGTTTTGCGCGCGGCAATTAACGTCTCCGTGGCGCTGAACCGGCGCGGCATGCGCCATAAAAGTAGCATTCAAAGTAGCGGCGGTTGGCGCCAGCCGACTCTTTTCCTACCGCGCGCGGGCATACTTTATGGTCGGTGCACATGCCACCACCGGCCGCTGAATCGGCTCAATGGGGATCGACGATCGACGATCGACCGGTTATTTTTATTTTTACGCCCGTCTCGAAGGAGAGATGCTCGGGGAACGGAGGATATAGGGGGGCAAGAAAGAGAGAGAGAGATAGAGGGTACATGCGTCCGATGCAAAGTGCAAAGGACTCGCCATTCTCCTGCGTGAGAAGTTTTATCCTCCCGGAGAGTCCCGGCGCGTAGAATATACCGAATATACATTTGCCTTTATATCGCACGTGAGTTACGCGGCGTTAATTCTGACGTATAGTATAATTTACGTGCCCTCTCAAGAATACGCTTTCGTTATCATTCTAATGTATTCTGCGAATTATTCTCAACGTAAAATCCATTCAGTTTTGAAAAGGAATGAAGGCAGATCGCGACAATTGGCCCGAGAAAAATTCAATACCTATTAAGGAGTTTCATAATTAATTTTTCGAGAACGTAAGTTACTGCGCGTTGAACGACCAGAAAAGTATTCGCGTCCGCGTTTACGATGAAATAAATCTTTTGTTGCAGACGCAGACATAGCGCAGGATCTGCCGGCGCAACTGACTTCGGAGGAAGAGGAGCGGAGCCTGAAACGTTAGATTTTTAAATATTTCTTAAAATTTACATACGCAAACGTTTGATCTTGAAATCGTTTATATTTGCGCAAAAACAATATTGAAGACTCAAAGACCCGGGCTCTAATGAGATTACGTTAGTTGTCCACTCGATCATGGCCGTTTGCGGAGTGTCGCCTTTCTTTTTGGCTTAAGCGATCCTCACTGGTTACAGATTTCGGCACCCTGTTGACGGGCAGAACGTCGCAGTCCCTGCGTCGCGACGAACCGAGTCCGACGTCGGTTTATAACAGCGCGTACAACTACCTGGCGACTGGTCGCTTCACGTTCCATCGCAAGAACATCTACTACTCGTTCTATCTGTCCGCGTCGACGCCTCGGCCGCGCAGCATACAGTTCGTCGACGGGTCCGGCAGTATCCTCGAGGAGCAGGTGATCGATCCGGTCGGTGGCGCTTATCAGAACGCCACCGGCAAGCTCTGCGGCGTGTGGAGACGCGTGCCGCGCGACTATCGCAAGCTGCTGCGCGAGGAACGGCTGCACGTGTCCTTCCTCTGGGAGCCCTCGTCGAGCCTGACCGGTCAGCTGTCGCGTTATCGCGCGCTTTCGACCGAGCAGTTCTCCTCGCTCTTGGAACCGGCGATGGGCGTCGACCGGTCGTTGATGGCCGGCGCGGGCGCGACGGCGATCGTGTCCGCCTCGTCCGCTTCGGCGCCGTCGATCCACGTGTCTCTCGTCTTCAACGGCCTCTTCCTGCCGAACGACGTGGCTGATATCCCGCTGATCGTTCAGCTGGAACATCACGAGAAGGATTACGTGGTCCTCCGCGAGGAGATAATAGTGAGAAAACCGTCGAATGAGCTGAATTACGGTGAAGTTCGCAGCGCGATCTCCGGGACTGACCTTCGTCTTCTGGCTCGAGGCAAGTTGTCGATCAGCATAATGTCCCGCAATGATTCGCAGGCTCTTCGACTGATAGGCACGGTTGGCCCGCGCGCGACCTGCGACATGTATCAGACGTTGCTGCTGTCGGAGACGCCGTCCATGGCGTCCGGATTGGCCTGGGCCTTCCTGGACCGTATTGGCGCGCTACGTTACGGAGTACAATTGATAGGACTCGAAGAGGAGAGCCCCCTGGTGACCCTGGTGGACGAGGGGGGAAAACGGAGGATGGAACTCGAGGATCTGACACCTTCGTTGGTCGGTGGTCTCGCGAACGGTTCTCTAGATCGGCCCGGACCGAGACTGCTGCAGCCGCTCTTCAACGAGGAACTCTCCGTAGTCGCTGCGAGTCATGTTGGCTCCATGTTACGCGGCAGACTTTTGGAGCGACCCGTGGCGGACGCCAGAGACACGGCTGCGCCAGTGCTGCTGCGGAGATTGACCAAGGAGCCAACGCATCCCGGACCGGTCGGCCTGATATGGACCGCGGTGGACCTAGACTGTTCTCTGCACTATGAGCTAGAGCTCGCCGGTTTCCCGCCCTCCTCCCAGGAACCACGGACGTTCCGTTTGTACTTGGAGACGATGCCGATGCTGGCGCAGGGAGCTCCCGTCGCCAGGAGACTTCTCGAAGAATTCACAGGATACTCCCTGGAGGGTTCGGTCACCGGGCTGTCGCCGATGGAGCTCTACAGGATCGAGTCGGGCATCGGTTTCCTCGAGGTGACGGACAAGCAAGTCACCCACATCCTGAAGGCCCCCTTCAAGGCCAGGGCACCGTTCAGCTGTCTGCCGCACTATGCTGATAACGATGTTGCCTCCGTGGTGGCGTACAATCTGCAGCCATCCAGGTCGGATATCGAGACCGGCGCGTGCTTCCACGAGACCAGATTCTACGAGGAGGGCACGCAATGGACTTCGAGCTCGGACCCCTGCTCGATGTGTCATTGCTATCGCGGCTTGGCACAATGCGACACGGTACCCTGTCCGACAATCTCTTGCGAGTTGGGAAAGCAACTCAAGCAACCGCCGGCCGGTCATTGCTGTGCGATATGCGCAGGTAAAGGGATTTATTAATTTTTTTATTTATTAAAATTGAAAATAAATTCGAAATTTGTACAAAACAAAAATATCTACGCAAGTAAAGAATAGAATGGAATAAAATGTATTGTATAGTAACATTTATTACGAAAGAGCACAAGTTAAATAACGCCTAAAACGTTTGAATAAAAAAATTATATTAAAAAGTTATTTAGTAAAGTTATTGCCTAAACGATATCCTCGACGTTTAATGTTTTGTTAATAATACTTAGACTCGATTGCCGAAACTAACTCTACGATCAAGGACAATGCCACGAGAGGTTGTACCTTGGCCGGACAATATCACCTCGCGGGATCATCCTGGCATCCGTATCTACCACCAGTAGGATTCGACACTTGTGCAGTTTGTACTTGCGACGTAAGTCTCTACTCTCCTTTTCGTACTATTAGAACCGTAGGTGGATAGATAGCGGACAAATATTCGTGAAATTTTGAAATACCTATATTTTTTCTGTATCGCATAATTTCTTTGAAGTGCAAGAAGTCACATATTTTTCCAATACGTTATAATTACGCTCCGGTTCAAATCGCGTATCAAAGTAATCACCAGTATTCCGGGAAAATTACCTCGGGGCGATTTTGCAGCGCGGAAAAACCTGATACGTGCCACACCACGTCCGAAGAATGCGGTTGCGGTCTGGCAGTTAGTAATGAGCTTAATTGAATGATTCAGCGACAAGATTTTATAAACGATTGCAGTTTATTTAATATTCAGCAATCGCTTCCTAGCCAATTGACACCAGAAAGTCACTTATTAAAATACCTCGCGTTATATATTCGGCGAACGATAAAGACGCGTGCGTCTTTTACAAATTACTAGACAACGAGTATTCTTCATTCAACGAGTACATTCGATACGCCTTTCAGTCGTCAGGATAGAAATTTCTAAATTACCACAAAAGCTCCAGTAATCAATTGTGATACGCGGCACGACGAAGTGAGAAAAACGCGTGAAACGCGTGCGTTACGCGCCGGGCGCGGCCATCAGGTACGAGAGGTCACCTCCATAATTTACATCGGAAATCCATTTGTCTCGCAGGCTGTCACGCTGGAGGTGAAATGCCCGCGGGTGCAGTGTCCGCCGCTCGAGTGCGACGAGAAGATCGCCTTCAGGCCGGACAAGAAGGCCTGCTGCAAGCAGTGCCCGGCGACGACGCCTCGTAGCGACGTGGCCACCACCGAGGCGGGCGACACCGTACGCCTACCGAGGGACCAGGCCTTACCTTCGACGCGGCGCACAGCGGAAGAGATACTCTTTTCCGGTGGTTGCAAGTACCCCGTCGGCGGGCCTTACGAGAACGGCATGGAATGGCATCCCCGGCTGCACTCGCACGGCGAGATGAAGTGCGTCAAGTGCCGTTGCAAGGTGAGAAATCCCGGAATCTTCGGTCGAAGAGCGGATAAACACGCGGCACCAGCTGCCACGATTCTCGAACTTTGATCGCGCGGATCGGTCCAGAACGAGAGGCTGGATTTGCGAATAAAACGCTATTCTTACGGTCTCTCTTTATCGAGCGTACCTAATCGTCTTAATCGAATCGACGAGACGCGGGACGAGTCTCGCGGTCGCGTCTTGTTGCCAGGCAGAGAGATAAGTCTTAGAACTCGCTTTACTTTTGTTCGTTACACTCAATTCATTCGTTAGAGTTAGACGGTCATCGTGCCGGTTGTCTCGTTGCGATATCCAGACACGGGCACGGCGAGAGAGATCTTTAAGGAGAAAACCTTTAACCGGGCTCTCGCTCGTCTGGCCCCGACCATTATAGGGTCCATCCATTACGATGAAAATGGAACGACATGGCCTCGGGCTGGCTCGCGTCGCGTCGCGTCGCGACGCGACGTCACGAGACGGAGCGAAAAATAATCGTCTCGAACGTGAGAAACGGATTTTGTATTCCTACAGAGCTCGTTGCACCGGTTCTTCTCGCGTTTCGCTTTTATTACTCGCGTTCGGTTTTTTTCGTTGATAGATAAATATCGCGTCTCGCTACATACATATATTTCTTCCTTTTAACTATGCTATACATCCTTCGAGAAGAGATAACACGAAAAGAGTATAAAATATGTAAAAGAAAATTATTAATAATATATTAATTTTATATAATTAATATTTTATAATTTTTTTCAATTTATAGATAGGTTTAGATAATTATTACAATAATATATATTGTAATAATAATTTAAAATTATCTATAAATTGAAAAAAAAAATTATAAAATATTTGATAAATGTAATCCATGCGCTGAGGGCCGTTTTCGCGCGTTCTTATTTTTTTATATTTGTCCGAGCATTATTAATATGAAAATAATGTGCGTTAATAATACAAAGAATATACGCATGTATATGTATCATTCTGCGTTATATCATAAGAGGTATTAAAAAGGAACGACTCGAGGCGGGTCGCGGATCGCCGATCCGCGGAATGATCCGCTTCCGCGCCGCGACTGGCATTTCTCGCGCGGATCTTCGCGCGACGAACGCGTAAATGGTTTTGATCGTAACGGGGCCGCTCCCTCTGCTTCTTTCAGAACGGCGAGGTCAGGTGCGACAGGAAACGCTGTCCACGGTCGCTCTGTAACACGATCGCGCATCAGTTGAAGCGCGGCGAGTACGTGGCGGACGCCGACGATTGCTGCACGGCGCAGTGCGAGCACCGCGCGAGGCGTCATCACCGCAACAATCATCATCCGGCGCGGCGGCACTCCGTGACGCCGCGCGAGCTGAGCTGAGCCCGGTTAGTCTTCCGGAGAAGAGGTCTTGCCCCGGTCCACGAGGAAGCTCCGCCGCGTGCGCCGTAATCACCGTCGGGGATGACGACGGGATCAGTCGCGGCCGCGACCGCGGATTCCACGATCGCAATTGTCCGTCCGCGCGATCACTCCTCGTGCATCGTACCGAACCGAGGGGCCCCTCGACGACACTCGACGACACGGAGACCAAGTCAAACCGAACGGTTCTGTACAACGCGCGCATTAAAATCGCGGGAGGCTGGAAACTACAAGGCGTTCATCCGAGGCGAGCCGAATTAAAGGAAGGGAGAGGAGGAGCGGAAGGAGGAATTGCAAAAAACGAGGGAGATTCGCGGACGAGATTCAATCGCGCGTTTCGACTGAGCGAGAACGACGGCGCGCGCGCCAACTCTGTCATTTTAATTTTCAGCAGTGGTATACTCGAGACGACGAGGGTAATTAATCAAACGGAATGACGGATGCGCGCTCGTTGCTCAAAGTTCGTCATTGTCGTCGGCCGCGCCGGCGGCGGCGGCGGCGAAGAAGCCGGCAAACGCGCGCGCGCGTGCAGGAAGTCGCGAGAAGGCAGCCTCGTGTAATAAGAGGAAGGACGTGGACGCGGTACGGACAACGCGATCGGATATTGCTATTCTTGTCCGCGACGGGACCGCTCGGTCGTTCGCTCCGGAGCGCTCCAGCGCCCGCAGCCAGACGCTTATTAATCAATTGATCCCCATCAACGGATTAAAAAAGAAAACGAGGAAGAAGAGAAAGAGATAGAGAGAGAGAGAGAGAGAGGGAAGAGAAACGTAAACCGAGCGCCCTTCTCTTCGCCAAGAGCGACAACCACGGCGGACGTTACGGCCGAATGCGTGTACGGCGGGGTGAGGGGTGGGGGCGAGGGGGAGGAGGGTGAAAACTCGGAAAGGGACGAGTTTTCAGTCGCGGCGGTATCACAGTGCCCCTGTTGTACCCACTAGCCTCTTCGAGTTACCCAGCAACCAAAGAAGACTGAAAAACCTCCGACGGCGGCATCAGTTATTACGCGATTGCTAATACTTTACTAATAAACTCCAACTTATTGCTATTTTATTACTATTATTACCGTCATTTCTATTATTAATAGTATTACTACTGCTATCCGCTTAATAATTGTCGTCTTGTAATTGGTATCGCTGCGCGGCCGCGTCACTTTTATTGCTCCTTATCTCGCGATTGTTGTGTGGTAAGCCTAAATTATCGCTCTTAATGTAAAGGTATATTTATGTTGTACATTGCATTACCTGTATGAAACCGTTCGGCGAGGAAAACGCGGCGAGAGCCGCGCGTCGTTACTCCACGACGAACAGGCGCGGTAATATTTGTTAACGCGATAACGTTTGTTACTATAAGTACGTAATATTTAAGTCTATGTAAGCGTAATATTTATTATTAGAAGTAATCCTCTAAATCGGATCGTACCGGATCCGTGGATGAGCGGATCAATTTGCACTGACCGTCTCTCTCGCTGACTAAGCCTGCGCGATGATCGAGACGCAGAATGTGTAACATACGTAATATACGTCGATCAGCGCAGATCTAGAAAATTCTTCCAACCACAACTTCCCCGGCCAATCCGGAATTTTTCACTACAATTGGATCGGAAGCTTTGTGTTGTCCCCCGTAATAATCTTCCTCTATTTTTCCGACCGTTAGTTTTGACGAGGCCGGTACGAAAGATTTGCCATATACCTACTTATTTAATCGTATTCCTTTGTGTAACGCTATTTCGTATAAGTTTTGGGAAGCACGCGCGAAAGCGAAACTGAATAGTAAGATACTCCCGACGAAGCGCGACAATAGGGCGACTTCGACTCCGAAGTTTGGAGTCCAAACTCCGAGCAACTTAATCGGTTCAACCGGCGGAATTGGCAGCAAAATTTCTAGTCGTATAACCCGTTGTCCCCGAGCTCTACTCTTTCCTTTCACACTGTTAAATATTAAAGGATGCAATTTGAACTAATATCTTGAGTTGAACAACATTTTGTTATTATTTTAACACAAAACAGTATTATTTTAACTCCATTGGTTCAGTTAATTAGTGATATTGAGTAGGAGCAGTGGCGACTTATAAAAATGGTTAAAAATTACTCATCAAATTGAATATAGTTTGACATTACAAATTGACTAATGTAGATGTCAAGTAATGTCAAGAAATTAATGATTCTATTTACGTTAACAAAATAGTAGCATTATTTGAGTAGTTGTGAGATTCACCGATAAAGTTAATCGGACTTCGGTCGAAGTCACCCTTGCGTGACTTATGAACGTGGTACCGAATATCAATTCACCGGAGCGATGTAAATCTAAATCTAGCGGCGTTTAGCCAACGGAGGAGACCCGTGGTGCCGATACCGCGATTCGAGAGAACTCGAGGCATATCTAAGCAAGCAATAGGGGATATCCGTCGCGTTCGACTTAGGCTCAATTGTTACGGCCGCGACGGCTTACGCAGGCTCCGCTCGCTATTTCGATGTCATGATGAAATGTTATTCGACGCTCGTGCGCATCTCGCGCGCGGAGGCGTTGATTCACCGTTTACCGTAGGTGCCTTATACTCGACTCGGTACGAATACACATACGTAGTCAGCTGACGTCGGCGTCGCCTATAACCGCGTGCACGAACGTTTTGTAAATAAGCGCGTACAGCTCGAGCGGCTGGAATTGATCTTATTCCGGCGACGCGCGCGTCAGCATTATACACCGATAATTATTATTAATTATTTATACGTTACGACGTAATTTTCAGCGCTACCCTGAATCTCCCCTCCCCCCTCTCTCCGCCTGTACCGTACGTTTATCATGGACTATTGCTATTGTCACGATTATTTAAAAGTCCTCCATGCGCGAGCTATCGGTCTTGATATTGAACGAGTTAACATTAATTATTGGGTAAGCGGCATGCTCTTTATACCGACATGCTTCATGTATACACGTCTGTTTTAATTTAAACGCGGCTAATCGACGCGGTCTCTGTAACGCTTACGTCTACGCTGGGTGACAGAAATATGTAAGAAGCTCGGTCTTTATTTTTTATTAAACTTAGTTGAGACGAGACTCAGCTGTGTCGAAAGGGGAGACGGGGGAGGGGGGGGGGGGTAGAAGTAGCGTATACGTGGCGTTACGTCGCTCGTGGGAGGGTTGCCGTTGCTCGGCGTGAAGCTTTCGGGGAAGGAAAAGGAGGCGAGGAGCGGACGTTCTCGGATCGCACCGGGATTTGTTTTGCGCGAAACTGTGCCAATTGTTACGCTGAAATACAGAGCGCGGTTAATTCAAGATGTGACGTCACGGTGCGGCGATGCGATATGCGTAACGCGGAAATTATCGCTACGGAGAAGAACGAATTTGTATATTTTGCTCCCGCGGCCACAGACGCGTTCGAGTACAACGTCCGTGTTACGCTCCCTAAGATATAAACGATTCACTTTTCTCGTGCCACCCATTGCGGGCGGCGACCGGAACTACTATTTTTCTTTTATACAACGCGATAATTTTAATTAAATAAATCTTTTGTATTTCTGCGACTAGGTAGGCTGCTGAGAGACGCATGACGCACACTTCGATAGTTTTGTAGAGAATGGAGATCGATGCTATTCTGTACTGTGCCAAAACGATTTATTAATTAAATACCAATTATTATTATTATTATCACTGTTGCTGTTGCTATTAAATAAGTAAGACAGCCTTACAATCCCCAAAACTACATGGTATGACTTTACTCACATTCTGTTTTAACATAGACTAGTCATCTATGACAAGTTCGCGTTAGTGATCTTATACTTTTGCTTTTAGTGCATGTTGTAATCCATCCTGGAGGGCGGAAAGTACACGATCGACGATAGAAGTCTGCGCATTGACTCCCATCAGGCCGACACGTAAAATTTTACCAACTGTTGGTCCTAGACCCCTGCTGATCTCAATTTTGTATCTGGGGAAAAAAAAGGAAAAGGTTGCATTCCGAGAATTCGCGACAGTACAAAAAATAAAAGACGACAGAGAAACAATCTCACTTTTCCATAGCTCGCGCAATCAAGGTATCACTATCGATGCCGGGTGGCAGTTTTATCGGGATAACGGTTGACAATTGGTACCGCGGATCCTCGACGTAGCATTGTAGCCCGAGATCTCGGAGGCCCTCCCTAAATCTGGCGGCTGCTGCCGCGTGCCTCGCCCAGGAAGCGAGAAGCCCTTCCTCCGCGAGTTGCGTCAAAGCGGTCCTCAGGCCGTACACCAGCGTAGCGCTTATTGTGTGATGATACACCCGCCGCGGCGCACCGAAGCAATTCCAATAGTCGCCGAGGATCCTCACGTCCCAGTAGTAAGCGGGTCGGGTCGTTCTGTGAGATATCTTGCGCCTGCAACCGGCGCGCGGGATCACAAGAGGATGCTGGAATATATATTTCCGGACAGATTGGAAAGAAATGTCGAGAATTCACATCCCCCTCCGACGAATATGTATATATATGATTCACCGATTGTAGGAACCGAATAGGTGACCACGAAAGGATGACTCACGAATTTCGATTGATATTCAACGCATTCTCAATCCCGCGGGTATCTCACGACGGTTAGCCGTCGTTACCGCAGAGAAACCCGTTCTCCATGCGGTGGTCGGTTTCGATCGACGGCATACGTACTCTGCGCGCGGACCAAAGGAGACGGGCGTTATTCCTGCAGGCGCGCCGAGGACCTTCTGGCTGCCGGCGTAGGCCGCGTCCACTTCCCAGGCGTCCATGAAGAACGGATCTCCGCCTAAGGACACCACCGCGTCGACGATCAACAGGGCTTCGTATCTGCCGGTTAACGAACATCGAGAGAGTAATTTAAGTTGCGCTCCTGTCTCGTCATCGTGAGTACAATCTGCTTAACGATGAAGATTTTTTTGATTCGCTCTAACCGGCCATCTTTATTAATTATAATCGTCACGACGTTTTGACCATTATTGGTTCTCTCTCTTGGGTTTTGATTTTTCTGAATCGATATAACTTTTGATGCTAATATACAGGGTGTCCTAAAATGACCGAATTGCCTTTTACTGACAGATTCTGTGGAATATTCCAAAACAAAAGTTCTCGCGCGAAAATTCGCTCGCTTAGGCATGGTACATCACACAGCAAGTACATATACATAGATATATAAGCATCCTTTTTTTGACTGGGGATATTTTTCGCAACATTCTTTTACAGTAATTTAAAAAGAAATGCTTATACATTGCATTTCAAAAGTTACATCGATTGAGGAGGACCAAGACCAATGGTCGAAAACGTCGCGACGATTATAATTAATAAAGACAGCCAGTTAGGTCGAATAAAATATCTTTATTGTTAACTATTTACTAGCGAAGTAAAAGTTTCTGATTTGGTACATTCTACTTACTTGTGAACCAACTCGCCGACGCCCTCCAGAGGCTGTTTCATGCCCGTCGACGATTCCGCGTGCGTCACAAACACGACCGCCGGCCGGTGTTTTTCGAGAGCCTCGTCCAGGGCAACCAGATCGAACGGTACCCCACACGCCGTCTCCAGAAATTTTATCTGAAATGCACGTTTTTTCGGGAAAAAAAACAAAAAAAAACCAAGGAATTGTAGAATATCTTATTGCTCTCTCATTTTCTTTTACTCTGTGTCTCCTGTCTCAACGTGTATATTTTATTTCGTACATTTGCGCCAATGCGATCGGCCATGTCGGCCGCGCGTTCCCCCCAAATGCCGCATTTGGCGATCAGCGCGGTCTCGCCCGGCTCGAGTAAATTATCCAGGCAAGCTTCCATGCCGCCGTGACCGGACGTACTCAGGGCCAGGGTGAGCCTGTTCCTGGTCTGAAAGGCGTACCGCAACCCCGCCTTGATGTCGTCCATTAGCTGCGAAAGAAAATTCCGAGCAATAAACAGTTTATCTCGCTCGGCTTCGCGGAAACTATCGCGCGCGTGGCGTTAACTCAAATCTCAGGCTCGTGGTACATATTGAACGATGAAACGCGGTAGTTTCAAGGTCGCGAGATCTCGCGTAGCCCCCGGAAATACCTGGCATATCTCCGGGTGAAGGTGACCGAGCACTTGCTGCCCGAGAGAACGGAGAACGCGATCCGAGCAGTTACTGGGACCGGCACTTGTTAAAGTCTTCACGGGCAGAGACACCGGTCGCAGTATCTCTCCCGGTGGCTCCGGGGAAACGGCGCATCGTCGCCAGGTAGGGGAATCTTCCATAATTCGGGTTTTTCTCACGAGGCTCTCGCGGTTCTGCCGAAATCGCGACGGTAAAGGAAATATAAAGAGATCTCGCGCTCGGGTCTCGGAGCAAAGATAAACTGGATGGATGTGATGAAAAACACTGTGTCACGCCAAGATATTATAGTTGTAGATAAGAGAGTCGCTAAGAGAGAGAGAGAGAGAGAGAGAGATAAGAGTCGTCATCGTCGTTCGATTTCTCTCTCCTCGTGCGTGCGCTTATCGTCTGGAACCGCGCGTAAGAAACGTGGATTCGAAACGTGTGGTTTCCCTCATTGCGCCGTCGAGGACAAAATCAGGTATAAATTATCGTTGATCGGGTAAAGCTTCGAGTATCCACGTTTCGAGATAACGCAGATATGCGACTTAGGCTGCGGTCCACTTGACGCTACAAATGCTTCGAAGCATTCCTCTTCTCTTTTCTTTCAATGAAGAAAGAAGGAGAAGAAAAACGCTCCAAAGAATTTGTAGCGTCAAGTGGACCGCAGCCTTAAATTCCGCGTGTTTGGATGACACTGAGGAATCAGGCCACTTGTGCATCCGACTCCTATCAGTAATTAATTGATTCGAGTGTCACCCGACACGAAAACCCGAGATTCTCCATCGTGAGATAACATATTAGTTTCATAAATTTTCCTTCTACTTATCTTCGTCTTTATCTCTGTCTGCCTCTCACTCTGCGTTTGTTCGTGAAGCAAGTTCAACGATAATCCAAGTGTTTCATAACAATGAAGATAATAGCAAATTAAATTTGTTAAAATAAAAGTGAATTGAATTTGAAAAGTTATAAATAGATAGAATTAATCTCAATTTAAATATTAATTTCGTTATAACATTATAAATTCTTTTTTATATATTTGATGAACGAATACGTGGAAACCGTGACAATTTTTCAAGTTTTTCAAAATAGTTTAAACGTCTAGCTGACTTTTCATCCTGTAAACATAAATGTACTACGATACTGCGTCGAATGATAAACATCTCGATACACAGCGAGATACGTTAATGATGACAGTATAATATTTATTATCGTCCATAAAGTGAGATAGGTCAGGAACCTGGAAAGAGAGAGGGCATTTGCAGCGGGGAACCTTTTATTATTACAAAATTATACGGATACATGTCGAACTTGACAATATCGCGAGATATTTCACGCTAGACAGAGCAACAGGCAAATGTCCTCCGAGCGTCGAGAGGATAAACGGAGTAAACGAACGCCGGGTATATTCGGATACATCGTTCGCGCGGCAAGTGGATTACCGTGGCGCCATCTACGAAACGACGCGGGCGTGCGCGCGCGCACTCGGGAATTCGGCACCGCGGCACGCGGCTCGTTCATGGCCCGTCGTGCGACGTGCGAAACCCGCGGTACATTCCCCGATTCAGTTCTGTCCAGTCTCGGATCTCGATCGGATCGCAGGTGAGACCCCACGTGTGTACGATTCGCGAGACGCCGGTCGCGTCTCGCGGGAAAGGAAGACGGAAAGCGTGCGGCGCGTGAACGTGGTTCCGCGCGACGTGAAACGCGGGCACGTTTATCGATCGAGCGTCTCTTCGATCGTTTTTGTCAGCGGGTCGAAAACACGGCATTTTTTTTTCCCCTCGGACGGGATCGCGCGTCGTTTTTATCGACCGAGCGATCGATCGGGCGGCGGAGGGGGAAGGGGGAAACCTGGATTCGTCGGCGTCCGGCGTGCTTCCTGTTATTCGGAATTTTCGATAGATCAGCGACGCGCACGTGCGCCCGTCGCGCGGAACGAGAGTGAACGTATACACATACGCCCACGTATCTCGCGTGGATCGCGTCGATCACGGAAACTCGGGGACGACGGACGACGGCTGCGTCGTCGCCCTTCTCTCCGCGATCTTTCGTCCCTTCTCTTCTCCCCTCTTCCTCTTTGCCTTCTTCGCCGCCACCGCCGCCGCCTTCTCCTCCTCCGTCCTCCTTCTCCTCTCTTCGCTACGGCTTCTCTCGGTCGACCGGTCGACCGGTCGACTGCCTTCTCAAGGGGGCGTGCTTGCTCGCGTACAACAATGAGCGAACGCGAAACTATCTGCTGAGCACGAGGCGCAAACGAATCTCCGTTCTTCGTGTGGCGTGTGGTTCGTGTGTGGCCCCGGCCGGCCGTAAGCTCGGCGCTCGGCGCTCCGTGGCACTCGATCGCGAACAATCGTGGCACGTGAACGAGTTGCGGTTTCCGGAGGATCGTAGGGGGCCTTCTCCTCTCTCTCTCTCTGCGTATCTGCCATCGACGATCCGAAGGGATAAAAAGGGCCCCTCCGCCGAGGAGCGTTCGGACTCGGACGCGCGAGATCGTGTCCCGTTCGCGGCACTCGAGGCTCGAGGCTGGGCTCCTCTCTCTCTCATCTCGCCGCTACGAGGTATCCCCCGCTTTATAATTATACCGGATCCAAGTACGTACGATTTTTGACCGAGTCTCGCGTTGGTCTCTCGCGCGACGATCGATCGAAGGCGCGGATCGACGAACCCCTTCGTCTAAAATCTCGTCGAGGTAGTTGACTTCTCGCTGGTGTTTCCGAGTGCGATAAACTGATCTTTCGTCTCTCCTTCTCTATCTCTTTCTCGTTCTCTCTTTCTGTGCGTCTGTGAAGATCTATTATCCGTCAAACGTGAAACGGATTAACGCACGGTATTGGACCCTCGAGAGAGGATAAGTAAGGATAAGGATTTAGACAAACAACCTTCGCCAGTCAACGACCGTACCGTTTTTTTGTTTGTCGGAAGAGCGATCGACGTTGAAGAGCTGCTAAAAGGCGAACCTTTTCATTGTCGCGAGGTGGATGAGTTTACGTGCTTCTAAATGTCGGTGACCAGATAATCGCTGACGATAAACGTTGACTCGAGATCGTTAAATTACACGGACAACTGTATTGTTCACCAGTTTCTTAATAATTTGTTTTTCACCGATTTCAGCGATCGCTCGGATAGCAAAAGAAACAGCCGGGAGTTGAGATCTTTGGTTTTTCGCACGTGCTACCGAATCTGCCCGGAATTTCTCCGTTGTGAGCAATCGAAATGTTGACGTTACATTACCAGTACGGCGAGAATTTTAATGACTAACTTTATATTATTATCTGTAATATGTATTGTATATAATGTGTTATACATATAAGCAATTTTGTGCGTGAATGTGAATGTGTTTGTGGAATTTCGAGTCTCGCGTCAATACGTCGTTTCATCCACATTTCGCGCGCGAGATTCTGCCGACTTCCGAATTCTAAATTTTGAGAGGAAAAAAAAATTTGAACAAGTTTACGATCGTAGGTCAATCGACGTTTATCGGCCCTGCGTGCTCAAGTGCGTGGCTCTTTGCACTCGCAATATTTTTATCGCGACATTATGAAACGTCCAGAGTGTGCGCGCGTTACGCGGGGTAGTAAATATTTTCACACCTCTGTGTGACTACTTGAAGGCACGCGAGAAAGAGAGAACTGTGCCTCGTGTCGCCGCGCCGTCCTCGCGGTGATATTCCCACGTAATTTTGTTTACGGGCGAATTTATCCGCGCCTAAAATTTTAAATTTACGACGAGCGCGAGCCTCAGCGTTGTCGTTCGATCGATTATCTCCCCCCCCCCCCCCCGCGTGTGATTAACCGACCTCTCGATGGCGCGTAAATATTTAGGATGGAACGCGTCCTGCATCCCGGTCGAGAAAGATCAACCACCCAGCGCGTGTCTTTTATCCGCCACTCGCGCGGACTCCGCTTCCTTCCGACTTGGTATTTTTCGGTCGTTGCGCGCGATAAAACGTGGGGGACGACGGGGGTTTTCCGGCCGCGTTCGCTTTCTCGCCGGACGAATTTCGCAACCGCCTCGCGTTTCGGTAAGTGCGTTAAATAACGCCGCGTAATCCTCCCGACGAGGACCGTGAACAACCGGCTCTATTGTCTTCCCGGGCACGTCGCGCGAACCACGCCGCACGGGCGCGACTCACTCACGCGGTGTAAGATACATTTGTTTTCCTTGCTTCTAGAGAAACCCCGATGGAACACGTAGCGAGGAGGGAACCGGGGTGGTTCAGTTAAGGCTCCCCGAACGATGTGCCATGGCCTCGTCCTTAGGGGGCCCAGGAATGACGTCGGGCGTCCCGCCGCCGCGAATAGTCAACCTGGAATTTCCCCCACCTCCACCTTATCCGCCGCCCCACAGTCAGGTAAATCTCGCCAAGTGCGAGTCGTTAATTTCGCCAGCGACGCACGTTAATTTCGTGCGTTTAATTGCGCGCGACAACGAGTGAGGCGAGCGACCCTCGTGAAAAGATTTATCCTTATTTATTCACGCGCATCTCTTTTAAGCATCGTTAACTTGACGCTGCTTCTACCGTTCAAAGGTTTACTTTTAATCACAGCGGCGATGGCTTTATGTTTTTCGCAGATATCGTGCACCGCGTTAATGGAACCGGTATCGTCACCCATCACGAGCTCACGACAGCATCTTTTGGATTATTCGTATGCGTACTACCAGTCTGATTCTGGCCATTTCCATGCGACATATCCGATAGAGGTGCTGTCGCAGCAGCAGCAGCAGCAACAGCAGCAACAACAAGAACAACAGCAACAGCAGCATCAGCTACGACAATCTCAGCAACAGTTGCAGCAGATAAGGTCGGATGCTTTAAAGAGACACACTTACACAACTTGCTACGGCACGGAGGAAAACATTTATGAAGAGATATCGGAAATCGGGTAAGTATCCATTAAGAGATAATCTGCATGAACGGGTTATTAGCTCTGAGAAATGTTGAAACCTGCGACAAATACGCGTTTACGCGGCTTACGAATGGTCGCGAAATAAATCTTCTCGTGGGCGCAAGCGAGTAATACGCGACGCAAGTGAACAACAATTACCAACTCCCCACGGTTCAATGTATCTTGGAGCGGATGCCAGAGATAGCGATTGAGTTAGGAACAATAAGAAAACAAGTTGTGTGGATTATTCATCCAGCGTCCTCGACTGGCGCATAAGTCATTGAGACGAGATAAACCGCGCGCGCGTTCAAATTGAGAACGCTCGTTAAGTGCACAACTATATTATTCCATACGTCGTCGAGAGGCCACGGATAGTCTATCGCTTCTTGCGAACGGTTAAATCAGTGCGTGAATTCAATTTAATTGTGTATTCATTTAGCGCAGAGTATTCATACATACAGTTTGTAATTTAGAACGAATTACCACAACATAACGACGGTGTCATAAATACAGTGACATAAATAATCGCGTGAAAATTAAGTTGATCTCTCTCCGAACTATACCGGATAAATATTTTCAGCAAGCAATGCCATCGCGCGTTACACGGATCGCGACGGTCGCTCGTGGCAGAGGAGGTGCGTCGCGTACAATCGCGACATCGTCGCGTGCTCGGGGAACTCAATTTAAGCGTGGAGGCGATGCTGATGCCGACCGCGGTCGACAATAACGAGGAGGAAATGGCGCAAGAAGCTCATGGAACCTCTACCGAAGAGCTGTTGCCTTCGGTTGGCCCCGCTGACGATCTCCTCTCCCGCGTTGGGTGTGACATGGACAGCGGCTTCAGTGGGAGCTCTACCGCGAGTTACAGGTACGTTGGAGAACTGCTATCGTATTTGTTTGCCTTCATTCGTGCTGGTGCAGGTAGATCGCACGCACGCTGTGTTTTTAAACGGTGCTCAGTTTTGCAAGCAAATCTACCAGTCTTATTTGAATTTGATTCACAGATCGGGCTTGGGTTCTTTAAGAAGAGGAATGGGAAGAACGAACGGTTCGGAACCGATCGGCGTTCTGCGTAGGACGAAAGCCGCCATGATTTGGAAGAAAGGCTGGAAAGGTTGGAAAAAACTCCACTCCTTCGGGAGCAGCAGCAGCAACAGCAGCAGCAACAGCAGCAGCAACAGCAAGATCGTTGGTGAGTCCGATCAATCAGTAGCATTGATTTCGTTCACAAGAGATAAGATAACGAGGCATATGGTAGCCAAAGTATCCAATACCCATACGATAACCCATCTCGCTGCCGTCCTTATCGCATTCTCGTCGTTTCGTGAATATGATAATCGTAACTCGGTAGTCGGTTGCAGACTGCGTGCGACTATGAATTACTCGCGCATGAGCAATCCGTTACAAATTCTCGATGCGTAGTTCGTTGCGCGGCAAGAATACAAACGGCGTTTTTCTTGAGGCGCGTTTCTTAGAAGCGAGAAAGGAAAGAGCCGCGCAGCGATTTCTCTCTTCCTTATTTTACATATAGTCCATATAGGCACACGCGCGCCGAACGAAAAATTGTTTCAAAAACGAGAGAAGCGGGGGGAAAAGGGAGAAAGGAGGGGTATTTTTATATATCGTAACCATTACGCAAGATTTTAAGAATCGTGATTGCTCGTGGCAAAACGGAGAGCGCACCTACGATTTACGAAAAAAAAGTAAACGCTTACGGAATGCTCTCGGGGGAGAGCGGATATTGGAGCATTGTCCCTGCGCCCATTTTAAGGTGTTTTGTCGCGCATAACTGCGCGAGTACGCATAGCCTTTCTTTTTATGAGAACGCCTGCTCGCGGAGTATGAACACACGAGTACGTTCATACTCTGGTCCGTGCGCTTGCGTGCATTTGGCGAATGGAGTTAATTATTGGTACTTGGAAGGGGTCAGCCATGGGGTCACTCGGTGGAGAAGCAGATGCGAGATCACGTGAAACCTCCGCCCCCTCCCTTCCCTCCCACCCTATTTTTCTCTCTCTCTCCCCCTCTCTCTCTATCTATCTATCCTTGCTTCCCCTTTTTCTTCTGCTTACGTCGCGTAACCCTCTTTCGGCTCTACACGCTCACTTGGACTCATTATACTTCTCTCGTCGGTTGTTTCACCACTTCGTGAAAAAGCTGGCGATTTCTATCCCTACTTCCGATAAATCAAGGCGATCATTAACGTACCGTAATATATTTTCCGTGAACTAGCTTCATATAATAATATACAAAATTTATATCTATGCACGAGTGTATGTTAATTAACCGAATTATTTTCCGTATAATATAAAGGAATCTGGAAGAGGTAGTTTTGTTTATATGCTCAAACAATTATTGTTCGTCTTTTTTTTTATTGATAATGTGTTGCGAAAAGAGAGGAGTGAATACTAGCAGTGGATTCAACAGTTCATCTAGGAGCGTTTTGAAAGCTGACAGCTGAAAACGAATATTTCTGAAACGCCAGTTTCTCGAGTTTACAGTCTCATTGTGGCAACGCAAATAAAAATAATCCGCGTGGAATTACAATCGCGCAGCTAGTGGCGCCGTCTAGCGGCAATGCTGCGACGAAAGAGATGGTGTCGAACGTGTTCGGCGTGACACCGTACCGGTCGAGTCGCATTCGTGTCTCTCACGTATACATTTATTGTATATGTGTACATGTATATGTGTATATATTTATATTCGTAATGCGAGGCCTCGACGAGAGGCCCAGTAGCGAGAAACTCGCTTCGATTCACGCAATATAATTCCATTCCGTACCGCCCTCACAGTAATAGAACGAGAATTACTTTTATTACCCGAGTCCAATTACCCTCGTTAACACGTCACGCCGATTTATAACAATCGCGGTACACCTTGCCGCGGCATACGCTTCCAAAGGGTCTCGCAATGTTTGCCACACACCGCCTGGTGTTCTGGCGGTACTGGCGGTGGTCCCCCCTCCCTCTCACCCCCGCCTGAAGCGAGATTACCACGCGTCTTTCTCTAGCGCTCTCGTTATCTCGATCCTTTCTCTATCGCTCTTACTATCTCTACTCCGCGGCACAGCTGTTGCCACAGAAATATATATACATATACATATTTCCTTCTCTCTCTTCTTTTCCCTATCCCTTCTCGTGCGTTCTGCACCGCGCCTCTTCCTCTCTTTTATATTCATTCACCGTCTCTCGGACTCGTCCGTCCACCTCTGTTCTCTCTTCCTCTCTCGGCCTCCGTACACAGCTGCGCTGCGAGGCGAGCGGCCGAGGCTGTTCGTTCGTGCGTTTCACTCTCGATCGCTCGTACTTTCTCTCTCGTTTGTCGGCTGCACACCCTCCTTCGTCGTGTCAGCCGTACGGCCGTTTGCTCGCTCGCTCGCTCGCGTTCCTTTCTCCCTCTCTCCTCCCTCCCCGCCCAGCCGGAGTACGCTTCGGTCTCCGTTTCCTCCGTGCCCTTCGCCTCTTTCTCGAACCTCCGGCATCAGTGTTGTACAGCGGGCTACGCGCAGCGAGCGAGCGAGCGAGCGCGCGCGGAGGGCCGGGGCCCTCCAGAAACACGCGGCGCGGCGCGCGGCCATGTTGACTCGCGTCGCTCGCTCTCGCTCGGCTCGCCACGGCATCGGCATCGCTTCGCTTGTGGCGCTTCTTCGTCGAGCGCGGCGCGGCCCGACGCGAAGCGTCCCGGTTCCTCCTCCTCCACCTCCTTATCGCTGGACGCCGCGGCGTTGTTAATCGCGCTGGCCGCGGCCGGCCGCGTGCGCACGTGCCCGATGTGATTTTTCGCCTCGTAAAATCGCATAATAATCGCGCATCCGGGGCGTGCGCGTGCGCGCGGGCGAGCGCGCGCTTTTGTGTGTGTGTGTGCGTGGGGTGTGCGCGCGCGTGTGTGTACATTCGGTGCGCGCGCGCGCGCTATGAATCCGCGTGTGGTAGCGCGATTGCGTTCCGCGAATACGCTCGGCGCGATGGTGGAGTGAGCCGAGCGAGGGAGGAAGAAAGAGAAAGAGGGGGTGTGTTACCGCGAGTAAATCGTCGCAAGGAACATTCGCCTCCGCGAGATGGAGGAACTGCACAACGGGGTTGTCCTCATTAAATGTAAGTAGGCGGATTTTCCGAGAGCACAACGCGATGCGCACAGACCTCCCCGGGGTCCCCGGTCCTCCTCTCTCTCCTCTCGGCGATATACGCCTTCGCCCTACGTTCGGTTCGTCCCTTCGCGTCGCTGGATGTCTCGCTTGTTCGATCCTCGCGATCGAACGGAACGGAATCCGGAGCGGAAACGGATGTGATATCATTTCGAACGTATATGATCGCTTTATCGCGATGCAGAGTGTCGTTGCTTCTCGCGAGGTAGAATCTCTCGCGTGTTCGCGCCGGGAAGCGTCGTTGGTGCGTCGACGCTTGACGGAATTGCGTTATGTCAGCGGTACCGGTACCAGTTTCCGGCTGACGCGACGTACACGGGGCATCGACGGTTACCCGGGAGTCTACGATTTAATGTTGTTGCGCGACGCGCAGACGATAGGAAAGATTGTTTGCATTCGTACCCTTCCCCCTCTCTCCTCTCGTTTTCCCTAAAATCTTCCGCAGGATTAGGATCGTCGAGAGACAATGCTTGGCATTGCTTGGAAGCAGCCCGCAGATCTCGATCTCGATTAATCGGATTAGACGTAGATTAATTCTCGGGACTAGACATGAAAAGATCGCTGTTAAATATTGAAGGATAAAATTGAAATCAGTACCTTGAGTTAGGTAACATCTTGTTATTTTTACTTTAACCACCATGTATGTCGAAATTTATTGTTTTAACACAAAATAGTATTATTTCAATTATTATCTTCTAATTATTATTTATTACTCCATTGGTTTAAATATTAAATTAGCATTACTTTAGTTAAATTAATGACTTGAATAGGAGCAGTGACGATTTATAGGAATGGTTAAAAAGTGACTCAAATTGAGTATAATTTGACTACGAATTTAACAGAAACCGGCGATAATTTCAAATTGCCAACATTCTTGGAGATATTTCTTTTTTTAGACGCTTTTATTTTGCAATTTAGCAAGCGGTCTTAAATTTTGATTTTATAATCGCGTTTTAATTGTTTTATGACATTTGATACTTTCCTGAAAAAAAAAAGAACCTGTCAGAAAATACCTACGCATTTCTGGCAGAGTTTTTACATATAAAAATATCCGATTGGACGTAAAACATGGAAGTATCACGTGTTGTCCCAGAGTTGTCTGCCCAACAAGTTTCGTACGGCTTACCCTACATGCCGCGGTGGATTTTCCATTTCAAGTATACAATGATAAAATATTATTTAATATGATCAGTAATAATGTGATTAATTGCGTTAAATTCCAACTTATGCAAACTAAGTTATAATTCACTAACGTTATGCGTTGAGGATGACAAAGAAAAGGGGTCGAAACGTACGCTAATATTGTTTGATTGGTTTAAATTATAATAAATAGCGCACTAATTACCGTGCCTGGCTCTTATTGCCAAATTTGTTTATATTTTTTGATTTTATTTAAGAGAGCCTAATATATTTTTATTTATTGTTGTTTAACGTGACTAAATAAGGATCCATCCTCATGGGTATAGCGTGTTAAATTGCATACTGTTTATTTTATATCATTATCTCGCTATGTCAAAATTTTAAATCAGATTAATTTTTTATAAGCGTTTAAAAAGAATTTCGATAGCGCCCCGGTCGCCGGCGATCCCCAGGGCGCCGCTGAAAAATCCGACGCCGGTCACGGATGATCACGGATGGCGGTCAGCGTATTGACGCCGCCCTGGCATTTACGATCCACGAGTGTGATCTCGATGATCGAGTTTGCGTCAAGCATATCGGCCTTGCGTAGCCGCGTCCGCGTGCACGGTTAATTATAGTTTCGACAGTTATCGCCAGTGGGAACGGCCATTGGAACGCCCGCATCGACGAAGATTGGGACGATTGCGTCGGCGTACCGACGCCAACCCGCCATAGTTCACCGGTCCATTTCACCGCGCGTTTGCGTTTCGTCAATCGTCATCTCTCCCGCGCTCGGTTTTCGTCGATCGCCTGGATCGGAGATCAGATCGGTAATTGTTCGCCGGAGCGATCGACAATCGAGCCGTTACGACGCCGCGCCGTTTCCCGGAGGGGGGTCACTCGGCAAGCGCGTAAGGTCATATCAGGTCGGCCCCTCGCGTTAGTTCAGAACGCGCAATCGGTTAATCATTAACGGACGCTCTGACCCGTGATACGGTATGGAAAATCGCTGCGTTGCTCGCGCACGTTGAACATTGCTGAGACTAACGCGAATATGAGAAACGTCACGAAATATAGTGGGGGGGGGGGGAAACAGGAAAGCTGTCATTAATTCGCGCTTTCGAAAAGTTTTCGTGTTATCGTTGCCCAAATTGCATCTTAGACGATCTATAATTCGTATGAGAATTTATATGTGTAGTGCGGAGAAAACATTTATGGAATCATAAATAGATACGCGTCTATGAAGTATATATCAAAATACACGGAAGTATAAAATTGTAAAACCAAAGACATACCGTCCTGGAGTCCGACGTAAAGATAGATCGTCCAAACTGAGCTTTACATTGCAAAATATATTATTTAATCTACTGTAGCTAAATACTTCATTAAAATTATTATTTAATTATACTAAGCTAAATACTTCTAATTTCTGTTATATTTAATACATGTATATCTCTAAAACTCTATCTTTGTGCGATATATATTTGATATTGTAAAGAGATGAGTATAAGGATCGAAGGACGTCTTACACAACCGATAAAGAAAGCAATTCGCAGCTCAATCCGTATATGTAAAGTAGAATGTCTGTCTATATATGTTTCCCTATTAACTTTTAAACCCTTTAACCGATCTGGACCAAATTTTGCATAGTTACTCTCTAGATCCCTGCGAAAAATATAGGCTACCATAAAACCCCTGGACACTCCACTTCCCGATTTCATCTCCTTGACACTTGAATCTGTGATGATCTCAGGCAACATCGCGGGTAGTTCAAGCTAATGACGAATGAAGATGGATCTCTGCATGAGGAGAAGATGAATTCGTGTCCTAATTATAGAATTAGATTGTATAGAATTATATCTCTGCTGTCGTGTGCCTTCGAACAAGCGCACGTCCACGTTACGCAATACCGAATATCTAGTGCATCGAGGGAACCTTGCTTAGGCCGTGCGTAGGCGCACCTCTTTATCGCAAAAGCGCCTATTGAAATGTCACGCGGACTCGCGGATTTTTCGCACATTGCATTGCTCGAAAGCGCGCGCGCGCGCACGCCGCGCCGTTGCTCCATATTCGTAGCCGCCACGAATGAACTGGTTGAGATAGTGAAAGGAAATTGGGCGAGTACCTAGATAAATAAACGCGCTGAAATGCTTTTAGATTTATGGCCCGATCGACGCGCGGAGCGTCGTTCGACATGAAAACGTCAACGCGTGACCTTCTCCTCCATTTTTCCCATCCTCTTGACGCGCGTCGCTTCGAGCTTTCGCAACGCCAGACACGCTCGCGCGAAGGAGAAGAGAGAGAAAAAGGAAAGAGACGAAAAGGACGTTTTACCGAGTAAACCGACGACTCTCCTCGCTCCTCCGTTGTCAGGAACGAGATTACGGCGTTAGCTTAAGAAGAGAGCCGGCTGATCTCTCGCCCGTCGCGCCCGCCTGTGAACGAACGCGACCGCGTCGTCGCCAAGGCTCGATTGCCTTAAATATGTAGAGTTAAACAATTGTCTCTCGTTATGACATTTAGGTTTAATGCTCCCGCGGAAAGTGGAACGTTCCACGCCTCCCCGCTTCCCTCCGATTTGTCTTCGGATAACGGACAATGGACCGCAATATATTGGTTGCATCTCCATTGCGTTCGACCTTTCGATAAGATTTTCTATATAAAACGCTCCGCGCGGTAAATTAATTGAGTTTCTGGGAGATGCGATCAGCGGAAGCCAGAAACCGCGAAAAAGTATACCATTATGGATAAACACGACCGTTCAAGCGGGTTCAAGCTAGCCGGCTACGGTTCGCGGCGCGGAAACGAGCCGGACGGGAGGGAGCGATTCGTCATACGTCTCTCTTTTCTCTCTCTCTCTTTCTCCTTCTCTCTTCCTTCTCTTCCCTGTGTATACGCGGGGGCACGCGCGAGCAGGTTGATAGAGAGACAGAGGCGCGATAGAGGCTCGCTCGTCTATCCCGAGGAGGAGTAGTGTCGGCCGCGTGTGCACGTCGCTCGGTTCGCGAAGGAGGATGCGCGGCGCGCGCGGCATCCCGTGAATCACGCACGCACGACGCGTTCGCGTTTCTCGCGCTCTCGTTACCTGCCTGCAGGCGCCCGCCCGCTCTCTCTCTCTCTCTCCCGAGCCTTCTTACCTGCCTGCCACCTTGAGCCTTCGTCGGCCGCGCGAGAGCGTGCGTGCGTTGCGCGTCGCGCGGCGAGCACGTTTACACGCGCGAGCACGCAACGTTCCCCCCGGTGCGTGGGTAGCGCAAGAACACGAAATCGGGGGCCCCCGCGACGGATGATGGGGCCCGCGATCTCGTCCCGCGTTTTCTTTCCACGTGAAAGTATTGGGCAATCGGCGCGTGGTAGGCGTTTGCGTTTCATTTTTGTGCGGCCGTCGCGTCGGTGACACACGCGCGTAGTCGCGGCGCCGCGCCGGTTACGCGCGTGCCCCCGTAATCGTTCTGCGTTATAAAACTCGTTTTTTTTCTCTTTCTTCGTGGAATTGGTCTCGGTGGAACGAGACGAGCGAGAAATCGACGATACTGATCACCGCACGTTAGAGCAGCGATTTATTTACCGTCGTCCCGGTGCCCTCGGTTCGGAATTTCTAAAGAACCTCGCGACGTCGTAAACTGACATTGATTACGTGGTTTATGATTTCACTTTTTTCTTCCCCCCCCCCCCCCCCACTGAACGCACTCTACGTTTGTATAAGTATTTCTTGCGTATCGCGGCGTAAACGTGTTATCCGCGAGACGTGATCGCTTTGTTTCCGCGAGAGGATTCGCCAGGAGGGGTCCAGTCTCTCGGTCCCTCGGTGTCCGACGATTGCGTCGTAGATCGTTGCGTCGGTAAACGCGCATCTCGCCGTCCGCGTACGCGAGAAACGTGGGAACGGGACGTCGGCCACGTCGCATTTAACCCGATTATCGTCGCGACGTTAACGGCGTTGGTAACGCGAGCGCGCGACACAGCGGAAGGTCCAATAAAACGCGGGGCGACGCGCAGCGAGGTGACGCTTCCGCGCCGAGGGGGGCCCCCCCGACTGCGTTTCTCTCGCGTTTGCGTTTGCGTTCGCGTTCGCACTTGGCGGAATGTTTTTTTTTCCTCTTAACGGCCGTGGCCGGTCGTGCGTCGCGATCGTATCTCGCGGGAGGATGGAACACGGAAAGAATCGCCTTGTTCTCTCGATGGTGACGCATAGCGGATATCTATAGTTTGATCGCGATGACGCGCCAGGATTTTATTACTTAGGGTCCGTTCCGTTTCACGCATGATGCGCGCATTGTCTACGCATGATGCGCGCATTGTCTATAGTAAACGTTACGTATGCTATAGATAAATGCACGCATATGCGTGAAACGGAACGGACCCTTAGTTTCATCGTAAACAGAGCGCGCGCTACGAAGTTTATTAAGTAAATCTCGCAAAACCATTTTTTCTCCCGTGCCCTTTTTCTTTCGAATCAGGAGATGGACGCGCGCGAAGTTGTCCTTTCCGTGAGCCGCATCGTGAGTTTGTTGTTCGTTTCCAGATGAGCCTCGTTCAAGGTGCAGATCGTGGGATGACGTAGGACCGGGCAAGATGGAAACGGTTAGCGGGAATTCGCACGCGCATCATTCCTCGTTAGAGACCAGCAGGTCCAACACGTCGACGCAGTCCGCGAGAAGCGAGGACTCCTGGTGCTCGGCGTCGGACCACGATCTCTCCTCCGATGACGAAAGCGAGAAGAGCAATATCAGTATTAAGTAAGTTCAATCTCTGTTACATAACGCTGACGAAGCTAAAGTCCATAATGAAAACTCGCCCGTTCGCTCCTTGCAGAAGCAACTGTCAATTGAGAAACACGTTGCATAAGGCGCGCACGCTTTGCGACAAGTGGCGGTTTCAGAATATGCCGGTGAACAACGTAGACCTCCTGGAGTCCCCGGGGAACCACGGCCGCCTCTCGAGGTGGTTCAGCATCCGCCGAGGTTCGTCGCATCATTATGACGTCGACTCCTCGGACACGGTGTCTCTGACCAGCCCGGTCAAAACGTCACAAATGCCACAGCTCTGTGAAGTGAGCATCTCCTTTACAGCTTTTCGTTCTCGACTGATCGCTCGTTTGTTTATTTGACCATTTTGCTTGAAAGGATATTAATCGAACAAATCGTATTTTAGGTCGACGAGGAGAACAGTGCTATGGTACAATTTCAATGCATGCAACAGCGAAGACAGGCTCCGCCTACGCTTCCATCGCCACCTCCAAATTTGTCCCCTCAGCAACTGAAACGCAGACATATCGTGGCTGCGATAGTACACTCCGAAAATAGTTATGTATCTACCTTGCAGAGACTGGTAAATGTACGTGTCGAGTAAACGATCTGACATCGCGTCAATGATGAAGAACGACGGGCGTTTTCTCATATTGGTTATTGCTTCCATCTTTAGGACTACAAGAAACCATTGGAGGAATCTTCGCCACCTATATTGAGTCAATCTAAAATTGCAACGTTGTTTCATAGGCTGCCTGAAATTTTACAATGCCATACGTTATTTAGAATTGCTCTGGCAGAATGTGTACGATCCTGGGACAAGGATGAAAAGCTGGGAGACGTATTTGTCGCGAGTTTTAGCAAGGCTATCGTTCTTGACATTTACAGCGGCTTTATAAATAACTTTTCTGTGGCGATGGATTTAGCTAAACAAGAATCGAAGAGAAAAACCGCGCTCGCCGATTTCTTTAAGGTACTACCTCGCGAAATGATTCGTAAAAGTATCTCAATGTACTTGAGCTTTAATTTTGTAATCGTTTTTATAGGTGAAGCAAATAAGTGCTCACGATAGATTATCTTTCTTTGGATTGATGGTCAAACCCGTGCAGAGGTTTCCACAATTTATCCTATTTTTACAAGTGAGTATATTAATGGCGTATGGCATATAAGAAACAACTTTCAGTTGCATTAAAATAATACATATTTTGTATTTAGGATTTATTGAAGCATACACCGCAAGGACACCATGACAGAATGTCACTGCAGTTAGCGTTAACGCAGCTCGAGAGTTTGGCAGAAATGCTGAACGAAAGAAAACGTGAAGCGGAACAATTCCAAGCGTTTAAAGAAATGTTGCGGCACGTTTCTGGAAAGTTGTCACACCGTCCGCTTTCTTCAGCGTCACGTTACCTTATTAGAGAAGATAATGTCACGCAATTGGTAAGATTCATTCAACGAGTACAAATATGCGCTCAAAGTACAACGTGATATATGTACAGGCAAACAATTGTTTACAGGAGTTCAATCAAAACGGCATGATAACGAAATCCAAGAGAAGAAGGCTATTGCTACTGAACGATCTAGTAGTGTGCGTTTCCGTTACCCCGAGATCTACGGAAGACTTTTCAGGAAACGAACGACTAACGTTAAAATGGACATATCCAGTGTCAGATATTGAGGTATATAGAATAAAAATATTACAGCACAACTTATAGTCTTGACAATTGAATATTGAAGTCAATTATTCGTGATAGTAAACTGATCAAACATTTCCTACAAGTACGCATATAAAATTACTAATATCACTAACGAATCTACTTCAGATTCAAGACACTAGTACTTCTCCGACTTTAAGTCGATTGCTCACCGCTGGATTGAATAAGGGCGGTAGTTTAAAATCTGACAAAAGCGGAGAGTGCGGACAAGCAGCTGATGCAGACAGTCTCTGTGTAGAGATGAACGATCTTATGCACGATTACGAAGTGATGTCCAGAATAAGTGATTTGGTGGCCCAATTAAAGGGCAGATACGAGGTAGGGACAAATCCTCTACTATATCCCTTTGTTATGGTCGAAACAATTTAAGAGTTGTAATCGACTTGCGCGAACTAATGGATATGTTTCTCTTATTTGAATCAAAAGGGGATGACGCTTCAGACTACCAAGCAAATTCTGCAATCGATACAAATGTCGATACAGCAGAAAGATGAGGACATGGTATGGGCCGATAGTTGTTGCCTCCAACTAGTCACGAAACAAGGTCAAATGTATACGTTTCAAACGGAAAATCCATTAGTGAAAAAGGATTGGATAACAGAGATGAGATTGGCGCAATTAGCTTTGGATCCTAATAACTCTCCATCGTGGGAAGTACCTGAACAAGAGCAAAGACCGTCGACAAAAATGCCACTTTTCGTTAGTTCACAAGCCGTATATCATTCGCAACATCAGACCGAAGTAAGTCGAGATAAGAAATAGATATGTATATCGCTGTTTCTCTCTCTTATTGCTTATACATAACGTATTTACATGTTGCAATATATTTTGCTTGCAGGTGCGTTGCGGTTGTTATTATTCCGTTGAAAACTCACGTCCCACGAGACGACGTGGTAGAAGTCAAAATTATTTGTGGATATGTACAGGAGATGGTATATCTAGCCACGTAACAATTTTCGGTCAATCGACAACAGCTTCGGCAACTTGTTTGAAACGTATAACCACTTTCGATCTGGTCGAGACTAGAGTGAGCGCTATCGAGTTCGTAAAAGGAGTGTCCAGCGAGTTTACCACGCTCGCCAGCGATCTCGTATGGATGGGCACGGATTCTCGGAGGATTATAATTTACGCCGCGACGGAACCCGAGAAAGAAGAAGAGATTGGCAGTTACCCCGTTTCGGGACCCGTAATAGAAATCAAGTATCATTGCGATAATGTTTTCGTAGCTTTAGGCACGGGCTTGTTACTTTTGTTCAAACGACAAATCGACGGCGCATGGAGCCTCAAGGATCCCTTCAGCATATCACTGGGTAACGATCCTGTCTCGTGTCTGATGCCGATCAATACGTCAGTTTATGCCGCGTGTGGCAAGAAGGTGTGGGTACTTAACGCTACTTCGGGCGACGTCATCAAGAGCTTCAGCGCGCAACACGAACACGTTGGGAACGTGAAGCTCATGGCCCATTCCGGAGTCGGTCTTTGGGTCGCCCTGAAAAACTCGAGCACAGTTTGCCTTTATCACACGGAAACATTTAAACACCTGCAAGATATCAATATAGCGTCTAATGTGTTGAGAGTGACGAAGATGAGTAATCCCGCCAACTCGAGCGGCGGCACTCTCGCTGTTAATAATCAAACCGCGGTCACGGTCACGGCGCTTTTAGCATGCAAGGGTCTTTTATGGGTCGGCACTAATGTGGGCATTAGTCTGACTATTCCACTACCCCGATTGGAAGGTGTGCCTATTATCAGCGGTCGTGTCAATATCTCGTATCACGCTCACTTCGGTCCGATCACCTTTTTACTGGCCATACAAAATACGAAGAACACAGTGTACTCCGCGAAGGAACGCGTCAACGTTGATGACGAAAGTGTACAATTGAGAACGAGAGACACCGAGCAGAGATCGCGTGATAGGACCAGTTTAGATTCCTCTGTGAGTACCAACATCGTGAAGCTGAAACAACAGCTAACCGGAAGCCCGGTGATGCTGAGAAGAAAGCGCAGCAAGGAGTACGACTGCAGAGGCTCGAAGACGCTTCCGAGAGGATTAGGTGCTGGCTGCGGATTTCTGTCGAGCTCCTTCTCCAGCTCGCAAAGTTCCGGTGAAAACTGTGACGTTTATGGGCTTTATGGTGAATTGATGTATGTGAAGGATTATGAAAATGAAAATCATTCGGGCATAGATCCCATTTACGAGTCGTTGAGAAGAAGCGATCCAGAGTTGGCGGCCATACCAAATAAAGTGAGTACCTTGGATCGTAGATTAAAAATGAAAATCACTAGACCTAGATCGCTGGATCTTTCCAACTGGTCGGTGGACTCTCACGCTAGCTCCTTGTACACGTCTTCCGGATCGGAAGAGAACCTGTCTCTAAAAACTGGAAAGTTATCGCGTAATAGTAGCATAGCTAGTCGTAATGGTCCCTACGAACTCTCCACACCTAACAATAGCGTAGTAGAATCGGGATTGGAAACAACGCCCGCGACCAATCTCAAGGCGAACGGCAAGAAAAATGGCAAGGCGGTTCAGCAAGTAGAGCAACCCAAGAGAACGGTGCTAACGCTGATGGGTGGACGCGGTTACATCAATTGGAGGCAACTCCATGCGCAGTCCGGTGTTGACAAGAGTTCGAAATCGACCTACGCGTTCAAAGATCCTAACAGCAACGACGCACATATCGTCTTATGGGAGATGAAATTATGATATACGATCGCGTTTTTAGGTCTGTCGTTTATACATCGGTGCGAGAAGCGAAATTTTGACGCTGATATGTATGTAGTATAGTAGACAATAGGACCAAAAGAGTACTGATAACACTTTAGATAAGATTGTTGATAATTGTAAAGAACTATCGGACACATGGTATAAATCTCGATTGCGTAGGATTATGTAGCAGCGAGTATCCGTGTCTTTTCGGCTAGAATGTGACGTTACATTAGTATTGATTGTTAGTTTAAAACAATTTAAACGAGAATCGAGCTACTGGAATCAATAAAGATGACTCGAGAGTATTAGAATATTGAATGTCCCTCGATTATTAAGATACTTAAGGGGGTATTTTGGTTTTAAATGTAAAAAGGGTATTTTTTAGGAATTTTTTTGTAGGGAAACGAAAAAAGCGAATTAACGTTAAACTTTGCATGTTCTTTTAGCCTTATTTTAGAATATATTTTTATTTTCTAAGTAACAAAGACGTTCTTTTTTATGGTCACTTGGAGCTCGCAAAAAAAAAGCGCATATGGACGGTGTAAATGATTCTAGGTATCTGAAACGCAAAAATTTTCTTATTCAGGAGAAATGTGACTATCGTTTGAACTAGAACTAAATATTTCCATTTCCAGTCCAGACCAATATGTCCATTCTGGACAAAAGGTGGCCTTTTTATTAAAAATAGTTCACACACAGACGATAGCTACATTTCTCTTGAATAAGTAAATTTTTACGTTTCAGATACCAAGAACAGCTACAACCATTTACATAATTTATATGCGTTTTTTTTTTTGCGAGCTCTTAGTGACCAGGATAAAACAAAAAAGAAGAGCATTTTTGTTACTTCGAAAATAAAAAGATATTTTTTAAATAAAGCTAAAAGAACATGCAAAGTTTAACGTTATTCGCTTTTCTCGCTTCCTTACAATAAATTCCTGAAAAATATCTTTCTTTACGACCTTTCAAACTAGAATACTCCCTTGATAGAGGGACTGCACGCGGGTTTCTTTTTAATGAACAACTTTTCTAGGGAAGAATAACGCTTTATTAACTAAACAGACTGAGATATTTATCGATCGTTGCAACGCATGACAAGATTAATATAAATCAAATACCGAATACTCTTGTGCGTCAAAAGCGTGCTTCCATTGCGTATCGAAATAATAATGTCTCGATACAACGTGTTGCTTCTAGATTTGAAATTCTTCGAAATTTATATCTCTGCTTAAGATATTATCTGAATCTCGTTAGTGTATAATGAAACATGTGATAAGCCTAAAAAATCTTGAGAAGGTGCACAAAAACGGAACTTAAACGGAGCTTAAACGGTTCCACATTGTACAACGTTTTTTTTTTCTTTTTTACATTTAATACTCGTGACATATGAGAATAATTGCTACAAAAGTGTTCCGCTCATGTTATATTATACGTAAACGTTCGCACTCAATTAAAACTAACACGTCGTTGTTCGCGCGCGTACGCGTTATAATTAAAATTTAGATGATTAGCCGGGTCTCTGGACTACGCGTTCGTATGCGAAATATTCACCGCGTGCCCTGCAGAAATGCTGTATTTACATGAAATATTTTACGGCGTTGTTATGAATGATTATCACGTTGTTTTTCATACTCTGATACGTGTTATCTACGCAATATTAATTTGAGCGAAAATCAATCGAACGTTATCCGGAAGTTATTCGGATTTTATACATTATGTCGATACGCGCGGTATTATTTGTTTTTAAATCTTATATACATATGCATTGACTTTTGTTTTAAGCGGTAATCTCTGTTCTTACATCGAACGACATTTAAACAATTATATCAAAGCTCATCGTTGAAAAACTGTAATTACCAATATGATCCACGCCGAATTGCGCGGGCGCAACTATTGACATATTTTGGTAGATAGTGATGCTGTTTTGATATTCGACGTATGTTTATAAAGTTTCATAGTGGCCGTAATATAAGACAATATGATGCATCTGTACTGTAAAAATTCAATATTTCGCGAAATTATAAACTTTCATTCAGCTAAAGAAGTTAAGGGAATGAGACCTTTATTCACAAAGTTCTAAAATCTGAAGAGCTACTTAAAATCTTATTGTTTACAAATTTTGGTGAATAATCCACCAATATTTAACGAAGACAGAATTTAAAAAGTTTTTGTCATTTAACCATTTATTGATTTTTATGATAATTATTAAAATTAAAATGTTTATTGAATCCAGATTGTCGTTTATATAGAGATATACTCTTTATAATAATAACGTAATGTATTTCGGGAAATAATTTTGGTTATCGAATGTCTATTAAAATTTTTCAATTGCGATGATTGTGTCCGTTTGGGATATGTGAAAACTTGTTTGCCAGCCAATATGAACGTGATTAAATAAACGGAGGACACCCCCTATTTACAGATTATAAAACATTAATTACTAACGGCTATTGCCTCTTGTGAAGGGATTATTAAAAAATTTATAGCTTCAGTTGTTCAATAAAAAAAAAATATATATACAATTTTTCATAAAGTGTTAATGCTGTCCAGTTTTTGATACGATCGAGTCTTCAATGAAGAAATGCTGATCTGTGTATATATCTCTCTCGTATAAAATATAGTAATAGTGTATGTGTTATGAAACCGTTGAATAGATTTATATTTTGTACACTAAATTTTGTTTGAATACATAGCCTTATTTTGTATTTATACCTTTAGTACGCGCGTTAGTTACACAACGAAACTTTACTATGTATTTATTACTTATATAATATGATGTCACCGTTATAAATAGAGAATCTTGTTACTTTGCTGCGCCGAAAGAGTGCAGCGCTATAGTATACTTTCCGTTCATTGTAACATTATATGGCTACATTAAAATTATTTTAAATGAAACAATCTCTCATTCTTTATATATATGTATGTACATGTACATATATGGACACACAGTTGTTTACTTGAAAAATTACCAGGATTGTTCGCAAGGTGATTGAAGTGGGATGCAGTCAGGTGATAGAAATAACTATCGTGGATTGATATAAAATGCAATGGAGTGTATTATAATTTCTAACGTTATTTGTACAATGTTTAATACAATGCCCTTAATATCAACTGTCCTTCAGCACCTCTTTCAAAATAGATCCCGTATTTCTGGCTGGAATAAAGTCTGGGAATGTCGGAAGAGCAACGTTGGACAACAATAATGTAGATTGCGTCGATGGCGATGATGACGATGACGACTGCTGTTTGTTATGTCCTGGTCGCGATGACGGCTGCGATTATAGCGTATAATGAAAGTAATGCTTTTTAATGGAGGATTATCTCGCCGAGCTATTGTTGTCACTTACTGAATTCATGATCGGCAAGGCTGGTAACTGAGGCTTCGGCTTGGATTCGCTTTCTAGAAATCTCACGAAGGCCGTTGATAAGGATGCTTCCTGATCCTGCGAGATATAGATCATTAGGTATCGGCGATGCGACTGCCAGTTGGCCAAGTTATCGAATTTTAAATGCGAACAGGTATTGATACTGATCGGTATAATAAAATTAATAAGTCCGTACTTTTAAAGACACGCCACTATTTTTGCTGGTTTGACTGCCGTGCGCCGTCACGCTGTTCAAGCCAGTCTTATCTTTCTCCGACTCGGTGAAGTCCAAGACGTTGGCAAAGACCCTGAGGATCGAAGGCTTGTCCGACGTGGCCGAAGACAAGTAACCCAAAAGAAGATTTTTCACGAGAATTCTGCAAGATTGTTCAGAAGATAATTTTCGTTCGTTTCGTTATGAAAGGAATATGTTTACTCACTTGTCGACTTTTCCCTCGTCATGTTCCGCCACCTCTTTCATCTTTTGCTCAGCGAAATTCAAGGATGCTGTCAATCGTGCCACTAAAAACGAATATTACATATGTTATATCGATTACTGTTAATACGATTAATAAAGGAAATAATTGTAATCGAGCGCTTTTTGTAAAGGATTGCAAATTTCTTCAAAAATTTATTTTCGGAGAGGAAAGTGAGAAGGTAGAGAGGGTTTAGTAAATGCATTCATCCGCACAGAACCGACGAATCTTTTTCGGAGCGTGGTTGATACTTATTTAAGGAATCGATTGCGGAATGTCTCTGATTTTTTTTTTTTTATGTACACCATGCGCGGCATCCATCGTTGTAAAGTCGGCTCGAATTGGTAGCTCGAAAAGACACGAGCGTAAGTATAACACAAGTACTGGTTGCCTCGATATCACACCAGTACCTGATGCAATACTCTCGCCTGCGCCTTAAGTTGCTCATGCTGCATTCTTCGTTTATCATGCCGTTCTACGAAACTAAGGTTGCGCGCATGCCACTAGAATTAAAGAAGCGTTTTAGTAAAACGATCCGTACTCCGGAGTCACGTACCGGAGCACGTTCGAACGGAATTACCGAGAGAGAGAAAGAGAGAGAGAGAGAGGGAAAGAGAGCAACTTACATACGTAACGCTTTATTTTTTGCCACTCCTCGAATTTTATTACTTAAAAAAAAAAAAGAATTACATGTAAATTTTTTTTACTAAAGGCCAAAGAAAAGCGACCGATTCTTTTCTGACTGTCAAAAATGATCTTTGACTTTGATCTAAGAAGCTCATAATTTTGACGAATCTTGGTAACGGGTGGGAAACCCCACGAGGTAATATGAGCTTCTCGTATTTACACGCTCACAGTTACCGCATGAGATTACCCACGGCCATCGCTACCAAATTATTACTACGTGTTCGTTTATGCATTTATATTCGACATTTCTGCATTTTGTACTTCTATTTAATATTCTTGATTTATATCTAATATTCGTACTTGTACACATTACAGCATATGGCATATCTCAAATTCATCATTACGATGCAATCTTGCGTGAAATTAAACAAAGGTGAAATTAAACGTGAGGTTTTATCATTCAATTACATCTCGAATCGCCTAAGCGCTCTTCGATTTCTCCAAACGATTATATATAGAAATTAATTAAAGCTCCAACGTATTTTGTTTAGAAAAAATAAAATAATACTGAGAGAGGGATTGTAAACAAAAGCAGTGGCAATTGTTTCGTAACAATCCTACCTGTCGCAATTAGTATATAATTATGATCGCACGATTCGATGTTTAAATATCGTTAGTACAGCTGGCTTACACGTAGAGCAGGTCCGACAAATTACAAAATATTTTGTATCCTCTTTTGTACCTCGTCCTATTTTTTGCATGCGTTTCGGGCAGATAAAATACATTATCAAATTACATTATTGCGTGATTATTGCATTATTAGACAATGTAAAATGAACAAGGCAATACCTACTACATGTGCAAAGGTAATAATAAGGTACAAATTTGATCTAACACACAGAAATAGATTGCTACTGGGGAATCGCTATGGTATACAGCCATTCAATCGTACTGTTAATTAGTCACCGTACTCATAATTAGTTGCGAGATAACAATAACACGAAATAAATGATCGAAAACAGGCGTTGAGGATACTGAACTGAGCTTATTCGTCATGTACAAAAGAAAGTGTAACGTTAATACCTGTCCTTTTTCTGTTTAAGTTTTTGAACGTATTTTCGTTAGAGTCACCAACAAGGGATGGGGGGTGAAAAAAAAAACAAGAACTCGCATGTGGTAAAGTGCAAAAAAAAAAAACGTAGTACCAGCACCAGCGGCAATTGCATGAACCAACCAATACGTGATATGTGAGTATGCAAAGGCGATGATCCAGTTCGTAGCCAGATACCAGCAAGAATCCTGGGCTACTGTCACAAATCCCAGAATTACCAGCTGATATTTGACTACATCACCGGATTGTGTACGTGTTTGCTTTCGCAGATTAGTCACAGGACGCGAACACACCGAATAATTCTACAACTGTAGTTCATTTGCGCTCTCGACAATGCAACGGTACGCTTTTATCGTATCTTCTCCTCGTTCGTGTGTGTTACATGTTACGTAATAATATACGAATGACGTCCCTTCCGGTGCTACCCTAAATCGTATCCAAACGATTCCTCGTATGCGACGTGTGCTTTATGTTATTTACAAAGAAGCCATACATAAGATTGACGTATATTCCGTTCAGAGATCTGCAGAGCAAGAATTTAGTAATGCCTTCGTGACACGTGTCCGAATATTTTGCCGATTTATCATCGCAGCAGCTGCTAGGAAACTTTAGTATCGTTATCATTAGAGAGAGAGAGAGAAGGAACATGGACATTTTTTACATATCATTTTGACAGATTAATTTATATATGCTGTGATCTATAGTATTCGTAGCATTTGGCGAAAAATTTCGGCTGTACTCAGAAAACAACTTACTATACTTTATATATTTGAATAGCGTGATCATATTTTCACTGTTATCAAGATGTGTTGCACTCTTCGCTGACAGTACGAAGTTGTCGCGACGCAGCAGGTTAATCTCATGCTTTCTTTTTTTCTTTTTATTACACATTACGTCTATGCATGTATTATATAGAATTTATATTTGATGCGTTATTAAATTTGTGCCGTAGCGCGCAACTCGATCTTTGTCAGTCAATCACAATGGGGTTAAAATAAAAGCAGAAATATGTGTAAGAAAAATACGTGACCAGTCTTCTATATCGTGATAAAAAGAAAACTCATTCTCTCAACTTGCTTCTCACGATGCATAAAAGAATTTAATTGAAAAACACTAATCATGCCATAAACAGGGAACAAGATGCAGGCAACGCCAGAAATACGTAATTTTCGGTCAATAATTACCTTCCTCGTTGAGTCGCTCGATTTGTTCGTCCTTCTTCTCGAGTTGCTCGCTCAGTCTAGAGGCAGCTTTCAAGCATTCTCTAGCTTCATATAATTGTTGCTGTAAGCACACGTATGTGCGATATACAGTTTTGCACGAAAATAAATTCAGTCGGGCTGTTACGTGAACGCATGGGAAAGATATAAAGGCAAACCTGAAGATTCGACATGTCATCTAATAATTTATCTTGTTTCTCATATGACTCAGCGAGACGAGATCGAAGTCTCTCCGTAGCCGCCATGACATCGCGTTCTTTATCTGTAAATACGGCATATCATCAACACATCATAGTATTTGAAAACTATGTTAGATATATTGTATATAATTATTATACTATAGTATTGTGCGCAGATATGATATATTGTAACAATGATGTATAAAATACTATTACTCACCTAGTTGAAATTGTTCCAAAACTATTTGCAAGTTAGTCAATGAGGCAGACTGCAGCTGAATGTTGTCCTCCGCGGCGGATAATTTCGCCTGTATCTGATCCCTCTGTTGAGTAATCAGAGCTATTTGTTGCTGCAACGTTTCCACTTGCTGATTAGCCCTGATATTTGCCGATGTGAAGGCGGTCGAACTACTTTTCACTTTTTCTTCAGCCTGTAATAGTCTCGCTTCTAACTCTTGACGATTATTCTCGGCGATCAAGGCTTCCTCCGTATAACTCGATTCCATTTCGACCAAGTGCGTTCTCAGTCTCTCTAGTTCTTTAGCGGAGTTGGCTTCCTTGTTTTGAATTTCAGTAAGCTGGTTCTGCAGGAGTCTAGTGTTGGACTGTTCTTGCACCAGAGCAGCTTCTAAGGCGTCGCATTTTTTATTCAGAGCGACGATATCGATATTTTGTCTGGAATGATCGACTCCATCGTGGCCTCTTTGTTGATTTTCTACATTCGCCTTGTTGCGCATCTCGTTCGCTGCTCGCTCGGAAATTAATTCCTGAATGCGAATCTCTTGTTCATTTACGCGTTGAATCAACTTTTGAATCTCGTTTTGATATTGTAAGCTTTCATTGTGTTTAGCAGAAACGAGTTGTTCGACCTCATTTTTCTGATTTTTTATCGCGGCAAGGTCGTACAAAGACTGCGCGATAATATTCTTCGCGTGAGTTATCTCAGCTTGTAAAATGTTTATCTCTTGGTCTTTTTCTTGAATAATATGAGAAAGATCTTCAATAGTCTTTTTAGCCATCTCTGCCGACTCTTTATTATTCTCGAAAGCGGTTTGTAACTTGCTGCGCAAATCGTTAATTTCATCCATTAAGTTTTTGTTCTGCGCTTTTACGGCATCTTTTTCTCGCCTTTCTTCATCGACAACTGATTTAAACATTTGTCGTTCGTCAGACATATCCGTATTTTTTGTCATTAAATCGTGCTTTTCTGCTTCTGTACCTGTGTTTTCTCCGACTAAATTATCTTCAGCAGTTAAAAGTTCTTCCTCTTTATTAGTTTTATCTTTGTTTGCCGACGATATCTCCGTCGTATTTTTTTCAAATTTCTGTGTTTCTTTACGAAGCATTTCAATTTCTTGCTCCAAAAGCTCGCATCTTCGTGCCAAGCTCAATTCGTCTGTGAACGGCTCTTTAAGACTTGATTCATTTCCATGTCGTTCTATTTCTATCGCTTGACTTTGAATATCTTTCTTATGTAATTCAAATTCCTCACTTTGCATCTTTAACGCATATTTATTTTCCAGTTCTGTGTTACGTTCCTGCGTCTTGCATAATTTTTCCTTCAGCACAGGTAATTCTTCCTTATAAATCGACACCTCCTGTTTCAAATCTTCATGCTCTTGCTGAAGCAACGACATTTCTGTGTTCAACAACTCTATCTTATCCAAAGATTCATCGTGCGTAGCAGTTAATTGCTCTGACAGAGATATATTTTCTTTAATTAATCTGTCATTATCCTGACTCAATTTTGTTATTTCAGATTGTCTCATGTCAACTTGAATATGCATCGCGTCCAATTCTTCTTCCTTGTGTAAAATATCATTTTCCAAATCTAATTTTTCACGATTGGCTTTGTCGAGCCGTTCTCGCAAGTTTTCCAACAGATAAACATTTTCTTCCTGTAGGTCACGTGCTTGCAAAGCCCTATCATATAATTGCATCTCAAAGTGTTCATTCTTCTGTAACAAATCTTTATTTTCTTCTGCCAATTTATTTACAGTATCCCGCAGAGATGCAAGATCAGTTTCTAACAATTTCGTTTTGGATACCGATAGCTTTAATTCTCCTTTCACCTTTTCATGATCGAGTTTCAATTGCCCGATCGATACCATATCTTCGTTTGAGCTTTTACTCTTTTCTAAAACTATTGGAAGCTCTTTGTTTTCCTCTACATATGTATACAGTTTGCTATTTTTATCTATTTGTGAATCATCATTGTTTGTTAAAGGCACTTCGTTACTTTGTATAGCGAGCAAAGTTGAATTTGTTTCTCGTATCGTCTTGTTCTCAGCCGAAAGGCGTTTTACTTCTTCCCGTAGAGATTCAACATCCATTTCTAGAGAAGCTACTCGTTCTTCGCTTGCCTCGGGAATAGATGGCAAATTCAAATCTAAGCCCTGACACGATTTCATTCTCATATTTTTCTCTAATAATAACGAATCAATGTGAGATTGTAGTTCCTCGCATTCCATTTGCAGACCATCTTTCATCTCTTCGGTTTCCTTCAAATCTCTAGTAAGCTCCGTTACCTTCCTTTCCAAAACGTCTAGTTTCCATTTAGCATCGACGTACTGTTTCGCGACAGCTTCAAAGATCGATTCTCCCGGTTCAATGCTACTTATGGTACAGTTCTTTAAAATAGCTTTAACTTTCTCGGTAATATCGTCTAGACCGCTCGTTTCTGATACCACGTCAACTTCTTGCGAAGGAACTGTTATTTGAACGTGTTTGTCCGATTTATCCGCATTATCCGTCTGAACAGACTGATGAATTATTTCTGTACGGGTATTTTCATCGTGTTTCAACATATCATTTCGCAATTCGATTATTTTTTTCTGGGCCTCATTGTAATCTATGGAAAGTTGTTCGTACGCATTTTGTAGAGAGCGATGCTTCTTACTACTTTCTTCTTTGAGCGACAATAGTTTTTCTGCGCAAAAATCGGAATTTATGTCACTGCAGTTCTTGACAACGATAAGATTATTTAAACAAGAACTATTGATAAACTATAGAAAAGAGTCTACTGTTTACTTACCAATCGACTGCGTATGTTCCTCGTCCAATTTTTCCATAGCATCCAGAAGATCGTTATTTTCACTTTGGAGTTCCTCTATTCTCTTCTGCAACATCTCTTCTTTGTTGATCAAAAGTTCTTCAGCCGTATCGTGCGGCTTGCCCTGTTGCGAACTTGTACGTTTGAGAGCTAAAGGATTATATTCGAAATCATCAGCCTTCTCGAGTTCCTCGTTAGATTTCTCCTTAATTTTTTCATGCGTCTCGTTTTCGATTTGTAAAGCTTTCAGTGCCCCGCTTACCAAATCGAACTTCTCACGTGAATTCAATTTCGATATTACCGAACGAAAATCATTGATAAGACTGGCTTCGTCCAATTGGATATGTTTAGCGTTTCGTTCTGCTTCCCGAGTCTAAGAAAAAATGCAAAAGGTCGATACTAGATATCGTTCAAAAAGTAATCTAATTTCAGTATGTACTTCAATAAAATTTTAATTGTCCATTCGATTTTGTTAAAATCATCTTTCATAAATCAGAGAGATCGCTTACTATTCAAAGATAGCGAAAAAAAATCGTAATGCGATTAATAAAGAAACTTCAAAAAGATTAAGTAAGTATAGGGAACAAGTTCTCTTACTCGTAACAATATAACGAGTATTAATTTCTAAGAAATTGTTCCCACCGGATTAAAGTAGCACGAGCTCCAACGTGAAAAATCTAACTCCTGAGAAAACATCTCTTTTTTTTCCTTTCTTTAATTATATAACTTTATATTTTATGTACGGCTTTCTATTTCTTACACGAGAGCCTTCGCCTTCTCTTCAATTTTACCGTGACTCGAGGTCATCCTTATTTGAAATTTAGAATCGTAAGAGGAAGATGATGTCAAAAATGTATAATTGATATATCGCTCCGTACCTTTTCTTCCATTTGTATTATACGGTTCAGCATGTCTTGTTTCGCCCGTACGACCTCAGCCTTCTGATGTCCGTCGGATATATCATCCTTGAAGGACGCGTTGTTCACCTGCATATTATTTCCACCAACTTATAACGTCGCATTATCGGGGAAGGGAGGGGGGGCGGGGGGACTCTGCTGTTAACAATTATTACCTTCTGAACGTGCTTTAGCTCGCATTCTAATTCGCGTACTTTCACGGCGGCTTGTGCCAACTGCTCCTGCAACTGGCGTACATGACTCTGATTCCTGGCGTTGCGATTGTCGACGCACGACGGGTCCCAGAAGATCCCTTCGGTCTCATCGGAATGACCCGCGTCCCTCTGCAACAAAAGACAGGATTACGAAGATGCGCGCGTCGAGCCGTCTTTTTCAACGAAATTCCAGAGGTCGAGACCGCGAGTTTTTCCTTCTGATTTGGAAGTCAATTTGTATCTAATCTACATCTCCAAGCTGGACGTAGATCTATCGGCAGAATCTACGTGTACAGCCAGATGCGGACGTGTCTTTGTGGAAGAGGAGGAAGGAACTTCAATAATAGAACAGGAAATCGAGACAATTAGAGATTCTTACATGGCAGAGGCCTCTCGTTTGTGTCTTTAAAATGTGTGGCTCTTTGAAAACGGAAACACATTCGGATCGGCGTGTCCCATTTCGACGCAGATGCGTAACCGATACGGAAATCTTTTCGAGGTGAACGATACGCGTTGTCGAAATGTTAATGGCACGCACGGGCGTTATGCATACGGCCCTGCGACACGGGGAATAGCATTGTGCTGCGGACGATCTTGCACGCGATAAAACGTCGATTCTCATCTGGCGCACCTCATCCAACTCGGATCGAGAAAGAAATGAGGAAAAAATAAACGAAGAGATGAGCGACGAGCGCGTTCGACGAGAGGAAAGCGCGGATGAGAGATGGAGAGCGGAAGATACGGCTTTGCGGGATTTATACCGCGTCCGATAGCGCGTGATTAGCGATATCAGACACGAGCAATAATATATTGTGTCGCTTCTTCTCTATACAGTCTCTCGGTACTCCGATCCATCAGCGATACGTGTTCCCCGCCTTCCAGCTTCTCCAATTGAACGTGCTCGGAGGAAAAATTACGCCGTTGAACACTTTTAAATATTAAAGGATAACATTTGAACCAATACCTTGAGTCAAATAACAATTTGTTATTTTTAACTATCATACATGTCGAAATTTATTATTTTAACACAAAATAATAGATATTATTTTAACTCCATTGTTTTATTTAAATTAACGACATGTTGAATAGGAGCAGTAGTGACCTAAAGGAATAGTTGAAAATGACTCAAATTGAGAATGATTTATCACTAGGAATTTAACAGTGAAGGCACCCCAACACTGTACGTTATCGTGGGATTATTATTTAACATCTGTTTAACCCTTCCGTTATGCGGGAGCTATTTCTTTTTTCCCTTCGGTATCTTTCATACAAATCGATTCGTGCGTTGCATCGAAGACACGACGGTTGCGTTTCGTGGTCCAAAGCAGCGGGGCGGGGGGACCGAAGTGGGACGATCCTAATGAATATGAAAGGAGGTTTCGTTGGGTCAGGTCAAGGAATAATGCGTCGTTTGACTTGCATACAGTGCTCGCGACAAGAGTCTCCACCTTTCCTCCGCGGCGGCCTTTTTCTTTTTATTCGTTTTAACACCATATCGGTATGTTAAGAGCGAACGGGACACGTCTAACGTCGCGCCGCGACGACGATATACGTCGCTCGCAAACGACATTTATGTAAAATCCAGACGATCGCAAAAGTGGAATACAATTACGCCAGTTTATTTTCATCGACTCGCATCGATGCGACGATCGCGACCGCAAAAACCGTCCCGGACGACGCGGACGGGTAAGTAATTATTATTACGACTTCAGCTCGCTCGAGCTATTATATGAAACCGACGTAAAAATCGTCCGTACGTTTTGTGTGCAAATGAAAAGCAAAGCCATAAAGCTGAATAATTCAATAGACGGAATTTGTTATTTCAGACCGGAGTGCAGCGTTCATCGCGGAATAAAGAGGGAGGGAGGAAGGGAGTGAGGGATTTGCTCAAATCAACGGTGCGCCCAGAGATTTTACGCGCACCGAAATATATTTTTTTTTAGCCATCACCTCTTCGAACGTTTCTCTTTTTCTTTCAACGTCGTTGTACGCGTACCCGATATCTACACGGCAAACATCGTCGCAATGCCGTTCCGCGCGCGCGGTCGGCGCATCGCGTAGATAACGCAATCCTGATACTAAGCGTGGGAAAGGAAGTTACTATCAATCGCAATGTAAACGCGCGCGAGTTATCGTAATCTCGCGAATGAAAAACTAACGAGGTGTACTGATGCATTCGGCGGTCGTCGTGCGTTGCGGTTTTAATGGCAAAATACGAGGGAGAAAAAAAGAGGAAAGGGAGTAGGAGGAAACGAAAGAAAAACGGTAGAACGAGTCGATTGGGAGGAACGAATTTCTAATAGAGCTCGCGCTCCAACGCCGATTCGGCGTGCAGATGTTTGCTCTACATGTCCATACGGGCCGGCAATGAAATCGCTATTACATCGCTATATAACGCCACGGGACACGTGCTCTCTTCCCAACTGGGACGCGCTCGCTCGAATCGTACGCTTCGAGATCTTTTTGCGCGACAAGTTGGTCGGAGGCACACGCGCGTCTCTCTCTCTCTCTCTCTCTCTCTCTCTCTTCTTTCGATTCGATTCTCTCTCTTTCTCCCGTAGATTTTTCAAGCGGATCTTCGCCACGGCGGAGAACGCGTCGACTATCGCTCGATCTTATCGCCTAATACGATTAAACGGAATTAGATATATATGTATAATCGGGATTTAACAGGCCGCTAACGCATCGCCACGTACACGCTCGCGAGCGAAGACATTTTTCTTCCTCGAAGTCGTTTTTCATCCTCGGAGAGGTAGCAAGGACGCGAGATCGCGACACTCGTGTGTACGAGGCATCTCTCGGGCGACTCGCGCCACTTTGCGCATTTTGCATTCCTTTTTTGCTTATAATAAGGGATATATCGCTTACAGGTATTTCTCTCTTTTTCTTGCTTTTTCTCTCTCTCTCTCTCTCTCTCTCTCTCTCTCTCTCTCTCTCGCATGCGACGTTATGAAACACACACTCCGCTCGTGTGGAGGGGTTTCAGGTTAACGCAGCCTGCTCTAATAGCGTGGCAGGCATATTGTACCTGCGTCAGTAGGAACATAATAATGTCCACGATGCCAGTGACGTAACCGAGTGGCCGCGACGTTGCGCATATGCACGCACGCACGCACGCACGCACGCACGCACCACACGCGCGCGCGCGCACGCGATGTTCACCGTGGTTCAGGGTTCAACAAATAATACTGAATAAATAACAGCATCTCGGTTGTGCGGTTCTTCAGATTCGTCTGCATCTCGCGCTTGCATCTGCGCGCGAATGAAGTGGACTCGGGGGGGGGGGGGGGGTCGGGTGGTACGCGCGGTAAATAAAAACTCCGCACTCTTCGCCGGCGTTCTCCAGTTACGCGATTACGTCGCGTCTAAATGACATCCCGGGACATTTCGATCGGGACGGGAGAGAAAAATAGGAGCGGAATTCGGGAATCGCGCTGATTTTCGTGACTGCAGTCCGGCGCGGCGCGCGCCCCGGAGGAAAGCAATTTCCGTTCGACGGAATGAGAACCGCGGGTTACTATTTCCGGTTTCGACTCGCATGACCCTCGCATTGTCGAATATCCTGTGTCAAGTAATGCCCCGATCATGGATATTCCATTCGGTCGATTCTCTCTCTCTCTCTCTCTCTCGCGCGCGCTCGCGCGCGCGACGCGATAGCTCACCGGCGCGATAATAGAATTTGCTCGTTGATGGGGAGATCAGCGAAATCGACCGACGTGTCGTGTCGTGTCCTTCTTCGACGAAGGCCTCTCTCGCGGTACTCGAAATGCCGGCGCGGTCGATTAATTAGCGGCCCGGAGATACAGGGGAACGCTAATGAAAACGCGCGCGCGTCCCAGCGCCGCGGCGAGGATGCGCGCGAAGAAGAGGAGCATTATCAACGAGCGTAGCGAATAACACACCGTCGCTGGTGTTAGATACTGAGAAGTTAGGGCTCAGCGCGTTCCTCGAGGCGAGAAATCGTCATCGGAGACGACGGGAAGAGTCAGCGAGTATAGCCCACGAGTGTGTACGGCAGAAAAAAAAATTATATACGGCGGTAACCGTGTCGCGCGAAGATTCATGCCTCTATATGCCTCGCACCAGACGTTCTTGATCTTTGATCGCGGTGCGCGAGAAAAGAGATCTTTCTTTACGAACGCCAGCCGCACACAGACGGTCGATACCGACGCCTCAATATCGCTCTCATTGATTCGCCGATATTAATTGGCGAGATCTTCGATATCTTTTTCTTCGAGAAAGTGATCTTTCTCTCTCGTATCGTCGGAATCGCCGAAGTCGCTTCGTGCGATGTCGAACGTCAGGCGTTTAATCCATCTCTATCCGTTCAGCTTATATACGTATATCCGATCATCCTCCGGTTTAACGCTTATGTTTATTAATGCCGACGACAATACTTGAAAGTCTTCGAAACGATGAATGCACAAACGTGGCGTTCTTATATCGCCATTGTGCGAGCGAAGGCGAATGAATAGCCCATAATACTTTTTATCATCTACACAGAATCCTTTTACCCCTTTCCAAGACTGCATTTGCATGTGCGCGCGCGCGTGCGCGTGTGCCTCACTTAGGTCAATAGACTTAATTTTCTGATGCCGAATCCAAGGTACGTAATCGAACATGTATATCTTATACACTGTTAAATTCGTCCAAATTATATTAATGTCAAATTATATTGAATTTGAGCCATTTTTAACCATTCCTGTAGGTCGCCACTGCTCTTACCCAATATATCGTTAATTAACTGAACTAATGGAGTTAAAATAATACAGTTTTGCGTTAAAATAATAAATTTCGACATATATATGATAGTTAAAAATAACAAAATGTTATTTAATTCAAGGTATTGGTTTAACTAAACCAATGGAATTAATATAATACTGTTTTATGTTAAAATAATAAATTTCGACACACTTAGTAGTTAAAAATAACAAAATATTATTTAACTCAAGGTATTGATTTAAATTTTGTCCTTTAATATTTAACAGCGTATAATACCGCCGCGCCCGTTGCGTATAAGGATATCCGAATGATTCCATGGGTATCAACGAACCCCCTGATTGTTACCCTAAATCACGTCCATTTAGTCCCATTACAACAAGTTAAACAGAGAGAATATCGATCATTCGCGAGCGTACGTACGCGATACATGTGGATAAGTCTTCCTCTTGTGTTTCAGAAACGGTGACTTCGCGCGGAAAACCGCGAAACGAACCGATAGGTCGCTCTAGAATATATTTCAATACCTTTTCATATATTTTCCATTTCGAGAGATTGACACGAGTCAATCAAATCAAAGCGCGCGTATCGCGCATCGCGCGCACACGTAAGTTGGAATTTTTTATTTCGATTGACGTACGATAAGCGCGCGGCCAACGCGGCTTTTATCGTTTGCAAGTAATATACTGATTTTTGCAACCGGCAACGATATACCGTCGTCCAACGTCGTGCGGGCGCACGGGTATATAATCGCGCGTCGCGCGTTGGTTAAGTAATCATAGGTAAGCTTGTCCTTCGTGCATTATCTACCGATAACTCGCGAGCCGTAGCTTAACGCGAAAAAGGCGCAAATTCGACGTGGCCACGTAACGCCGCGGCTGAATAAAAATAAATAAGGCACCGCTCGCTCTTCTAATGCTCAACATTGGCCTTCTTGCATTCTGTAAACGCTCGCGAAAATATTCGCCGCCAAATTATATAGCCTCCGCTTTCCCGAGCTTCCCGTTTCTACTTTCCATATTGTTTGGAGAATTTTGTACAATTAGAATACTGTTACATAAATATAATTATCAGAAAGATAATTTTTTACAATACAATACTATTGTATAGTTATTTAAAAAATGATGTTTTATAATATTGAACCTAAAATAAAGAAGATTGGGATAGTTTTACGGAGGAAGTATATCAAACTCTACACGTGTCTAAAAATAAACTTTTTAACAATACAGTACTATTATGTAATTATCAGAAAAATATTTTTTTGTAATACAGTATTATATTGTATAATTATTTAAAATATAATTGTTTTATAATAAAATAATATTCGACCTGTTAAAATAAAGAAGATTAGGATAGTTTTACGGAAGGATAGTTTTACACGGAAGGAAAATATATCAAATTCTATGTTTCTAAAAATAGAATTTTTTCTTTTGTGAATTGTATAATTATTTAAAAATTATGTTTTATAATACAATAATATTAGACCTGTTAAAATAAAAAAGAATTAAAATAGTTTTATGGAGGAAGTGCATCAAATTCTGCATATTTCTAAAAATTATTCATAGAATTAGCATTAAATCGAGGAGGGAATCTGAAAGTCGACGATAACTTTGTTATTTCGCTATTGCACATATCTATATCGCAGCTGTAAAACGTGTAACGCAAATAGAGCAAATTATATTGTCGAATGGAGAGAAGAGGAGAAACGGGAGGAATAAAACAAACGTTATTACTTTTACATTGAAAAGAATGCCTGTGCTAAGCGTTTCTAATCTTCCGAGCACCGGAATGCCGCTCGACAAACTTTAGGCTTGGAAAAAAGGAGGAGGAAGGGGAGATACGAGCCCGCGTATAAAACTACAAAATGGAGTTATCTTTGACGATCGATATAAATCGACGGCGTTTAATCTTTCGCGCGAGAGAGGAAACAATTGTTGAATTATGAATTAACTAATAAACTCGTCGCACGCGCGCGCACGCGCGGGGAGGGAAAACTCCCGGGAAACTCGACGCGAAACTTACGAAATAGCGGTCGGCGGATGATGCGCGCGTGCGCGCGCTAAGTTGCCTGGTCATCGCTTTGCGCGCGAAATAATGGCGCGATATAGAAAAGTCTATACGTTATTTCTAAGCTATATACATTATTTCTTCGTACCGCGGCCGCGAGCTGCGTGTGTCGCGCGACGTCGTGAAAATTTTGCGCTTTTAACGTTACTTCCTCACGATGGAGAACAGAACGTGGCCGGTCGACTCCCTCGGCGTGTTCCCGAGGCGAAGGTGGGCAAAGCAAGCGGAAAAGAAGAAAATGAAGAAAACGAGCCTTTCGCTGAAAGGCGTGACGTTGCGTCGCGTTGACCCTTCGATCGCGGACACGGCAAAATCGACGAATTTCGTCCGCGATCGCGCGAAATAACGCATCCGGAACTTCCGCGGCGGAAATGATTTCAAAATTGTGCGGCTTACGTTACGCAGGTTGAATAATCGTCGTCGTCGTCGTCGTCATGGTCGTCGTCATCATCGTTGACTTCGTCGCCCAACTCGTGCAGCTGCGGTTCCGCGCGTCGCTCTCCAAGGAACTCGCGGTATACCGATGCATTGTTCACGATCGTTCCGGATGATCTTTTTCCGGAAGGAAAAGGAAACGGGCTGTCCATCGCGGGTTGGCGCACGTACGATTGCGAGGTGCACGACGCGTGCTCGTCGCCGAATGACTGTACGTCTCGAGAGTTCCATCTTCCACCAGCTAGCGTAGCGGCGACTCTAGCTAGCAGAGCTGGAGATGGTGGTGGTAGAGCTGGAGGAGAAGGAGGATGGCGGGGAAGGGGGCTAAGTGGAGGTTACGCGGGGCGATGCACACGTAAGACCGTGTGTGCCGTGAGGAGCGCATAGCGTGTGCATACGCGCGACTTCGTGTCGCAGCACCTCATCAGGACTTCCTTCCCTCCATCTTCCTGAACGTCACGGAAATGTTCCCGAAAAACGTTTCCCTCGTCCACGTCGGGTCGCGTTTTCCACACATCGTGAAATTTATTTGACAAACCGCGAGCCACGTATCTTCCACGTGGAAACGCGTGAATGCTTTTGCTTCTCCTCCAAACCTAGTCAAGCCCACCCCGTAAAGAGAAGGGAAATGGAACTGTTTAATCAGGGATGGAATGAGACGAAGGGTAGCAAGAGCTACCCGAGTAGAAATTGTATCAGGCAAGCCTGATGTCAGACGAGGTCCGAATGAGGACCTCATTCGGACCTCGTCTGAACCTCGTCTGACATCAGGCTGCCTGATAAAATTTCTACTCGGGTAGATGTTTATGCAAAATATGTAACGATAAACGGATAATCTACTGGTTAATAGAATGACGATTAATTTTTTATATTTGAAAACCCTTTCGGCAATAAACAGTTCTAAAGTCGAAGTCATAAAGAGTCGCTGTTACACAACAGTCGGGCAAAATTATTTAGAAGTCGGGCGTAAAATAACCAGACCGTTTGCCATTAGAACGCAATCGTGTACGAACGCACAACGCGTCGCTGTTATTAACGCAGGCGTCGACAGGACATTTTTTATCGGCCCCTATGGTAGCGCGTTTGCTGCGGGCACAGCTGAAGGAAATGGGAGAACATTTTGACGAGAGCGCGCGGTAATCGCCGTAGGAAGATCGGCACAGAGAGACTCGTCTTTTCCGCCTGCGCGCCCAGAGGGAAAACAACTAGGAATACAAATTTTAAACAGAAAGGAGGAAAGAGATATACGTTGTCAACGAGACACACAATGGATCATGGAAGGATAACGACAAAAAGAACGACTATATATATATATATATATATATATATATAAACATCACAGATACTCGTATTTTACTATTTGATGTGTTACTTGTGGTATCGCCTTTGGTCTCTCGCAGTTACGCAAAATTATTTTTGACAAAAGACATAAAGGGAGTAGAAAGAGAACCGAAATCGAAGAAATAACAAGTGGAACTACAGGGTCGCAATACATAATATATATATATCTTCGTGGAATATATACAGCGCGATGCTAATGGCGTTCTACCGATATTATTCTTTCCTGCGCGATATTACTCTACCCTTACGGAAAAATACTACAGAAAGACTACTGTAGTTGCGAAGAAAGTACACAAAACTACAGTAAATATTACAGTAATTGCTATAGTTTTGTGTGCTTTTTTTCGCCAACTATATTAGCTTTTTCCATAAGGGGGTGTACAACCTTCCACAATTTTTTATCCCTCCAATAATTGTAAAGACAACGTCATATTGCTTACGAAACCATGAAATTAACGAGATCGATTACGGGGAGTGGAGCAAGTGATGCGTTCCATGGAAAAAAGAAAAACGACGCAAACTTATTTTTTAAAAAACGAGTGTGCGAATAGCGAGACATTGGGTCTATATTTCTTTTAGCTGCACTGGCTGAACTGGGCTGAACTGGTGCAATAAGTTAGAGTGAGACAAGTATATTATGTTTCACTCTAACTTATTGGACCAGTTCAGCCCAGTTCAGCCAATGCAGCTAAAAAAAAAACAGACCCATTGAAATAAGTTGAAAACAAGCGAACGGCGCCAGGTCGCAAAGTAGAGTGATTGGTAAAATAGTAATAACGACGTATCGCTAACCTTGGCAAATTTTCCAAAAGACCTTTCGTATCTGCTTTTAACTTTATCGCACAAATGGCACTTCGGCTAACTTCCGCGCAGGAGCCCGGGTAGGCCTGTATTTATAGGCACCCGATTGAGAGAGTAGCCATAGCCACTATCGCTGAAAAACTGAGCAACCCCCGATCGCGTATTGCTTATCGCACTTCGGAGCGTTATCGAGACGACGCGGTGAAACAGCGGGGGTGGTACGTGAACTGCTCATCGAAATCGATCGAGCCTCTCTCTCTCTCTCTCTCTCTGTTATTATATCACAGGATATGAAGTTTATTGTTTGTATGTCACGAAGAAATCCCGGTATTCCGCGAATCCGCGAAAAAGTCGATCCACACTGTGAAATATTAAGGGATAAAATTTAATACACCAATATCTTGAGTTAAATAATATTTTGTTATTTTTAAACTACCATGTGTGTCAAAATTTATTATTTTAACCCCAAACAGTGTTATTTTAACTCCACTGGTTTAGTTAAATTAACATTGCGTGGTTTGCTACAGGACGAGCTACAGGACGATGAATTGTACATAAATTCACGCGAATAATATTATTAGACAACCAAGATCCAGTCCTGACCGTAATGGCCTTTTCTCTAATTTGATTAAATTAACATTGTTTTAGTTAAATTAACGACATATTGAGCAGGAGTAGTGGCGACCTATAGAAATGGTCAAAAATGACTCAAATTGAATATAATTTAGCACTGCAAATTTAAAAGTGTAATTTCTCGCGCATGTTACAACTGGCGAGAACGGCGAGACTGGCGAATTCGAGAACATATATATATATTATTATATATTTTGTTTCTTTTTCTATTTTTTTGAGAATTTTTTTGGAATTTGGTGCGCAGCTGTCTCATTACTCATTGTGTAAACGCGCGGGGATGCCTCGGGCACTCGTCATCATCGATCGAAATTCATTTTGAACGAAAAACGTGAAATTTCTCTATCGTTTAAACTACAAGTAATGTATTAGGCAATTTTCTGAACTGATGCGCTCGTTTCGATAGAGACTCCAAGGACTATTGGATGCACTACTCACGTAACTATCGCGCGGACGATGAATCATCGCATCATCCTTCTGCCTTCCATTTTCTGCCTTTACAATATAAAGGAATTGGAAAACCGACGTGCTCTTGTCTCTCCCGTACTTCTGCCACGTTATCGATTATCAGGAATGAAGACTGACGTGGCGTTTAATATACAAAGTTTAATGTACAACGTTCTCTCGTCGTCTTTCCAATTTACGGCAATTCGCACTTACATCTCTTCGATTTTGCACGCAGGCCACGTCTCTTGACGCGTCGCAACGATTTTGAAAGTAATATCAAACATCCGATAATTGTTTCAATGTAAATATGACAAATACGCACACACACACACACACACGTCGTTGACGCGGAAAAAAGAAGGGAAGGAAAAGATTGGGTAAAAGACGGTTGTTGATTCGCCCGAAAGAAGAAGTAAAAAGAAATTCTCTTCCCGGAGAAATTCGTGACACATTCCACGGCAAGTGAGACCGATCCTTTGTTGATCCAAGATACGTAATAAAGTGTAAGAACGCAGCCGACGTGTTACCTTCTTATCTTCCGTTCCTATAACGCACGTTCTACAAATCTACACAATGAAAGGTTGAGACGTGAAACAGAAATCTGAAACGTTTTTCGGGCCGAAGATACCGAGCATCGCTCGGGCCTTTTCGTAAGTACTCTTAATTATATTTCGTCACTCCCATTTTCTTTTCTCTTATTGTTTTTTTTCCCCCCCAGAAACGCACGTTCCTTTTTCCGCCGCGGGGTCAAAGTCCGCCGTGTCGAAACGCCGCTTCTTCGCGTGCAATCGTCACCAGACGGTATCACGGTGGTTTCGGGAAATATAACGGAAATACTACGACGCGACATCGAATTATATTATGCGATGTTCTACGCCAACGAAACAAAAGAGTTTCTTATCTAGGTGGTGATAAGGGAAAAAAATGGTCTTCCCGCTATTAACAATTACTATCGGCTATCCGCTAAGGCTAAATAATGCCAAACGGCTAGTTGCCGTTATCGCGGGCGCATTTGCTTCTCGCACATATGTACAAATACGCGAGCGCGCGCACGCGTATTATCGTACTTGCAACCTAATGAGCGGCAGCAGCGGGTAACTTAAAGACAATGAATCGCTCTATTATTACAATGATGTAACAACAATGAATTATCGCGGTGATGTGGAGGCCCCGGGAGTCTCGGCTCTGTTAACGAGGAAAGGGGCCCGAGAGGTGGTGGACGCGCGGCGACGCGACGCTCCGCGCGGTTTATAGGTCACGTAATCGCGAACGGTTCTTACATTTGAAGAGGTGATAACCAGCGCGTCGAACGTTCGCGAAAAATCGCGCTTACACTTGCGCGTCCGTTCGAAACGGAAAAAAAAATTAAGGACGACAGACAGAGAAGGAAGAAGCGAGACGCGACCGTCGTTCTTTGTCCGTTTCCATCTCTATTTTCCGTTTGCCCACCGACATGCAACGTCATACCTTTTAACCAACGACGAGAAATAATTGTGTCGACCGTTTCCACATTGCCTCGAAATACCGCAAAAAGTCGACGCCTAATGCAAATAGCATAGACGTTTTTCTTTTTTTCTTTTTTTTTTTAAATCTTTCCTTGACCGTTAGCAGCTCTCGCGGCAATGCCGAGTTATTTAATATGGAATCATCGACTTACCGATTCCTTGGACTTTGCGTTTATCTCGATGACGGTTCGCTGCAGCTCGCAATTCTGCCGGCGCAGGAGAGAAATCTGCATACGACAGAGAGACGATTCTTATGTAAGTTACACATATAAATTAAAATCACGTGTAAAAAAAGAAATTGCACCAAGGTTATAACTATTGCATATTCATATAACACGCCAATTCCTCTTCCTTTCTCATGCGTGTGCACGTGTCACCTCGTTATAGTATTAAAAAAAAAAAACGATAACGGGCATTAATATTTATTATTATTAGATCTTATTATCGACATATTATTGAGATAATTTTTCAAATTATAACGCTATTAATAGAACAAGCGATAACAGGGATATCGAAAAGCGATCGAGGGCAAGTCGTTTAAAACGGCTGCTCGGAAATAAATAATCCCCCATAAATTCGGAGCAACAAATGTTATTATCGCGATTGTCGCCAAGCAAAGAGAGACCGCTTTTGGCGTTCGGATTTCTGCGCTCGCGGAGGGATTTGTCTGTGAAATATTCGGTATAAGAATCTCGCCGCGAGCTGATCCGGGATCCGGGCGCTCAAGACGATCGCGTGTCCCCCGGCTTAAATATTAGGAAGCACAGTCAGAAGGAAGTCCGGTGGTGCCTCGTGGATACACAGGACGTACGATGCGCGTTTACATTTGCCGCTCTTATCTTACGTTTGCATTGCGATAACGGTCCCCCACCCTCTCACGATCCTCGATGCGTTATCTCGCATGACCCCTGGGTACCCCGCCAAAACGCCTCGTCCCCGGACGCGGGGGTTCCCCACCGAGCCCCCGTCGGCCATTCGCCGCGAGGTAAAAAAAAACGGTCGTAGGTAGGTACAATATATAAGGTGCCTCACAATCGTGACGCTCTTTCACCAATCCGGGAAATATCTTCGAACACGAGTTCGTAATCAGAGATATATTTTTCTTTCCACTCTCAGGTACCTACATATTTTTCCCGCCGGCCCGCCGTCTTCGACCGACCTGAAAGACCCGTGATCGTAACATCATTATAACGGATAAGGCGGAATGCGCGGTGTGTTTGCTCTACACTCGTTCGCGATTATTGGGGAACGCGACATCTGTTAAAATAATTTCTAATCACAACGCAGCCCTTTTCCCCTTATCTGGACTAGCAGACATCTGTGCGTATATCGAGCGTGACTTTTTTGGTATTTTTTTTTTCACGACGACGTGGGAAATACACCCACGAAGGTTATCAGCGAGAATCGTTTACAAGAGGAAGTCGTAAACGCGCGTGTCGAGTTATAAATTAATCACCCGACTGTCTTCGGATATATCTCTTTTCACGAGACTTGCGAAATTGTGAATATATAATATAAATATAATATACAGGCTATATAATATAAACTAATTTGTAATGTAATACAAATACACTCACTTCCGCATCTTTCGTGGTGAGCATATCTTGCAGTTGGCTGCATCTTTCGTCCGCCTCCTTCAATGCCTTTGTTCGTTCGTCTGGAAAATGGAAATAGACAATAGTCAAAATTAATTAACTGCGATCGCGCTCGCTCGCGTACTAGTCAGTGTTATGAAACTTATATTATTAGTTTATATACATGAATTTATATATGGAGGGGTAAGAACCACAGTGGTGTAAGTCAAATTTTTTTAAATATTTTCTCGTATGCATAGGTGCAATCTGTACAATATATAAATTGCATCTATGCACACGAGAAAATATTTAAAAAAATTTGACTTACAACACTGTGGTTTTTATCCCTCCATATGTACATGAGAAAATAACCAGAAAAAAATTATTACGGTAATTTTTTAAATAAATCCCTAAGATGTAAAATTTTTCCCGCAAAAATCCAGGTAGAAAATGTCGATAAAGGATCATGAACACAAAATTGAAACGAAACACGTATAAAATTAATTTAGCAGAAAAAATAAAGCAATAAATTTTTAGAAATAATGAAAATCAGTATTAATTTTGTTGTTTTCAAATCTATTCGATATAATATTCATGTGTGAATTCTCGATCAGTGTTAATTTCGTTATATTTAGTAATATTTTATATTTTATATTAAAATATTACTAAATATAACAATTTTATAGTAAAATTTTACATTTGAATAAATTACAAAAAAGATAAAAATTGTTTAATTGTTCAATAAGCATATACTGTTTTGATTACAGCCGCTAAGAAGATTTTATAAGGATCGATCGAGAACAGTTTCGCGCGAACCACGTGATTAAACGAACTCGGTCGGTAACAGTTTTCTCGGTAAGGTAGAACCGTCATTTGACAGCCGTAACCTAACCCTTTACTGGAAAAATTACGCATTACGAATACATCGAGATCTAGGGTCGTATTACGATTTCGGGACATTAGTACGCACCTATTTCGTCAACGATACCATCGGATAGGACCTCCTTCGTGAAATTCGTGATCTGTCCCTTTAAACTGGAGAGGCTGGATAAACTATCACCGAACCACGCCATTTTACCCGTTAACACGGCGAACGTTGCTTGCGTTATTCGTTAAGTACCCCTGGCATTTATCACTGTGGACGATCGTAGTGCGTTTGACACATCGCGATGATGAAAAACTCCGACTCGTTATGCCTGGTACGAATTACAAAACATGCCAACACGTACACTCGACAGCAGACAGATTGAAACACTTCCTTCTGGATGAGTTTTGTGACGCACCGGATCGTAAAGCGCGAACCACTTGTTCACGGATCAGCGCAGTGAGCAATTATGCCAACTGTCGAGGTCGCCCAAGGAAATTTAAAGGTATGACGTTTAATTTGATTCAATTTCAATTTCAATTTCAAAAAATTTTTAAAAAATAACAACATATTTAATTTAAATAATAATATATATTAACATAAAGATATTTCAACAAAAGGGCTGGTCGTTCCAACCTGTTGGTAAACTAACTAATAGTTAAATCATGTCTTTGTTTTTCCTTCAAATTAAACAAGGATAGACACATGATTTAACTATTAGTAAAGTTTACCAATAGGTTGGAACAACCGGCTCTGTCAGATGCGATGTGAACCTATATTACATCGATGCGCAATCCGTTTGAATGAGCTTTTATGTGTTATCATAAACATAACCTCTTTTTTTTACAGAATATGCAAGAAGCACATAGCGAGCAGTAGCGGAAGATGTTTCGAATATATAAAATAAATAAAAGTCAATTAAATGATGAAGAGCATTTATAACGCCAAAAGTAAGTAATAATAAACTATCTCATATAAATATATGTTGAATAACTTCAATTTAAAAATAATGAGGTGCCATGTCCGTGACTGGTTTTATATCAATGCAATGAGATGGCCTTATAAATGGCTTAAATTTTCTTTAGTCTTCTGTAATTGAAATGTTATACACAGTCTTGATATATAGTATATGTTTTATTTATCTCAATATCTAAACTTGCATCTTGAATATGTGTATTACATGTATATGCATGTAAAAATTTCCCTTATTTAGGGTGATGTTCATATATATAGTCTGATCTTGTATTTAAGATATATATATCACTTTAAGGTTTTGAGATTACATCCAGTGAATAAATTAATGACCTTATGTTATTTTAAAATCGTATTTAAATATAAAATCGAATTATTGATATTCCTCTAACAAATTAATATCTATGTTGCAGATTTTCTTTTATACAATTATTATAAAGAAATTAGAAATTATTATTGAACACTATTATTCTTTTTATTTTATATTATAAATTTTGACGATTGTTTGAAATTTTCATAACTGAAAATTGAAGTTTCATCTACATATATTGTAAATAAAGAATATTTTTAAAAATAAAATTGCTATATCTAAAAATATATAAGATAATTATTATCGATAATATATGCTCAAGATTTTTTATATTTCCGCGTTTTATTTTATATTTTTATTTCAATGAAGACTCTAATAAAGTGCTGAATATATAGAAGCTGTTTGTCATGCTGCTGTCATATTCCATTCCCAATATTATATTATAGCTCGATTATAATTGCGAGGTTATTACTTTGAAATTGTATCATTCATGAGCGGAAACATAATTTGTGACGTGCGAATGACTGCAATTTCGAAAATGTTATCCCGAATTATCGATTTTTGCCGCAAGTGCAGCGCATCCGCGCGTTGCTAATTTATTTTTACTGAAAATACACTCGCCGCGCATGGAAACCAATGTTATTTCTGTCGTTACGTCTCCCTCGCCCTCGTTATAACGTCGAAAATTGGAGAGTCGCTTGATGAAACGCATACAAACTGCGTCTGGGAAACGCAAGGAGAACCTCCCGAAGCACAATTTTGTTTCCGTTATACCGATCTCGAGATGTCTGCGCGAAGATAAGAAAGGTCTAGGCAAACGTAACAATATAAAAAAAAAAAATTAAGTCATACATAAATAAAAACATTACGTGGATAGAGAAGATATAGCATAAGTTCTGGTAATCGAGATATCATTACTAAATGATTACATATGTAAAAGATACAAATACGACGCAAAATTTGTATATAAAAATAAACGATGTTTGTACATTGCACGTCCTCTGTTTTTCTCAATTGGCATACGAGTTATTATTCCCGCGAACGGACGTATCGCGAAAGTACGCAGAAAATATCCTGGGCAATCAATATCGGTGTGCAAAGTACACGGAAGAGAGCTCGAAAAATAATCTGGAAAACGCGGATATACGCGCGTATATACTCGGCTGGCCATGCCTGCGTGGTGCAAATTTTATCGCGTGACCTTCGCGCCGTTCCCTCTACTCTGGGTAGAGCGATAGAGCGAAATTGCAGCGTCGTCGCTATACATATATCTCGTAAACATTAGCTTCACTTACATTTATTGATTTATATAAAAAAATACTTGCTCCTCCAAACGAGCCACGAATCTAAAAGAATAACGGAACGCAAAATGCTATAAATAGAAGCGTCGATAAGAGTCTAACTTTAGATCCGCGTAAACTTTGGATTGCGTTACTCCTATCCTGTTATCTATACTTAAAAAAAAAAAAAAAAAAGATAAACATCGTGTTGCACCGCGTAAGTCTGATCCGCGCGATATTTGCCGAGCGATAATGCGTCCCTCAATGAGTTGGGTTTAGTAAACTATCGTGTACTATATCCGATCAAAAATTTCTCCTCTTTTGATCATAATATCATTTAAATAGAAGCTTCCTTTGATACTTAAACTACAATTTCTACTTTCTAGTACATATATTTACATCAAAGGAGACTGATTCAAATGTTTAAAATATAAAATAGAATAGGTTTACATTTAAGTCATCAAGATCATTATGATAAGAAGAAAAAATTTGGATGGGATAGTATACAGTAGTTGTAAAACCGGACTTTATAAGTCGTCGTGTAAACGTAGTCAATGTCACTTTAACGCCGGAGATCCTTTTTATTTTCGGCAGTCTTACATCTACGTCAATTACGCTGACACATTTCGACGCGACGAAATTGCACAGCGCGATTTTAAATAGCGTCGAGGTCAACAGCACGAGAAAGTCATTATTTTTCACTCGATAAACACCATTATATATATATATACGTACTTTAAATTCTTCTTTAAAAACATCCCCGAACAAATTTTTCCATAAAGCTTCTTGGAACGAGCGCGACGGCGAGGAAAAGCCTGGGATTTTAAACGGTAGTGATAAAATATCTCCGAAGAAAATCGCGCACGTGGTCCCCTCCCCCCCCGTGAAAATTTCTGTCGGCGCCCATGGGTAGAATCGGGGACGGTGTGGAGCGCCCCCTCTCCCGAGGACGCGGCGACGAGGAAATCCTACCCAGGGGGCGAAGCGAGGAGATCCGTGGTAGTAGGGGGCGGTAGGGGGCGGCGCGGCGGTGGTGGCGGTGGTGGTGGTTCCGACGATAGGGGTGGCGCGCGGGCGCGAGCGCCATCTGGCCGTTCAGTGCCCGGCCACCCTCGGTACTCACTACTCGGTACACCCCGTGTGCCGTGTGTGTGCGTGACTCGCGCTCGCGGCTTCCGGATTATCGCGGCTAGTTTTGCGGGCCCCCCCGAGGATCGCGGACACCAGTAGTGCACCGTGCCTTAAATACAGTGACCAGTGTATGCCTTGAACGCGACGCGACAAAAAGGTAATTATCATCGGTGGTGGTGGTGGCGGCGACCGCGCGAGAGCGGCTGTCTCTCTCGCTCTCCTTCTCCCTTTCGGAGAGACGGTGAGATGTACGAAGTAACTGGAAGAACGGAGGCGACGGCGACGGCGACGACGACGATGACGATGACGATGACGGAGGTGGCGGCGTAGAGAGAGAAAGTGGAGCGCGACTCGCGAGTAAGGTAACGACGACGGCGGCGGCGGAGGATCCTCGCTCTCCTCGCGAAGCGACGACGTCGAGGAGAGTAGGCGCACGCGAGTCGACAAATCGATCCGCCCGCCTGCCGCCCCGATACCACGGCGCGATATTCCTCGCGCGAGCGACCCATGCGCGGGTATACGAGTAGAGAGAAAAACGATCGCGAGGGAGCAACGTCGTCGCGGAGTGCGGAGTCTTCGCGCGGGGATGTTTCCGAGTCGCTCTCCCCCTTCAGGCGCCTCCCCCTCGCCCGCGAGGCCGATATCGGCGACGTAGTATCGGGGCCGACGGGGCCGAAGGCGAGCGCGTCCACACCAGGGGCGGAGAGAGACTCTTCAGGCCCCCTTCAGGGTTCGCTTACCGAGACTACCGAAAGATAGAGAGGTAAACGGCGCGCGCGGGCATATCGGCCGCTCTCGGTGCACCCGCGGTGGAAACGTGGGCCGCCTACCTCCTCGTCGACGCTCGGCCGCGTCCGTCGGGTCTGCCTCCCGATTGATCGTCGGTGCGGCGCGGCGCGGCGCGACGCGACGCGCGTCATCGCCGTCCGTTCGTTCGAGTCCCCGCTCGCGCACGGCGGGTAGTAGGCGCGTGTTTCGGACGACGTGGAAAACGATCTCCCCGATCACGATCTCCCGGCGAGGCTGTGTACGCGCGGGGACGGGATACGGGACGATCGGGTGGACGAACGCGCTGGCGATGGTTTTTCTCGCAGCCGGTGCATGCGCCGTGTCGCCGGAACCCGCACGTCGGAGGAGAACGGAGAAGACGCGACCGGAGAACGGAGTTTGAATCTTTGTGGGGTTCCCTCGCGATCGCTGCTCGATTCTTCTCCGACGAGTTCCCCTTCCCCTTCCCCCCTCCCCTTCATCCGGAACGCGTAAGGGAGACCTTTCGTCGCGCGAGAATAACGCGAGATCGCGAACCCGAGAGAGCCTGATTTAGTTTCTCTCGAGATTAATTATCGGCGCGTTTAATTATCGCGACTGTTCCCGGTGCCTCCTCTCGTCTCCGCGAGAGACGTCGTGACCTCGTATGTGTTTTTCCTGAAGTAGTTTCCCGTCGGACTCGGTCGACGCGACTCGGTCTTGTCGCCTCCCTCCGTCCGACAATTAAGCTCGAAACGCGACTCCGCTTCAACACACGTCCGCCGCCACGATGTCGAATTTATGCGGAGCTAGCAGCGAGCCGAGTCAGGTGGCGAGTTATTTGCTTTAGCTTTCGACGAGAGAGACGAGAGTGGAGGTAAGCGAACGATTTTCTGCTTTGTTGCGTCTGCCCTTTGGCCTCGCGTGTAAATCATTCCGGATATGGAACGAGAGCCGGAATCGAGTCAGGAAAAACGCTTATCTTCCTTGAGCTGCTTATTTACTTTGAGAAAATGTAAGGATAATTCGCTCTTTTGACTCTCTCTCTCTCCAGCTTCGCGCATTCCCGGTTTAACGTCAAACTTTTTTTTACGCCAAGTTAACGGGCAGGCAAGTTTGAAAAATAGAGCGAGATACTTATTTACCTTATTCAGAGGGAATAATTAATTCAGAGGATTTTCCTCTGAAACTCCAGGAGCGTTAATTTTTAAGGGAGTTAATTCAGGGGAGAGTTAATTTAGGGGGCCGAGTGAGAGGCTCGTTTCTATCTGATTCTCTTCCCTGGTTTTTTTTCCCCGCTTTCCGATCTTTTCTCTAGCTCACCTTGCTCGACTCGCCTTCCCCCGTGTTTCGTGCAAGCTCGACGTTACGCTCAACGTGGATACGCGACGTTAGCGGAGAAGCGAATCGCCGGCAATATTTCAGTCAATTTATCTAATCTCTCGGTATTCTTTCGCAAGCGCGAGATAGGCGAATCGCTCTGCCTTCTTACCACTGGCTTCTTATATGTTCGCGCTCTGGGAAAAATTAAAGACGGAAATAACCCACTTTGGGGCCCACGATTACGCGTAACTAAAAATCGTAATTAGCTATTCTCTATCTATTTCAAAGATTTTTAAGTTGTACTAGTCAATTCTCTCAATTAGTTCTTAGTCGATATGCAGTTACGCAAAAATAATTTTCACTTAAGGGGCACTAACCAAAATGTTAATTAGGGTTACGATATCCAAATAATTTGATTATCTAAAATCGTGGGCCCCAAAGTGGGTTATATTTTGCTCGGAGCGGCGTGAGTGCCGTTCCTCGGCGATGACTCGCAACGTCGTCCCTCGGACGTACGGTGCAAATGCAAATACATACGCACCCGCATACGTACGCACGCAACGCACACACAAACACACACACACACACACACGGCGAGTCGATCGATTTTCCGTTCCCGATTCCGCGGCGCCCGCGGTGTGCAATGATCGGCGGCGAGCCGAGCGATACACCCGCGCGCGCATACACACGTACCACACACGGGGGATTCACGCGGGTTTTCTGTGCCGTTTCTCACGTAGGTCGTCAAGTCTCGGGTTGACGAAGCGTTCTACGATAGCGATGCGATCGTTTCTAGCTATAGACACGAGCGACGACGGATGAATCGCCGCGACTCCGCGTCGGAGAACCGGGAGAGTTTGAGGATCTAGGTACGTAGCAGTTTTTCACTCGGTCCCGCTTCGCGTCCCTCTTGCCGGCTATCTCTCTATTCCGAGGCGATAAAAATCACCGGCGAGCGATCTCTGTCCGGGAAACGACGGGACGTTCGGACGGAAGGTCGGTTTAATTAACGGGCGGAGGTGGACGCAGACTTTACACAAGATAACGAAGAGCACCACTTACGGCTTGGATATCTTTTTTCCACTGATCTGAATCTCAGGACGATTCGATCTTTCGATTAGTAGTACAACAGAAAAACTTGATTTTATAATAATAGTAATGTGGACCTTCTGCTTTATCGGATAATTAATTTCACCTTGCTCTCTCGTATATTACACGTGTGCCAAAAACGAAAAGGTCTGCATGTCTGGGTTCGATTGCAACCGTACATAAAGAATAACGTAAAATAACGGAGTCGAAAATATTCAGCATTCGTTCCTTGCCTGCCATGTGTGTCTGTGTGTCACGTGCGTGGTTAATTAAACTCGAGCTCGTAAAAACTGTTGACGTAGAGGTCCGGATTGCTTCAATCGAGAATGCTGTAACTCTCTCCCTTCTTCATCCCTCTTTCACCCCTTCTCTTCCTTTCTCTCTCTTTCAGACGCACGCTGATTTTCCCCAAGTATTCACGACACACCACGTAGTGCATCCGCGCGTAGTTCGTTGATCGTCCAATCTTAATACAGGCAAGACGTCCCCCCCGGGATGTACAATCAAGTTTGATTAATCCTCTGTGGCGCGCAATCTTGTTTAACATAAACAAGGCGGACCAGTAGATGAGGGTCTGAAATTTAATAGTGAGCAAAACAAACGATTTCTGTATCAAAAGAGCTTTTTCCCTCCACGTATAAACACTGTAAGCACGGAGTTCTCTTCGACATGGTTTTTTTTCCATGCCTTGCGAGACTTTCAGATTAGATGTTGCTCGTTACAGGTTCGCATTCTCAAAATTAATTAGCAAGTAAACTTGGCGCTCGACTTGGCGGTTTTTAAATTATCTGGCTCTGTAACATTTAATTTCGTCAGCTTTCGCGTAGATAGGCTCTCTCCTTTGATTTAATTGCTTAACTACTATGTATGGCTGTACTTTTGGTTATCAGGCTACTTTCACACATTAGGATTTAACTTTATATAAAATTAAATTATATAAATTGTATTAAAATTAAATTTCTCTTATATATATTAAAGAGAGCGAGAGAGAGAGAGAGAGAGAGAGAGAGAGAGAGAGAGAGAGAGAGAGAGAGAGAAAATGAGAACAGTTTTCAGAGAATAAAATTCAATCAGAGAACAGGATCTGCCAGTGAGATTAACGAGAATCATTGTAAGAGGTCAAAATCCTACCGTGTGTGATTCAGTTAACAATAGTGACGGAAAAGCCCGAACTTTTTTTTTTTCGAGGCTTCGATTTGATTAAAAACTCCATAATACGTGGAGAATATAATTTTACAATCAATGTAACGAAATTTAACGACTAAATCGGCGTAACGTTAACAATAGAACGCGAGAGGAATATCGATTCGATAAAAGAATTTTCGGAAACCTGCTTTTTTCGAATCCGATGAAAAAGAGGGCAGGCTAGGATATAGGGAAAAAAAACCCCGGGCACGCTGTTTTACAACCGATCGCCCAGCGATATGAAATATTCGACGTTCGCGATCCGCCGGAGTGACTTCCTGTCGATTCCGTTTGGCGTACCTGTTTTTTGCGGCGTGCTGCCGACAGGTGCTCGTGGAATATCGGCCGTCCTATCGTGAATTTTCGCGAGCAAGTGCACGTCGCAATCGTAACGGCGGTGCCGTTCACCTCTCCCAGACGAGTCTCGTACGTCTCTAATCTCGTCGATCTTAACGCCCGCGCGAAAAAGGGCTCGATCTTAACGACGCTTCTCGAGCGAGTTCTTTTATCGTCGCGTGGCAATCCGTATTTTAGAATCGAGTGAAACAAATGGTCGCCCATGTTCTCTCCTTCGGGGGGATTCCAACGCCCATGAATTCTTCTCATTCTTCCCATTACTTCTTTGCCCATCAAGTAAAACCCGCCAGACATAAAATAGCAGTATAGATTCGTAATGGAAATGTGACAGTCTACTCTTTGCGTGATAGTCGTTTATAACAGTTCTGCGAAAGTTAGTTGCTGTCTAATGCATTTACTCGAATGCCAGTATAGGGACGATCTTACTGTCATCACATATGGAATGTTTTTATCGATATTAAAAAAAAATGTATGTTATACTATATTATCATTGTGCTGTATTAAAATGCAAAAATTTAATAATTTCCTGTTTGGGAAACTATTAAATATTAAAATTTTCAGCTTTAACACTTTCCCATTTGGAAAGTGTTACAGCCTCATCATGAAGGCTATTTTTGTTCTCCGATAGAAAGAGAGAGAGAGAAAAGAAAAAAATCCTTGCGTAGATAAATATAAATCATGCAGATATAAGCTGTAAAAGATACAATTTCGTCTGACACATCATGTATTTGAAACATGTATGTGAATGTATATTTCTCTAAAAAAGGAGGGAGAGGAGAAAGGACGAACTGTAAAAATTTCGCATTCTTCTAGTTTGACCCCGACCTGGTTCGAAATAGCGAGCGAGTATGGCAGGGGACTCTCTACATCTAGTTTGCATCGGTTTTGCATTTCTTCGCGGGGGGGAACATCGTTAGAAGCGTGTCGCACTAAAAAACAGAGAGAAAGGGAGAGATCGGGCTTCACTTTGTACGTTACCGCTAAAAATACGCGATGGCGGTAGGACAGGGCCGTTGGGGATGATGCTGTAGCGGCGCATGCATCGCGCCACTAAAGCGGATGCTGCATGTGCATCGGGCATTGTCAATAACGCCGCCAAGATGCGACGGACTAACAATACGTTACGACGTGCACGCGCGCGTAGAAACGGCCGTGAGGACGTTTAATCCGCGAGCTTTCGCTGGTCATCAAGCCCAGTTCGCAATATAAAGAGAATATAAAATAAAAGGAATTAACGTGGAGAGAACGGAAAAAAGATCAATAAATATAGTATCATTTCGCGAGTCAGGCTTTTTTCTCAAAAACTCGTACATTTTAAATGACAAAAATCTGCAAACGTTAGAGGGCAGAATTAAAAGAATTGATTTTCTTAGATGCGGGACAGGTTTATATGTTTTCTCGTAATATATTCGAGATCGATACTTTCTTTATCATATATATATATATTTTCTGTGTCATTTAGGACGTTGCACGTTCTCAATTCTTGAACAGTGTGTTATTCGTGTGATTTATTTAAACTACGGAACCTTTATGACGTATATTATATTCTTCTACCTTGCTCAGCGCCCGAATCCGGTGCCGTGCCGAGAGCTTAAACGCGGAAATCACAATACCGCGGAAAAATACTCTCGACGGTATTAATCGCGTCGTTAATACCTTACTCTTTGTTTCAACGAGTTTATTCGTATGCCTCCCCGTCCTTCTCGGACATAAATAATCACCGTCGGCACGTTTTTTTGCTATATGTACAGATTATACGAGACGCGGGCAGAGCCGTAGAGAGTTATACCGTACGAAGCAAATGTATAATTTCAGTAATTTTGAATTCTCAATTGAGAATTCTCTCATCGAGAATTGAACGTACCTGTAATAAATACCGCGTAATTTATTGCTACGGAAACAACAACGAACAAGGTCCAAGTATTTTAGCCGCATCATTGTATCCGTATGGTTTTCCCGAACTTTGTTATCCAAATATGTATGAATTCGAACGACCAAGTGACCCTCGACCGTTTATTTCGATGCTCGAGGTATTTCCGCTCGCCGGAGCGTAAGTGCGGAATGAGAATAGGGCTAGGGAGGGATGGACGTCTCGTCGTCTTCTCCCCGCGATTCGTAGACGTGAATCATCAGCCTGGTATCGACGTTCGGGTACGGCCGGAGACATATTGACACGTGAATCTTATATATATATATATATATATAATCGTGACGAGACGTCAGAGGGGATGGCGAAATTTTGAAAACCATCAGCTAACGGACGTTAATGACGTACCGTAACGAGTACACGGGGAGGGCAACAACAGAATTTTGTTGCGCCTGACAATTGGGCGATTGAGCTGCGCCAATGCAGAATTTGCAAATGCGACATTTGTGTAATTGAACAGAATTGATTGCGGTGGAGTGACTCGATGCGCCGTCTTTCCCGCATTCTGGTTTAGCGCAAGGTCTCTATCAAAATCGATTGTCAATTCTACCGTGAAATATCAGAGTACAAATTCTGCTAATGAGCCACGCGAAACTCGGCACGCAATTTATGAGAGTGAGAACAGACTTATTGAAAATAACCGTCGACAATAAAATGTAAAATAAATGTAGAAATTGATTATCGAGATATCGATACCAGTTTATCGTATCCACAGGATAATAAACGTCATTCCAAACGGCAAGAAATCCAATCTTATTTCTGGATGGGGATAAGGGGTCCAGTTTCAAATCGTTAAGCATATTCCCGTAACGAGGGAGTAACGAAGGAAAGGAAGGAGTAATAAGAGCCGCAACGAGAGAGAGAGTCGACACACATCGCCGTATGCGCGACAATTAGGTGGCGCAAAGAAGTTTGATAACGTGCCGGCTCGACCTGAAATCCAGCGCGACATTCGGCCGCTAAAAATAGGAAGCGTTTACCCGTCCATTGAGATTCCGAATCGATCGATCGCGCATCCTGGCGTGTAACATCGACGAGTAACCGACATCTACATCGTTTGAATTTCGTTTTTCCAAAGGGACCGCCGCCGTTGTATCGATCTGTTGACCGTCAACGATGGCGGCGAACCGAATGACAAGCGGGTAACGTAAGGAGAGGTAATGTTAAAACTCCCACACTGCTCTACGTTATTACAAGATTACGAGTGGGTGAGGTATATCAGGTTGTCTTTCAAATCCGAGGAGCTCGTTCCGCGGTTTCCGCTCGACGTTGTTTCAAATGGCGAGATCGATAGACGAGGTTTTCTAAAACGGGATATATCCACCTCCGGAAAAGAAGATAATGTTAATACCTTCTCGGAATGATGATCTCGCAGTCCTCGACGGCGCCAACTCGATGATATTGACTCGACATAATTTTATAAAGGAAAAACCCTATGTTTTTTACATTTTACATTTTAAAAAAATTTTATTTGTGTTTAATTTTGAGAATTAATCCGTTCAACTCGTGGTCAATGCGTGATTCGACGTGCCATATATCGATCTGTCTCATTGTCAGTAACACGTTTATTAATTTATCTTGTTTATTATTATTATGCTTTTCTATTGTATCTCGAATAATTGTCATATTTTATTATATTTATTGATTATTTTCTTATTTTCCGTTCAGCGATCTTATTTAGAAGGTATGTTATTTTCTCAAATACTTTTTTTGCTTCAATAACACAGTAATCTCTCTAACTAAGAGCTATATATAACTTTCACGGAAAGGATTTCTTTTTATATATACCTGGTACATGATGACCTATACCTATAATGGTATATGTATTTATATTCAATATACATATACAACGTTTCTCAATGTACATGTAATTTCTAAGGTAAAATCGAGACCTAGTGCTCCATTATACTTTGTATTAAAAAGTCGCATTATTAATGCCTGGAGCAACAAGAATATGTGTTCTTAAGCTTAATTTTAAACACTTATAAAATAATCTCTGTGAAAAATAAAAATGAATTCCTAGAAAGTTTTCTTATTTCCTAAGAATTTTTATATATCTTCTGAAAAAGAAAGATGACAAAATAGAGTAGATCAAAAAGAGTACGTCTTATCGTCACTTTTTAAAAATTAAATTATTGAATATCCTGTACGATTTAATAAAAATAAGATATCAATATAGAATATAAAACACTGACCCATCAAATTTTCTTTATAGTTACACTTGTTATATAAATAAAATTATACAAATAAAAATTGAGAATCGCATCACTAGAATGGCATTCTCTCGAATTCAACGCGGGAAATGAAAGAGTCAGTAGGTCGCCATTACCAAAATTCTTCTCTCATTTTTCTCTTTCTTCCATTTCTCTCTTTCTCTCTTTCTCTCCTTTTATTATTATTTATTCCTTTAATTTGTGCCCGACCGTTGGCGATATCTCACGGCGAGACGTGCCGCGTATGAAGCGTGCCCATAATTCGTCGCGATCCGACAATATACGTCAGGCTGGAGCACGATCTTTTAAATTAAAGCCATTAGATCCGTAGGATTATTACCGGAGGCCTGATACTCCATGAGGCTCCATAAAATCCCATGAGTTGACTCAATGACGCCGTTGGCACAAGGAAGAGGCCCGTCGCTTGACGACGTCAATATACTTAATGGAGTTACGTATCTCAATAAGTCTTAATTAGATTCTTATTTTAACCGAAATTTTATTTAACGTGTAATGGCCGAAATGTTCAATATGTTAGTATCAAATTAGGCTCGCTCAGGTTTATTAACTTCACGAGTTAATCAAGAAAGGATTAAAACTGAAATTGAAATTAGAGGAGCTTAAATTCCTCCGGATCAACTTTGCGTTGTCACGTAATCTGTGACTGAAGGGATATCCGATGATTTCATAATAATCCATCTTTTATTCATATGCGTTAAATATATTCGTTTAGAGGTGTTGCTGCGAGAATTCGTCGCAGCGAGAAAGGGGAGAGAGTTCGGCGAGAGGTACAAACGCTATTAATTATTAAATTAATTCCCACGTGTCAACGATCCGTACCACGTCACTGAATTAACGCGAATAAAATCACCCGAAGTCTACGTTGATTATCGAGTTGACTAATTATCATCTTTTTTTTCTTTTTCTCGCGAAGTTTTCTTTTGATAAATCAAAGTTCTCCTCCTGGCGGGATAACGAGCATGAAATTATGAGCTATTCGCTTCGCGCGATCGTGGAATTGATCCGATTCTCCCTTTCTCTCTCTCTCTCTCTCTCTCTCTCTCTCTCTCTCTCTCTCTCTCTCTCTCTCTCTCTCCTCCCCCAACTCCCTTTGCACCCTCTTGAGGACGTCCTGTTTTTAATTGAATCGGATTATGGAAACGCGTCGGGCGTTTCAAACGTCGCCGTGGCGAATGTCAATAATCTTAAGTGGCCATAAGAAGCGGGATTATTTGAAATTCATTGGATTTGCGAAAATCCCGAGGTACCGGCCGCGGCTTTTTACGGAATCGCGAGATACGGAGAATCGCGATCGAGATCGTGTGATAAAGGGTAGAGCCACGGTGCATCCGTACATCTTGCCTGGCGCGCTGTCTACTAATAAATTTGCTTGCCGACGTTGTACATACGTATTCGGCTTTTGTAAAAAGGGAACAATATATCTGGATCCTTATCGCGGAGAATAAAAAGGAATTTACACGGGAAGTAACACGGTATTTTAGTTTTCACAAAAAGAGCTCCTCTAACGGAAAATTTTAGTTTTTCTCAAAAGAGGGTTGACGTTCAGTCCCGCTATCCTCAATCCGTTACTCGACTTTTTTTTAAAGAAGCAGAATGTACGATATCGGTAAAGGGAAAAATAGATATAACAATGAGCACGTCTGAAAAGTGAATTGATTGTCAGATAGTATTAATACAGTCTAATTTAGGTCAGAAAGTATAGAATCAAGTTCGACTGTTGCTCGATGTATGTGCAACTATTGTTCGTAATGAATACAATGAATTAATGTGGATCTCATTGTCGTAACATGTAAAAAAAAATTCATAGGAGTTTGGCTCGGAGAATTAATATTTAAATCTGGCTTTTTAAGACCGAATCGCCAGCGTGTCTCATTCTAAGAATTGGAATAAATATTGTGGCATATTACGACGATGCTTATAACTTTTACTGAAGCGAATCGATCTCCGAGTTTGGCCGAGAATCTGCGAATGGTGTGCGTGCCACGACAGACAATACGGACGGGCTTAACGATCGACTTAACGATGCTGGCTTCATAAAAACTCATTGTACACACGTACGAATCATAATTCGCAATATATACGACAAAGTCGAAAACAAGGCTAATGTGATTGCCCATAATTGCAGCGCGCCTCGCAGACAGCGCGCCGCGGTGGGAGTCCTTCGCGACCGAAACGATGCCACATAAATTGAAGCATGTTGTATATTGGCTCAAGACCAAACACTTAAGAGTTTACATCATCCGAGCGGTCCATGTATACGGATATATATCGAATGTATCGATACATCTAGGAAGTACCAGTATTTCAGTAGCGACGCCTTAGAAGTGGCAGTACCATACATCTTGGAAGTGGCCGATGCTTTTAATAAGCATCAATAATTTAAAATTCCTCGCGCGAGAAACTGTGACGGGATCTGAGTATAACACGCGGCTACTAATTCGCCGATCGTAAAGTCAATTTTACAAAATTATCCGCTTAACGAGATTACGAAAGTTGTGATATCGGATCGTGTGACTAGAGAATTAATATTTTAGCGATGCCGTAAGTTTTTAATATACCCAGGCTATTTAGCTCGCTGCAAGTTTCAAATTGAATCGAAGTATGAAATTGCCGTTTATCGATTAGATTAAAAACGCGGGATGTCAATTTATATTCTTCGTTATCTAGTCTGATATTAAAACCCCTCGCGGCTCTGTGAAACGAGACGCAGTGGCCACCGGGTCGCCACCGTCTAAGAGGGTTGGCCTTCCTCCCTGGTCGACGGCGGTCGTATACAGAGGGTCGGGAACGAACTTCGTCCGCAGCGCGAAGTACTCGAGGGATACGTGCGGAAAACGCAGACGAATTCGGAGTCCGCGCGATAATCGATCGCCAGGACGGCACGGCACTTCGGTGTCGGGCGCCTCTCGCCCGACACCGCGCCATTGTCGTGCGTTCCCGAAAAAAAAAAAATAACCGCCCAGAGAATCGTTCCGAAAAAACGAAAACCCGTTCGCCGTTTTTTGTCCCCGAGGAAGCAGGAAGAAAATGCAATGCGACGACGCTCGGCGCGGCGTGTTGAGCGTCGCGGTGCGGCGCGGCGGGATTCAAAATGTGCCGATTGTATCTGTTGGTGCCAGTGACCCCCTATTGATTCCACGCTCAGCGAAGCACAGACCAGACCCTCTCGTTTCCCACCCTCTCGCCACTCTCTCTCCCTCTCTTTCGCTCTCGTTTTCTCCTTCTCTACCTTTCTCCCCTCTTTCCCTCTCTCTTTCTCTCTCTCGCTGCCGACTCTCTTTCGCCTCTTCGCCACCCTCTCGTTTCCTCGTGTTCGACCACCCTCTGCGCGCCCACCCACCCTCTGCCCTCTTGCTCTCTTACACGGTTACGCGCGATATACCGCCCGCTCGCAGCAGTGTCCCACGCCAGCGAGCCCAACATCGGTTTCACCCTGTAGTAGCTACCAGCCGACTAACCGACCGACCAGCCTGGGCGAAAATAATTTTAACTCTGTCACGAAGAGACCGCGTATAATCGACGTCCTACCTGCGGCCGCTCGGTGCGGCTGGTATCCCGCACATTGGCTAAGTCGGCCGCTTCTTTCCCCCTTGACACAATGAAGGCGGGATTATTAACGGGGCTAAGCGTTCCGCGTTTGCTTCGTTGTCCTCCTGAAAGCTCCTGGTGAGTCAGGAGACTGGCTTGAAAAAAGTGTCGGAGACTTCAGAGTTCTGAAAGACCTATGAAAAATCCCTGTAGAAAAATACGACTTTTCTTCCGAGACTTTCAATCAGACTTCTTGCGCGTCTATTGTTCCACGGAAGCCATTAATTTTGTTGCAATATTTTGCGGTACCTTTGAAGTAAACAATTGGCTCAAAGCATATTCTTTGACCGAATGCCTTCTCTCGTGATTTCTCTGTGTTTAATATTAGATCTCTTGGCGATCAAATAGCCGGGTTAACACTCTGTTAAAGTCCGCTTGACGTTAATGAGAATTAAGGTCTGCCATGTACCCGTGCTTTTGAATGAACTCTTGCAAAAATGTATGTCTAGTTGATATCAGGTTCTGCTACATTAAACTTCTCGGCTCGTGTAAGAACCACGATCCGAGCGCAGCTAAAAAAAGGTTCGATCAATCATAATTTCAACAGTCCTAGATTTTTCCTTTTTAAATAAGCATCGTTAGTTTTATATGTGTGACTCGCGATAGCGGGTTACACGCTCTTTATATCAGTCACACTCCGTGGAGAGACGCTTATTTTTGCTGTCCCGAGCAGACCCCTTTAAGTTCTTTAAGAGCTACGAGAAATTTGTTTGTGTCCAATAGGAGGCGCCTGTGATAGAGTTCGAAAACAGGAGCAAGTCGATAGTGGCCGCCGGTAGTTTCACTGGAAATCGCACGACGAAGAGTTACTGGGACAGCCAGGTCTATACATATGCCATTGTCCTCCCCCCCGGTCGCTTCGGAACCTGCGTTAAACTGTAGATCGTAGATTAATGGCATAGTAGACTACGTTGAAAATGGAGGAATGAAACCGTTTATAGAGCGTATTCCCATATTTTCAAGGAAGCCGTACGCCTCGCCACCGTTTTCGATCTTTATTACGGCGGTCATCGGTTCATAAATTTGTGAGAGTACTCGAGTACACCAGTTGTACTTTATTAGACTATTACCTTTTATGATTCTATGAAGATCGCTAAATTTGAAATGCATATAAGCGATATGAAAAGTGATGTAAAACCTAAAACTTTTTATGTAAGTCCAACAGAGTTTTGCGGACTCGTAATTAAATGCGATTAAAAGGGAGGTGATGATCACACATCTGTGTTTTCATGCCGGCTACGCGGCGAGAATTACGGACGTTTCTCTTCGGGCAAAATTAGTTTCGTCGGTGCAATCTTCCTCCATTCCAGGGTAGATGATCACATGTCTTGTCATATACGATGGAAGATTCATGGAGGTTCCATTGTTACACAGGCGAGGCTGGGTAGCGCCGTTCATTCCGTTTCCGCGCCAAGTAGGCGAGAGCGTACTTTTATCACTGTCGGAACGGAACGGAATGCCCGTTCTAAGTTTCTACGTGCATAAGGTCTAGACTCGATGGCACGAATTATACGCTATTTGGGCCAACGTACGCCGGCTCGCGTGCTTCCGTAATTCCGGCTGTTTCACATCGGCGTCCGGCGGAGAGAGAGAGAGGAACCCGATTCTTTCCACCCGAATCACGAAAAACGAGGCGGAACACGAGACACGGATTTCGCGTGGCAAATTCTACTTTTGTAGAATTGTCCCACGTACGTACTTTTGCAGCGCATTACATCTCGCATTACGCAAAGTTATGCGACCGTTTATACGGAATAAATCATGCCTCCTTCAACAGCCGTCATGCGGTACCTGCACTTGTATTATTACGCAAACTTTTTCTTCGCCTACCGTTTTTCCCGCTTTCAATGGGAAAATTCTCAAACTGGGGAAGAGGGAGGTATATAGAGAGAACTGGGTGCGTGTAACGGAACGCGGATCCACGGTTCTCTCGTTTAGAAAATGCCACGTGAAACGACCGACGGGAATACGTTACCTGTCGGATGCCAAGCCGCGGCGGACGCGAAAGGATAAATCGAGTTCAGCTATGCGAAACTAATAATGCCGCGTGCCTGTCCGGCGCTTCCCTCGAAACGAGCGCGCCGCGCCGTTCCTCGCTTCTCGCGCCAGCTACGTGCTTCCGCAAGTGAAGCCGACATATAACGCGCAGGGGGGTGTGTAATATAAATTAACGAACGTATACGATGTCGCTCGCTCCTTCACGCTCGCTCCGTAATTCAGCGCTGACTCACGCACCGCAACGCACCAATTGAACGCGTACGATGACTCATGCACGCGTACGGTATCTCCTCCCTTCCGTATGACGAATCGGGGTGTCCTCGAAAAAGAAGAGAAATTGGAACCGTCTGTGTCGCGGTACACGCTTCTCGAGGACTGAACTCGGTTCAGTTCTGGCGCGTTCAATTTCCGGCAGATAGATATACGTTACAGATATACGACAAGTATAAACCATCGTGCTCGGAAAGCCAAATATTTATTTACAAGCGAGCAACGACGTCAAGAGTTACTCCGGGGCACTCTCTCTTCCCATTTGCCGTCTGTCCCTCAAACTGAATTCGTAGTTACCTCACACGCGGACCTGAATGCGCAACGTCTCTTCTATATTTTTTCGGAGAGAGAGAGAGAGAGAGAGCAGGTTGAACCAACAGCACACCGCGCCAACATCGGTGGAGAATTCCGCGTGGGGCGTCGACCGCGGAATTTTCATAAGTCCCGTGCGGGAAAACTGCTGTTAATTAAAAGGGTAAAGTTCATCGCGCGGGTAAGGCGCGTTGAGAACTCGACGGGACTTCGCTTCGCATCGGAGTTACTGCATAACAATAAATTCGGCGCGGAAAGTTCGCGACGGGGTTGGTCGGCTGCGCATAACGGGCGCTGCTATGCTCGAGGTAATAACTTGAGTTTCGGAATAACTGTTTGCTCGCAAATTTCTCCGCGAGGAGAGGAAACTTCCGGCACTCGTCTGCGCGAAGTATGTGTACGCACGAGCCCATTGTGAGATGAAAGAAACTCGCGAGTGGGTAATTATTGTCGCGTAATTGGGGATGATTCACCCTCTCGGAATTTCGTGCGAAAATTTTCTACAGCTCGCGAGTGACTTTATAATCAATTTAAAAAAAAGACGAATGCCTTTTACTATGAGAACTTTAAATGAACTTTTTGTATCAAATATATAGCTTGTGTTGGAAATGTATACCTTTCCAAAAGTCTAACGATGTAAGTTGAGCAATTTTCAGACCACAATGTCTGCAATTGTTTCTCGCAATAATCTCTTTCGGATAATCTGTCTCCGATAACTTTGGGCGCGCGAGAAACCAACCAACGGCCGCTCATTTGGACGTATCACGGCCTCTGTGTCTCACCCCGCGGCCCGTGTACATCACTGACCCAACCCTAGCGGGCGCGATGCTTCAATCCCCTTTGAACACCGCGGCTCTGTATGAAGTATCGCTCTCGCGGTGTCGCGCACACGAGTGGCGGCGCAAGTGCAATCTCGTTATAGAGCAAAGGGAAGAGCGAGATTTTTCATTCGCATATACCGAAAGAGCGGTTTGAAACTGCAGCGGTACACACATTTCGACGGATGACCTCTTTAGATACCTCCAAATTGATCTTCCTCTACGGGGGATTTAAAACTAGCGGTGCGAATCAGCAAGTTTTTAAAAGAAGTCTTTTTAAAAGAAATATCATCTCGATCTCCGAGACGGAAAATGCGCGTACATCATCGGACACTTTACATGACACACGTGCAGGCAGATATAGGGACGTTCGCGCGAGACGTTGAGGAACACGAGGAGTCTCTCTCTCTCTCTCTCTCTCTCTCTCGCCTCGCCTCGTCTGGTATAACTTAAAATGAACGCGCGAATGTACGTCGCATCTCATCCACGCCGCGTTTAACACCGCGAATTCCTTCCTCTGTGTGCCCGCAGAATGGACATCCTGCTGCGAGACATGAACGCGCCGTGGCGATGACAAGCCTGATCTTGGAGAACGCCGACTTGAATCGACTCTTTCCGAAATGCCGGCCTAGGGGCGGCCCACCCCCGGCCCCGGGGGCCTCCACGCAGAGCAGCCAGCAGCCGCATGACAGCCCCTGCCAGACGGAGGCCGCCGCTATCACCACCGCCGCCACCGCCGCGACCGCCGCAACAGTCGCTGCCACCATCGCCTCTACGAACACGTCGACGAGCGCCTCCGCGATATCGGACGACATGATCGACCTCGAGCGCGATACCTCCGACAGGCAAGTTAAACCGATTTACCGAAGGGGGGAAAGAGGGGAGGAGTACCCGAAGGGTCGGGATCGGGTTAATCGGGGTAGCTCCGGAAGTACCGCGAGAAAAAGCCGACGGATAACGGTGATTTGAGTCTAATATTCCAGTAGACGATCTAATATACGTGTCTGAAATTGACGTCGGTATTTTAAAGACTCGTTTCACGAAGCAGAAGGGAACAGAAAATTTATGTACGAAGCACTAAGTGCGCGCGAAACAATGTTATGTAATTGTAGTTTTTAAACAGTATACTTTTCATATCTCTTTGTAACGATCTCATAACGAGCAGAATATTAGTGATATGCGAACAATTTCATTCCTGCGTACATTTTTATATTATGCAATTATTTCCATCTAACGTCTCACGCGAAATTATAGGACGGTTTATTACGTAATTGAGGAGCCAGATGGGGCACAGGCGTGCGGAAATAAAGATGAAAAACTGCGTCGGGAGAGGAAAGTAAAAAGTAATTAGATTTATACGACGAATATACGTCGCACACTTGCGAGAGCAGATCTTTTCCGCCAACTATTTAGATAATTCCAAATTTTTGGAGAAACAGGACGAAGAGTCGCGTTACACCCTCGTCCCATCGGACTCCTCAGTTAACGATAAACAATAATGCGCTGTCGATTCCCACCATAAAACGATGGTTCGGGAACTCGTTTCTTCTTTTTCTCTCTCTTTTTTTTCAATTATACTCCCTCTAATCGATTTGCCGATTGTTAAGAGTGCCAAGTTACGTTCGTAGGTATAGGAAACGAGCGAATGGCAGAAAAAAATCAGGTTCGCTGTCCCGTAGGACGGCGAGCGTGGTGCCCGGTTTCACGGTCGAGGGCCAACTGCCGCACGCCACGAAGCCGCTTTCGTCGAGTTCCTCCTCGGCGTCCGGACGCAGCGAGGATGCGCCGCAATACGGTAGCCTGCCGGGTAGCGATCATCAGGGACAATCGCAGCAGGACGACAGCGGACCCGAGGGAAGCCCCGTGTACATTTTGACCTCGACCAAGGGAGGCCCCAGCTACAAGCTTCGGGATTCAAGGTAATCGAGAGAATCGTTTAACGTTTAACGTTTAACGTTGGAAGTGTAATTAACTCTAGAAATATCGACGGTTTCTCGGTTCTATTTATTACCAACGGAAAGATTAATACTTTGCGAATATACGAATATCGCCGCTATTTTAATCGACGCACTTTGGGGTGTTCACGAAAATGTTATTGCAAAATATCTTTTACAAAATCGTTTTTCCAAAATTTAAGAAAATATGAGACTTTGAGTCCAAAACTTTCAGTGAATATATAAAGCATCTTCTACATCTTTATAGCTGATGTGAATATAAAAGTTGACTAACCAAATGTCGGAGAATTGAGTTAATATAATTTGGAATAATATAATTATTCCAAAATAAAATTCGCGATTTATACTGCACTGTTCACCATTAATAAATCTATATTTATCATTAATAAACCATGTCAATCAGTTCGGCCTGGTATTTTTAAAAAATTAGATGACGAAAATAAAGCGCGAATAGTAATAGCGCAAATCAAAAGTACTGTAAATAAAGGTCACAGTTTTCAATATTTATAAAAACGAAATGAATTAAAATAGAAATTATGAAGTTAATTGAGGGGCGTTCGAATTACCGAGTTAAACTGTTAAATCGCACGGCGGAGGAATCGATAACGGGCGGCGGCGGAGGCCGACGTGTGCGAACACTTGTGTACACGCAAAAGTGTGTTACGTGTCGTATCGCGACGTTAAATTCGAGCGTTCGCTCGCGATGAAACGTGTCCGTCGTCACGATGAAAGTCCATTTGACGTACGGTCTTTGTGTATCTACGGTGGACACGAGCGACCGGTTTCGATATCCGATACAGTTTCTACAGAGGTTTCCACAGTGCCCGGACACAGCGAGCGGCGATTCCCGCGCGCCGTGTCCATGTATATTCAACGGGGCGTTAATTTTAAGCTTAATACCGACGATATACTCGGACGGAAATGTCACTCAAATATCAGCCTGCTCTCTCTTCCTCGCGCCTGGCCGTTAATGTGTCGCGCGGGCTGTTCCGATGTACCTATAGCAAACAAGTCAATATGTCCGCGACAGTGTAATCCGTCCGGCAAATATTTTTCCCTCTCTCTTCCCCTGGCGTGGTTTCTCGCGACGAAACATCGTCTTCGCCGTCGGCAATAACATCGCACGGCTTGCTCTCTACGACTTGCAGCGAAGTCGCGCCAGTTTTTCATTAAAGGGTTGAAATTCAACTTCAACAAATTTACGTCCGGTGTCCTAGCGCGTTTAAAACGTTGCATTTCTGGTGAATGTTGAGTCATTAGGTTCAAACACGGTTCATTTTGAAGGGAATTGCTTAAATTCTAATTAGTCTAATTAACAAATATTACGATAAGTACTATTATAAAGTGTTAGGAGTCATATTATTTGCAATACGTATCCTTTTTTTAAAATCATAAAGAATTCATTAACATCAAAATTACAGCGATTGAGAAGGACCAAAACCTATAGTTGAAACGTTGTGACGGTTATAATTGACCAAAACCGATGGTCGAACTATCGCGACAATTACAATTAATAAAGATGGTTATAAGTCGAATAAAAAAAATTTTATTGTTAATCATTTACTAGCGAAGTAAAAGTTTCTGATTTGATTTATTTGCGTAGCATGATCCGTTTCTCGGATCAACTGGATTCGCATGGCGCTCAATGTTACCTTCGCGCGTGGCGATTATTCAAATACTCGAATATTATAAGTAATTAATTTCTCGGATTATTCGGGCCGACATTATGTGCGTCGCCCTGTTTAAGATGTATGAGCGAAATATTTAAGTTTCTTGGTTTCATGGTAAAGGAATAGCAGCAGTTTTACTAGTTAATACTTGCGGAAGTGCAATACGATATTTTGCGATACAAATTAGGCCGGAAACTTTCGGCCGCTTTTGGCCCTTATTACGCGGTTCTCATCAATATGCGTTTCGTTATATATTTTATTCATTTTGCCTTGTACGTACGTTAAATCTTCACTTTGCGGCCTTAAAAAGTCTCGCTACATTGGAATTTAGAGATATTTTGTTTTTTTTTGCCATTGGCAATCCGCTATTTTAGACTTTCTATGGTTTAATACCATTTTTTCGTATTCGGCGACCCCAAAAAGCCTGTCGTACACAATTTCAGCAGAAGTTGAAAATATTTTTTATATATATATTTTTTTTTGTATTCGCCACTATGAATTTGTATGTTTTGATTTTGTTTTTCGTATATCCTCCAAAAACCTCCGAAAATAATCAAACTGGATCGAAAAAGGTCGGACGTGAAAGGATTAAAACCGCTCAATATTCACGACACGTATTCGGCTATATAACGTACGTATCTTATCGAATTTTGTTCCCCGAGGGCGCACGTAGTAGTTAGATGAAAATACCTCTTAATATTTTCGTGAACGAAGCATCGCCGCGCAAGGAATCCCTGGCGCGGTATCGGCTTGTCATTACTAATCGATTGGCACTCGAAGCGGCCCGCTTATCGACAATGATAATCCGCACGTAGATAGGCGCACGAGTATACCTTTTATTCTCCCGATATTTTCGTTATTCGATCCGTATTTGCTCGGGCGCAGTCGGAGACGCGTACGCGGATAACCCGATAATTTGAAATTATCCCGTGATTGTCCCCCGAAGTTGTCGATTATCGGGCGAAACTTGACGCGCCCGGCACAAGTTTCTGTTTCCCCGTACGAATCAGGAGTTTAACTGCCCAATAAGCGAACTGCCCGCGGTATATGACAACAGATTGGCAGCAGATTTGCTCAGATATCGCAACAGATTCCAGTATATCATCTGTATTAAACTCGTATTTCTCGCCGACAGAGCCTGCCGATATAATCTGACGGTATATAGATTGTCGGCGGAATCCGAACGGAATCTGTCACTTCGTTAACACCTAAGATGGAATACATATCGTTTAAATGCTCACGAAACGACAGATTCTCAGTTTCTACGGTCAATCTGATGCTATTACATATATTGTTAGCAAATACTGTCAGATTTCTGCTGACGTTCTGTCGACGAAATTTCGTAGCGGACCATTTCAAAATCTGTTCTCGACAGATTCGACTATCCGAGTGAAGTTGCCGATATGCGATTTTTAAAATCCGAGCTCACCCGACTCCCATTTCGCTGACATGCAAACTTCGACTCGTCTTCATGCAAAATGTTTCGAAATTCACTGTTGTGTACGTATTTTCAACAAATAAAGTAAAATGTGGGCTTTGAGAGTACAACGCAGTTAACAGTAAATTAACGTTATGACAATCTTTAATTACTAATAAAATACAATACATGATTATAAATCGGATGCAATATAACAATTTAAAAAAAATCCAAATAATCAGCAGTAGATGATATAAGATATAGCAATAGTACTTCCAGATTGGATGGTCCAAAAATAGTATAATTTTCCCAAACAAAAATATATTATTGGCCAAAATTTCACTTGGATTTTTATATGTATTATTAGCCAGAATTCCACTTGGATTTCCTTAAAACCCAAGTAAAATTCTGGCTAATAATATATACTCTTGTTTTTTTTATACAAGAGAGAAGAGGGGGAGGGGGAGTCTGTTCGTGGCTCGGGGCCGCGGTCGCGGTCGGTCACGATTCGTCGCTGACGTTGCCCGCGACGTCGGTTCCGTACCGTAAATCGTGGAGGAGATAAGATGCCGGCCGGAGTCGGAGTTCGGAGTCGCTCGAAGAGGCGACGGGAGCGCTCAGATGGGCGCCACGGGAGTTAAACGGGCTTAAAAGTCGCGCCCGTTTTCTCCTACGTAATCCTACGTATACACGCATATATACGTTCCCTCGCCTCGTGAAACGTCTCGCCGTGATCCCCCGCGCCCAGCGGACCCGATGAACATTTTTCAATAAAGCATTCCAGGTGCAACGGCGGGCGGGCGGTATTACTCCAAAGACTGATAAATTGTGCGTGAGGCCGGGCTCGGTCGAACGTCGGCCTCGTTATTTAGATGCAATCGCGGCCCGCGTGCCACGACTGCCACGGGGCACCCCACGCGCCAGCTTTGGGGTTAACTCCGCCTGTCACGTACGAGTTGAGTTACGTCTTGGTGGCTCGTTTACCTGTCCCACGTGCGCGACTCGACGACTCACGACGGAACGAACGTCGCTCGTCAGGACGATACGACGTAGTGCAAACATCGTCCTGCGTCGGTTCTGACATCGAGATTTATAGAACGCTCCCCGTATATCCGAGCCTGACGTAGATTTATAGATAGAAATGAGCTCGCGTAGAATATTTTCTACAGAGTGTATCTATAAGTCATCTGTTTTGAAACCTGCTTTGAACGTTGAAACATATTGGAAGGATTCGATGGTAAGAGTGCCAGGAGCGAAAACGAGTCCTTGCGGAGTATTAATCCCATGCGCGAGCGTCAGTAACTTTGACAGGCATTAAGCTTGAGTGATGAGATGCAAAAGAATCAATGTACAATTTAAGGCTGTTTTGTAGTTGTCAAAAATCATCACGAGTATGTAACAGCTCTTGTATTGTTTCACAGAATTATAGAAATCGCCGGTGGCCGAGAGGTATTCTCGCAGAGCCGAGGGAAGGTGCCAGCTAGAAAGTCGCGATTTCTCGCTGCGTCCAATTCCATAAATAACGAGGATATTCAGACTGATAATAAGCTGTCTGTTAAGAAGAATAACAAGTCCCCTAGCTCGCAGACCATATGGGAGTTACGAAGCCGGTAATTAAATCTGTATTTGATCAGCTGAGGACTTGTACTCTGTCCATAAGGTTCCTACTAAATTGCCGTTGATTTTTCAGATGCGGTGAAACCAGAAAGCAACGCGCAAATCGAGAAGTGACGGAGACCGTGTTCGCCTCCGAGGTGCACTCGGTGCGACGTAACGCCACGAAATCCATTCTCGATTACGACTCGCCCAAAAGCAACCGCAGCGGTCGCATAATTAATTACGATTCAATCTTGAATAGCAATAATGTAGAGTATACCGTACCGAAAAGTATTACCGATCTCGACTATGGATTACCGAAGAGCTGCGTAGACTATCAGTCGAATCACAACACCCCCGCGAGAAGCATGGCTATTGTCAGCGACGGCGAGGTTGTGGTATTCGACGATATCGATGACAATTGGCAGGGGCTGCGACTGGACTTGGCGTCGAGCAATACGAATCAAGTTACGACGACGAGTCTAGAATTGGAGATAGACGATTCACAGAGAGGTCGTGTCGCCCCCGAACCGCCGAGTTCCAGTGTTGGAAGTACTCCTAGTCCTACGACGGCATATCATCGCAATACTTCGGAATTTTTCAAAGTAATATTGGGGAGAGGAGGCAAACACTTATTGGATAATTTGCAGAGAACTTTACACAAGTGCATGTAATTTTTGTAGGTTGTTACGCCAGCGAGCGACTGCGAGGTAGATTTTCCCTCCCCAGAACGTAATCATAAAGTTGCGAGAGTAATTGGTGAATTGCCAATCGCTCAATATTCTGGCAGCCCGAGACGTTATGGAGTTCGCGAAAATACACAGCTCCCTACCTTATTATCATCACCCTCAATGTACATGACACCGAGGCCTGGTTTCCCGCAAAGAGTATTGCCAACGACACCAAATCACAATGAGGTAAGAAGATATCATTTATGAAATTTATATTGAGTGGCTTAACAGTGTACCTAATACTTATCTAATACTTGTATCTTATATTCCAAGAAGGAAGATACTTCTGCAGAAATCGTAGTAGACAAGACTGTGATAGAAAATATTAGCACAGAAGATCAGCCTATAAATCCTTCATCTCCATCGCCAAAGGCCGAGGAGGAAGAGGAAGACTCTTTAAAACCGTCGACTTTGCCTGCTGATAATATAAGCAGTCTTGTTTCGCCGGGAGGCAGCACCTTCGACTACCTGTACGAATTTTCAGAAACACGGAAAGTGCTAGAAGAATTCTTCAAATGCCCGGCGCCGACGAAAGAAAAGGAAAACAATATAGAGTCCTTTCCTTTCCAGGTAAGTCTGCTGAAGCAGCAAAAATTCACAGATATTTACGAGATGTTTCTCTGTCACGGAGATATCTGGAATAAATAACATGAGAGTTTATAATTAGAGAAATACATTTATAATGATTGGCGCTTTTAAGAAAAGTCTGTGAAAATCTAAGGATATTTAGAGGACACATGCATGCATAATATATACGTAATGAAGAACAAATTAAGAGCTTGTGTATTGTAAATGACTAACACACTATTTTCTGTTACAAGGATCTTGATTATGAATTACGAAGGCAAGGTGGAAGTGCGTATGTTGGTCAGCGATTAGCTAGTGGCCCACCCGTAACGGAGGAGGTTATGGTACATGAATCTCCTAAGAAGCAACGGGCCGAATTTCCACAAAATGTAAGTATATGACGGTATATGAAGCAAGAAACATTACCTTGACAATTATTTTTTTTTCCTTGTTTGAAGAGCATTAGTTTCGTCGTTTCCCTTTGTGTCGGTAAAGTTTAACATGAGATTAATAATGTTTATTTATGTATAATAAACTTGGATGCAATAAAAAAAAGAGTACTTACAATGTAAATATTACGTTTTTAACAATTCTGAAGTATTAATTACCAATATTTGGAAATTATATTTCTCCCAGTAGTCACATGGGTTCTAAATATATATCGATATTTATAGATACAGTTTTTAAGCTACACTGTGTGGTCGCTTAAAAGGCTTTTCCATGCTTGCATCACTAATCGTGGTATTGCGAAACAAATATTTACACTTGGCTTTTTCTGCTTTTTTTAGACAGGTGAACACGAAAACAATTTCCTGGATCTCTCAGTAGGTACTGGCAGCAGTGAAGATCTTGGTGAGACTGAGGTCGGTTTACAAGTGGGACACTCGCGTAATTTTACATTGAGCCCCGAGACAACCGACTGCGACAGCAATTGCGGCGACTTAGACAGCGAGGTATCCCTCATGATGATGGATAATGAATTGATGCCAGCAAGTGGCCTTCTCGGATCGGTCGGCGATTTGGGGAATAATTCGGATTCTCTGAGAATATACACTAGCATGCCGGTGTTAGAGGACGGCCTGTCTAGTGGACACGCGAGCGATACTGACAACAATAATCCTACTGTGATGCTCATGAAACGGCAAATAAACGAGATAGAGAAGGAGATCATACAGAGAACTCGTAACGACATGTTAGGCACGAATGAGAATGACTCCGGGAAGGACGTTAGTCTAAATGTAACAAAGGATATTTTACACTCGTTGAAGACTACGTCCCCTGATCTGTTTATCGCAAAGAAGGAAAATTCGTACGACACGAATGAGCTGCAGCTCGATGGATTGGATCCACTGGGCACACCGCCACCACCGGCACCTCAAGGACGGCAAAGTGTATCCTTAGAAGTAAACTGTGGCGAGGTGGAAGCGGCCATCAAAGATATCAGAATGGCCCTGCAAAGGACTAAAACTCTACCTGTGAAATCGCCATCGGAAGAACCACCGGAGCCGAGCGTTAGTCCGATATGGATACCAAGGTATTTTATGTTTTGTTTCATGCGGATAAGGGTATTCCAATTGTTGAAATTTGTCCAATATGTTGCCTCGGTACTGTTTTGCTTACCACTGTGAACGTTCCCCTTTTACGACATCGAATATACGTTTGGGATACCCTTTTGGGATACCTCTGTGTTGCGTGTAAACGCATCTAACTAAGATGCAGTATAATGGATGGCAGGCGGAGAGTCTGTATGGAAAGCAATAGCGAAGAATCTGATGCGCGTCGTATAGGTGACGATGCCGATGTGGAAATTGAGGAATGTCCAGACGAGGAGGAGGCGGATACCGATCTTGAAACGGATCGGTTGCTCGGACAACAGAGAACGGATGATCAAGGATTTTACGACGATAAGGTGGGCATACTTAACATGTCGTTCTATATTATTCTTATTCATCACTTGTTATAACGATGTATCCTATTTCCTCAATAAGGATGTTTAGGATAAACTAAATAAGTTACAGCACTTGTGACAATACATCATATACATACACTCTCTTTAACACAACTTCCTACTAGGTAATATTGAGACGGTGCTAATGCGTTTAAATTCAGGAAAAAAAAAGGATACGAATAATCTACATTTTCCTGTATTCTGTGCGATTCGATGGTATCGGTGTTCTACTAATATCGTCTTGGTGTTATGCAGGGGTGGAGGAAGCCTAAGACTAGGACTATGTTACCACCAATGAATGCGAAAGTCGCTACTCCAAAGCAAACCCCTCCCAAAACTTTGAGTGTCGCCCCGATAGAAACGCTAGCGCCTTCCGAGCCCATACCCTCGACGTCTGCCTCGATCTCCCCTCCTCCTGTAGTGTCTGTTATACAATCGTCGTCTTCTAACGAGTGCGAAGTAGCCACTCCCGCGCAACCTACATCGAGTCCGCAGAAGACCCCAGTCAAAAACTCCCCCTCATCCCCTCAGAGCCTCAAGGAATCCAACAACAAGGTGAAAAAGGTGCCCTTTCAAATGCTACCACGGAATCTGTTTTACTATTAGTGACTATAGATATCTATTTTCTAGTGAGCTTGCGGTAAAATAGCACATGTTGGTGCATGACAGTACTATCCTTCTGTTGCTAAACGAGATATGTACTAATCAGCTTAAATATAATTTTCATTATCATCTATTAATCTCCTAATGCGTTTTTTAATGATAGAATATAGATATTTGATAATTATCAGAACGTTATTTATAATTCCTATACAAGTTTTATGATGATAGTCTTCATAATACTAAAACAATAATAATAATTCATAATAATAATAATAATAAAATAAAATATTTTTTTATTATATAGTTGAAAAATGTTTAAGCTGATTTTTTTTAAGAGAAAAGGTACTTTTTTTTATCTTATTGCTTTAGTTTTCCTTTATGGCTTCCGCTTATTATGCTTATTTTAATGTATAACAGAAACATCGTTAACGTTATATTTATAAAAATATCGTATACTAGATTATTTCGTATCCACAAATAGTGCAATGATAAGGAAATGCTTTATATAGGTTGATTTTTAATTATATGTGCTTTAAAGGAAAAACCTAAAGACTGAAGCAAGAAAAAAATGTGATATGAACATAAGTTGTTTATTTATGTATTATATAACATTTTTTCTTGTTTAGGCTCTAAATTCATACTCCAAAAAATTAATATATAATTAAGAATAACTCACATAATGTTTTTCTATGCTTTATAAAACAAAGCAAGTGTTATAATATGTTGCTTCGCAAAAGAAAAGGATTATAAAATTGCGATAGCATTTAGTTCCTATTCTATTATTACTATTATTATTACTACTGTACTATAATTGTTACTACTATTGTTTCTAGGCGTAAATATAGGGACATGTTAATGTTTATTAGCTTTCTTATATGGCAGTTTCTGCATGGTTAGCACATCCTACAGCTTTAAATGATTACGTATATGATATTTACGAGATTTAATTGCGAGCGTATTTATCAAAGCCTTATCTATCTATGGTATCAAAGTGCATTATCTGTCTTATTTTTCAGGATAAGGAGGGAAAGAAAAAGAGCAGAAACAAAGAAGGTATTGTCGCATTTTTATTCATACAATTGTTATTCTTGTATTCCTTAACGATTTTCTAAATATCAAAGTATTATTAATGTTATGATGCTAATATAATATTTCTCTTTCTATTGCTTGCTCGGATGTATATAATAAATTCGTCATCCGCTTCTAATCATTATTTTATGGTAGGTACTCTCTTCATATGTGCAAATTTATATTGTTTAACAATTAGAGTACAGTACAAACTTGCTGATCCAGCACTTCGGTAATCCAATGACACTATCCAATAATCCGGCACTATCGCGAGCTTCCACGATTCCTTGGACAAGAGGCAAGGGGGCGGGTTTAACGCTTACGTATATTTATCTACTCATTAGTGACTGACGACTGATTGTGTCGCCTACGTTGTTACGCCTACAATGTTTTGTTTAAGTTTTTGCGAAAATAAATTGCCACTATTCTAATTTTGTTTGGTTTGTTGTAATACGCGGGGCGGTCTCGCGCTGCGCGTGTACTTGGTGCAAGACACTACCGTCTCTACTCGAGGGTGTCTCTTGATTTTAGAACAGTTTTAAAATACTCAATTGTTTTACCTCCTCTATTCCTTACATTCCAGTGGTCCGGTAAATCCATTAATCCGACACAATTTGGTTTTTAATAGTGCCGGATTAGCGAGATTGTACTGTATATGCTATTACACTATTACTGTATTATTAATGATAGCTGTAACTCAAAATTAATATTATTTACTGCACAATATTACTTAATGCTTTTATAGTATTTCTTGATAATCTAATGTTTCCATCTTGTGCATGTGTAACTCTGCTTTTAACACGTGCGATATGTTTTATCAAGGTGTATCTCTAAATTTATTATATGTACGTATATGTCATCTGCAGATCACGCTCAGAGATTTCAGATATTTACATTCCTCTATTTGTACTCCTCGATAAGGTCACCAATTATATTGATAAGCAGTGTATTGAGGAGTCTCATAAGTGTCATAATCTTTTAATGTGATGTGACTGTGACTGTTTCAATTGTGTACAATCTTTTCTCGTGCTTATATACGTATTGTAAATTAAATAAAATTACACACGGTGTAATTTCTATGTGAATAATAAAACAGGAAAAAAAACAGTTGATCTAATCGCGAGAACAACAGGATTACAAAGTCAAGGATTTTATAACTTCATTAAAAATTATATCGTTATGTGATATGAAGACTGCAATGTTAACTGAAGCTACAAACGACATGGAACAAAAGTATCCATTACTGGATACAATCATATCATCTGTTAGACTGCCTCAATGTTCTTCTGAGCACTTAGCCGCCCTCGGCACACTGCACTATAAGACAAATGGGATAAAAAATCCTAAATGGTACGTGTCTGTGTCCCTTTCAGACTTGTTGGATGATCCATCAGTGTTGATCGAGGGTGTCTTGTTCCGGGCGAGATACTTGGGATCCACGCAATTGGTATGCGAAGGTCAACCGACGAAGTCGACTCGCATGTGTCAAGCAGAGGAAGCCGTTTCCAGAATAAAGGTACATATGTATATGGCAACGCACTTCTTTTTATTTTTATCTCAGAACTGAGACATACTATTCCTCTTGAACTGGTATTATATACGTCAATTGCGAAAGATATGTATATACTATTATATACAGATATGTGTATATAAAAAAGCACAATATACATGATATATATATACATATATACATATCTCATGTACAAATAGAACTTGTATATGAGGACACTTTTTTTCCTAAAGATTTTTGCGAAGCATCGAAAAAAGATTATGGAGTACAGTATGAATTATTAAGTGCAATGTAAATCATTCAACAGCCACGTATATTTTCTTAGAATGTTTGTTCTTAAAAGCAGTAACTACTAATTAAGTGAGCATATCGCGATATTTGATAGATAATGCATCCATATGATATGTTGTGTTCTGTTTAGGTCAGTAGCACTAAGTTTGGAAGACACATTATATAGATCAAATACAAATACGTTACACATTGGCTAAATGTCTCAATTGTTGACTTTCTACTGTTGAAACGAAAATAAAAAAGAACATTAGAAAATTTGTTAGAGAGTAAAATCGTTTCAAGAACCATTAGAATTAAACTACGAATAATAATAACGAAATTATATAGCAGCATGCTCTGATTGCTTTATACTATTTTAATTTGCTACTTAATTTGTAGTGAATAACAGTGCAATATTTTCATCTGCAATAATGTATTTCAATGTTAAGGTTTTTAACTTTTTGAGGACTTTTAAAACTTGCCATTTCCTTTCGATGTAATCACGAAATAAGTACTGCAAGATATTGCAAATAACATATCTATAACAATCACAAGAGATTTGCGCATTTCGAAGCGCTTCTTTACCAAGTATAAAATATTTCAGTGTTATATTATTTTGAGACTTTACCTCATTAATTTACCTCAAATAGTTAAAATGCTGGAATCTTAAGTGATTAGTTAAACCTGAGAGTTTTCTGCAGGAAAGAGTACTGTCCAAATCGTGTTTTAAGACTCGTTTGTACTTCAGTTCTATATATGATAAATATATGTATTGCAAAAAGGACCATAGACCATAGTTGACCAAAATACTCTCCTTAGAAAATAGTACAGATCGTGTTTATAGTGTACCCATTATATTTCCGTTTACGTAGTCTATATTTTTACCGATAAAGTACAATGTACTTTCTTCTTTTATTCGTTCTTATAGTTTATGATATTGATCAATCTTACGAGGAAACTGTCAATATTAAGCAGACAAAACAGTAAATTCTTTCCTCCTACTCTTAGGTTCCGCTCATGGGCAATTAAACGTCAGCATTTAGATAAGATAGACCTCCTCTCTATCTGTAATAACTAATCAATAGTTATCTTTTTACGCAGTTTTTTTTGCCATCGTCTGAGACGACTCGAAAGAGAGAGGAATCTCTAAATGCTGATTTCTGTCTACCTATCTGATAATTAATCTAAATATAACTGTGAACTGGCCGTTGTGCAAAGAGGCCTGAATGTTTCAGTGTAGCGCCCCCCTTCCTCACATCACCAACACCACCACCACCACCTGACCACCGAACACTGTCATCTTTTCAGTGTAACTTTTGATGTGATTTCTGTATGTCTGTCAGTCTTTCTTTCTCTCTTTCTTTTTTTCTTTGCGAATATTTGGGTTATATATCTGCTGCCCGCTTGCTATGTCCGCTTTCCTGTAGATTCTTGATCAACTTTACGCACAAAAGATCCGTGTCACTCACGGGAGCTATTGCTCTACTCACAATCAGTAACTACGTTCTCAACTATGCAAAAAATCCAACAAAATTACTGTACAACTGGCCGACAGAGAGGAAGAAAACTGGAAACGCGCGAGAAACCAATCTAGATGCAATATAACACACGGCTCTGTTTTAGGCAAATTTCTGGGAAGTTGCAAGAAATTTCATAGAATATTCATCATAACTTCGAGCTTCAAAGAGATGTGATATCTGATTATAGCGAATCGATAGCCCGGTGATACTACGATATTCTGATATGACAGTATCCTACAAGATTGAGCGTAATTAGTCACTTATATACATTCGTTCGTTCAATCTGATTTTTCAAGAATATAGATCGCAAAATATTTTTTTCCTGATGTCTTATTGTTGCATGAAGTGAGATTTTATATAGTTGAGTTGAGTAGACCAGGATTGCGGTTTTTTTTATCGTTGCAAGAATATCTTGGTTGCAAAATTAATTGCAGGAATTAAAATAGAAATTATGTTTTCACGATTGAATATCCATTGTAAAAATAATTTCTAATTTAAAAAATTGATAATATTAAGAGCAGGAGTTGTAATATTAATCAGTTCTTTCAATAGTGTATGCATGATAATTGCAAGGCTGCTAAAGCTACGCTCTGATGTAGGCAGTGTAAATAATGAGAAAATATTGAGACTAAGATTTTGAAGAGTTTATCTTAATAGTCCGCTAAAATTTCTAGGTAATTAATATCTCGTTATACATTGATGTAGCTTTTTAATAAGCCACAAATTCGTGCTTACTTCATGCTTTTGAATAGCGCCAACAAAAGAACTTTACTCACGCTTGCAAGTAGATTTGTTTATATTTGCTTACGAAAAGACACTTGGAGTCAAAATTAATTATCATTACGGAGAATAATAATTCTATGTGTGGTCAATTGCTTGTATTTGTATTGCTCGTTTTCGCCGCGACAAAATTAGACAAAATTGGCTGATCGAAGAAACAAGAAACACGATTGCTCATCGCGAGCCTTACCGTGCTTCGAGTTCTGAGTTGCTGGCTAAACACCTAGAGACTTACAGCCAAACATGCAGCGTCGCTATCAATACGTTCTTAAATTACAACAATTATAGCGGATCCGCGTGTGCTCGTCCGTACCGACATTACCATTCTGTAACATAACATAACGCTTGCACGTTGCACAGCTTCCAGACACCGTGAGCTTGTCCGAAGGCAAAATTGCATAATGAAGGTCGCATCGTGCGCAGAAGTGTATGCTACCGGACTAATGCATTTATATATGTGTGAATGATTTGATCCGGCATACGATATAGAGGTGACACACAAGCATGACACACTGTGCATAAGAGAAAAGTAAAGCCGTATTTGGTATAGCAACTCAAGAACTCATGAACATTGGCTCTTTTGCCTCTCGTTCTGTCGGTGGTGCGTGGCAATGTGACTAGCAGAGCCTTTGTTTGTTTGTTTGTTTGGCGCGTACATAACGGAAGGATGATGGGCCAGTGCCGATGCAGGCAACACTCTTAAACTATGGGGGGCAGCATGGGTATGGTCGCTGCAGCATTGCCTCGCAAGGAAGCCTAGAGGAGGACGAGTGCGACTCGAGCGAAGAACTTATAGGAAGCGCTTCTGGTGGGGGCCAGTCCGAGTCACAAGCGCTTGGGGCCCAGCCGAAACTGGCCCCGATCAGTGGCTGCTTGGGGCCCACAACCGTTTTCAGACTACAGTTTCTTGGGTCGGTGGAGGTGGAAGAGGAAGGGGGCCGTAAACGGCGTAAGCGCCTTAAGAACCACATGGTGGAGGAGGCTGTGACAAAAATAAAGGTCCGCCCTCATTGCCCTTCATCCCAGACAACCACCCCTTTCGCTGTTAAATCCGAGTGACTGCCCTTTGGCTCTTACAAGAGCAGTCGTTCGACCGTTTCATCCCTCTATTGATTTATATAACACCGACGAGGGTCAAACCTTCTTACGGCCATTTCATCATTACGGCTTGACAACTTTATTTTATTCGGCCACAAAACCCGCAGCAATTTCCCATAATATGCACTTTTCAGTTACGATACTCATATTACCTGCGTACACATGCACATTCTTCATAAATCATAGCGACGAGTCTCTTGCAAGTTAAATGTTGCGTCAAAGTTAGGCGACTTTTGTCTCTCAAACTCTCAGGTTTGTGATAGCGCCGTTAATGATTATGCTCAACTTTATACAGTTTTTACACTATCGTGCACTATCTTATTTTACTAGCAATTAAGCGTTTTATGTGTTTAAAGTATTAATATTATACGTATGTATCATATACACATATATTTTTAATTAATTACTTGTTTGTCTCTACTTTGTTACACATGCTGCTTCCTTATGATAGGCGCTGGTACGTATATTCTGTGTGAAATGTATAGAACATAGAAATCCGTGGTAATGCAACATTTTTCTAAAAAAAGATATGTGTTGTGCTTATTCAGGCACCGGACGGTGACACTCAGCCAAGCACGGAGGTAGACCTCTTCATCTCGACAGAGAAGATCATGGTTCTCAATACTGATCTGAAGGAGATCATGATGGATCACGCGTTACGCACGATTTCGTATATAGCGGACATCGGCGATCTGGTAGTGCTAATGGCACGGCGTCGTTTTGTGCCGCATGAAATGGAAGAAGTACCGAAGATTAACCGAACTCCGAAGATGATATGCCACGTTTTCGAAAGCGAGGAGGCTCAATTTATAGCACAAAGTATCGGACAAGCATTCCAAGTAGCTTACATGGAGTTCCTAAAGGCAAATGGGATAGAGGATCATAGCTTCGTTAAGGAGATGGATTACCAGGAGGTGCTCAATTCGCAGGAGATATTCGGCGACGAGCTGCAGATGTTCGCGAAGAAAGAGATGCAGAAAGAGGTAATCTACGGAATGCTAATCTGCGTCACCTTTTCCATTTGCTGACTCGAGAGTGACTACGATTCTCACTCTAACGGCTCGTGGAAGTTCTTGTCGGTTTACCCAACTCATCGGAATTATTAATACATGTCGGTTTCTCGTAAATTCCCAAAATTGAATTAACTTCACTCTATAGTTTCCAGGAGAACTATGTATCGCGAATTGAGACGTGGATGTCAATTATCGCGATCGACTTAAGGAAAATTTCGTAATTGCATTGGAGTAAAGATCTCTCTGTTTGCAGGTAGTGGTACCGAAAGCGAAGGGTGAGATCCTCGGTGTTGTGATTGTTGAGTCCGGATGGGGCTCGATGCTGCCAACCGTAGTCATAGCGAATCTCGCGCCGGCCGGCGCCGCCGCACGTTGCGGTCAGCTTAACATTGGCGATCAGATAATAGCGATTAACGGTGTATCGTTAGTCGGCTTGCCTTTGTCGACATGTCAGACTTACATAAAGAACTCGAAGAATCAAACGGTCGTCAAGCTAACTGTCGTGCCGTGTGCACCTGTGGTCGAAGTGAAAATCAAGAGACCCGACACGAAATATCAGTTAGGATTTAGTGTACAGAACGGAGTGATATGTAGTCTATTGAGGGGTGGTATCGCCGAGCGGGGCGGAGTACGAGTGGGCCATAGGATAATTGAAATCAATAATCAGAGTGTTGTTGCTGTACCGCACGAAAAGATTGTTAATCTTCTTGCTACGTCAGTGGGAGAGGTACGTAAGCGCGTGGAACTAAAGTGCTTTAAGTGTGTGCTTCGTGTGCTTATTATTTGATAGAATAAAATATTAGGAAGCAGTTATATATGAGGGTCAAAGAAACATTCTCTCTTCTTTTCTAGATTTTGATGAAAACGATGCCCACGTCTATGTTTAGGCTGTTGACCGGCCAGGAGTCTCCGGTGTACATATAAAAAGCGTTCAGTTGCCTGGCTGATGCGTAGTGAACAGACAATACATCCACCATCCACTACCATACTATCCGCTACCTTTACTGTACAGGTTATTCAATGCAAATCGCTTTGTGTTTTCGATTCTTATGGGACGATTCGATACATTCACCAGCTCCTGCTTAGTAAACGAGACCTACATAGGTACGTCGCAAAAACGTTAACTAAATATCTACTCAAGCATAATTTATATGATTATCGATTATTGTAAGAGATATTCGTCTAGTTCTAATCAATGAGATTCTCTATAACATAAATATGTTCCCTGAAGTCTTGCGAGATATTGTTTCGATGCCGGTCAATGCATTATGTCAATGCATTGCGGTGTTTAATTTATTGTCTGAGCGGTGTAGTACTTGCGGCGAAATTGCCGCGATTACTCAGGCGTTCGATTTATTACGAGTCTAGCAAAACGATAGGGGGGAAAAAAAAATATTGATTTTCAGTGCACAACAAGTGGATGTTACAGAGAATCGCATTATTCGCGCCAAGGAAGATGATATAGGTGATGCAGTTGCACATGATTATAAATAGCACAAAGCTCTTTACCAACAGCTGGAGCAGGGCTGGAATTGTATATTACGTAGTTTAATGACGTAGTAACATTTATAAAAAGGATCTCCCTCTATCTCTCGCGGAGACACTTTAAGCTAAAGTGTTTATTTAATCTTTTTTATCCTTAAGGCCGGCGAATACTTGCGGCGCGACGCCCGAGTATATTAATTTGTACTAAAATTACTATCTTACCGTAGTAAACTTCGGACGCGTAAATCTCGTGATAAATAATGCCATAGTAATTATATAGAAGAGCACAGTAACGTATTCTATATATATGAGAGGGATTTTTTTAAGAGAGTAGATTAATCTGTTTTGCAATACGTTAAGCTGACTTCCGGCAAGAGATAAATAAACCGTGTATAGCCGAATACACGGAAATGGTCAGTGGACAAAAATGTTGATTCAACATCATGTATGCCTACATATCGCTTTATCAATGCTATTCTGTCGTATACTCACCTGTATCAAAGATGAAGTCGTAACCTTCACCGCGCGATATTATTTTTCGGAGCGACGTTTGAAAGTCCTTCATATTATGCCTCATAAATGACTGTCACTCGCGAGAAAATAGGTAAATAAAAAAATTTTAAAGTTTATTTGCTCCGAATATTGTTATATCCGTAAGTGCACAATTTCCTAATAAATATTTAAAGTTAGTATACATTTTTGCGAAAAATATGCACGCCTGTGTGTGCATGTGTGTGTGTGTGTGTTTGTGTATAAGAGAGAGACCTGTTTTTTGTTTCTCGCGAATGGTAGTCAACTGTAAACTTGCAAAAGTCATCTTGTTCCCAGTATGTTACATTAATCGCGCTCGCTTCTTCGATCACATATTGATAAATGTTGAGAAATGGCTGTGTATTTAAGAGTCTAGATTTTATAGACGTAAGACCGTACTCGACTTAGGCACTTTAGAATAGAGGCCTTTAAATTTTTCAACACTTTACGTCCTCTAGCTCTCTCTTTCTCTCTTGATATTTCGTGAATTCCCCGCTCGTTTTAATAGAGATTCAACATCTTCATCGAATTGTTAACTCTAATTGAATCTTTAACTTAAAATTCATGGTAGTAGAGCTGTTCGAAGTATATTACGCTGACAATTTTTTAAGTACTTATCGATTAGAAGCCTTCATGTTTCTCGAAATTTTCTCACACCATTCCGAAGCATCTCGCATCTCAATTTGGAAAATAATATTTTCGAGTACCCCTAATCTCGTCTCGTTTCGCAGATTTCCCACGAAAGATTGATGGAGAACGCTTAGAAATCTTTCTACCGCTCGATTCCTATCGATCTAATTTTGTAGAATAAAGTTTCTTTTAATTCACTCGTTTTTCGCGTTCGGAAAAGTTCAGTTCGTAAAAATAGTCGTAGTAGTTAATCGTAAAATGGCTTATAATAATAGACTGCACCTTATCCGTATCAGCTTGCAGTAAGTCTTCACTCACCATGTATAATACTTACATGTAAAATATGTAAATTGTATTCGACTCAATGTGTGGCTTCACTGCATATAGGCATACAAAATGAAAATCTAGCTTTTCCCGACTTGTAACTCTTCGTCAATGGAAAGTTTCTTCTAAAATATAACAGACTGACTCACTTCTATGTGTGACCCAATAAGATAAAAAAATTACTCATTCTAGAGAAACGTAAACTCTACAGTCGTATTACTAGAAAAAAAAAGAGAGAAGAAAAGTCCTCTTCTATATAAATACTATATGCCATAATAATCTAAGTTTTATCTATTTTTGCTGAAAATTTCTCACCTTCGAGCTATTCTGCTTCAAATATCAAGAAGTGTGCGATGACAAACTTTGAGATTCCTGATGTCTGATAAAATTTCAATGCCAAAGTACATTAAGTAGGCGTAACGACGAGACAGCGGAGTATACGCATAATTTTCGACGAACTGAAAAAAGAATTATTCAGATTTTGTCTGAGAATGTGCGAATCATTTAAGGGAACGATGTATCCTAATTTGCAAAAAATTGAACTTGCGTTGTATTTATCTTCTGACATAATTCAGATATACAGGGCATTTAAAGAGCAAGCGTTCATAGGATTAAGTAGGACGTTAACGAAATATCGTGTAAAAGATATCTAATAAACATGAGGAAAATTATCTTTTCGAGGATAGAAGCAATTAGATTGCTCTCGACATTGTACAAACTGAGAATTGTTTCTATCTACAAAAAGACCAGATTTTCGAGGCATGTTAATTAAACATCTTTCGCCTAATGAATACGCTCTTCGGATCTTGAACTCTTCTTTTTTAAACAGCCCTTGTAAGTCATAAAATTTGTGTTCACATAGTGTCATAATACATATTGTAAAAACAATCATACGTAAACCTGTTTAAAAGTGACGAGGAATGCTAATTTTGTAACAAATAAACTAGAATTTAATTTCGGAAGATCGAACATGTGTTCTGGGCTTTGCTCTCTTTGCTTTGTCGACATAACAGACATGGATTCTCCGTATCTAATTGTAAGTCGATTCTTCGATTACACTGATATCTTCAAGGATCTCTGATTTGCCATAGACACGATATTTCCTACGGGACAATTCTCTGTGAGGCACGTGGATGAAGGGCATGTAAATAAAACATTTTTTGTTGTCTACGATATTTAGTGATGTAAAAGCGAAAGTGAGACGCGGTGCACGACGCCGCAAATCGATACGGACGGAAAGCCTCGTGAGGATAGTTACGTGAGAAATGTCACGAAATATATGTATAAATATATGGTAATTCCATTACTTCATCGAGGAGGGTGTAGCGAAGCATATTACGATATTGCATATCATGGGGAACCGATATATCATTGTGGAGACCTTCATTCATTACGGGCAGATATCTAAATGAGTATGCAGAAAGTATTATCTTTTGCCGGAATCATCAGAGTCTAGAATAAATCGCGGCTATATACGTTAGGGCAATGGATTTTGGCATAGAAATTTTAACCATATATTCGACGAGCAACACAAAGCGGTATGAATATAATATATGGGATCAAACAAGATGTGTTATATATTGGGTGGCTGAAACTTATCTAGTCATTACGCTAAGAATAAGATGAATATATAAATATAAATAAAAATAAAGAAAAGTATATATATATATATACATATATATATACACATAATAAGTTAATACTCAGCCATCGCAAGCCACCCTGACTGAATGTGTCTAGCCACATTTTAATAATGACATCTGCAACTTGTACTGTCAATCTGGCCTTGCGTGGTCATTACTTGTATGTTCGTTAGAGATGAAATGTAATATTATTAAATCGTCATTACACAGTCTTCGTTCGTTGACTCAAATTTTATGAGAAAAAGAAAACAATCGACTTCTTTTGTCTTAATAACTGGAAGGTATATATAAGTTATTAAAGTATGGCTTCTTGAAGTATTTACGAGCGTAAATTAATAAATATATAGACTCATTTGACTTTATCTGTTGATATTCTATTGATATTCTTCACCTAAATTCTTTTTCTATACATTTTTTTCTAGATTTTCTACGATTGTTGGTAAATTATACTATATATATAGATGAACGAATGCGAAGGGAGGAGATCTAGTAAACTTGTTCCGTTTATAAATTTAAATAAGCGTACAGTTCGTCGAAATGAGAAGGTTTCGTCGTGTCATTATTTCCAAGCGCTGTAAGACATTTGTGTCACGCTTGTCCTCTTTAACGAGGACATTGGCAGGTAATGTCTGATTTATGGAATATTTCGTCGATGACAATGCATGTCTTGCATCATCGAGCCTTACAAAGTGAAGAATGATGATCGTGCAAAGTCAGTATGAATGGTAGAAAAAATTCCAAAATTGCAGTCAGAATCGTTATGAGGCAATTGAGAAAGAACCCAGCCATTCATGATAAATAAAAAAATAATTATATCTTACACACACATATATATAGAGCTTGCGCTGTAGCTTCACCAGTCATGAAACATGCTACAAGATATCTCATGACTGTCCTTATCAATGTTTGTGAGTGTATAATAAGTTATAAACTATAAGTGAGCTATTGAATGTGTATATGGTATATGCTAGTCCATACTAAGATACAATAAAATGTAATTTTGAATTCAAATTCATACGTAGTTATGTCTGTCACTTTGAAGCACGGTATATGATGCAACGATGAAAACGATATAGCTTTTCTTTTATTTTTATTTTCTCTCTTAAAGGCTTTATTTCTTCAAAATATTCCACGTGACATGTGAAGCAATGACGTATATACATTATGAAGCTTGTTCATAAAAGCGATCTAAAATTATCTAAACTATTAATATCGTGGAAAGTAGAAGCACCGACGAGCCACTCCTCTTTCCTTCTAAAATGTCCTAACGAGCTTTTTTACATCCATTTTAGCACCGAGTTAATGTTGATAAGGACATTTTAATACACTTTGTTATAACAGAAATACAAAATGACATATCATTTAAGCCTATATATATATATATATATATATGCTTATAAAAAAGAAATCAGTTTTATTCGTTCTCCATCCGTTAGTATTTTATTGTTATATTATTAGCTTCCATATTCTATTACTAATTTAGCAACATAGAAGTTCAAAATAAAATTTTATTTTGTAAATTTTAACATGTGTGTTTCACACATTTCGGTAAAGCAATGATTAAACGAACGTAAAAAAAGAGGGAACTAACATATTTCATACATAATTCATTACCGATTATACTTAATGAAATGTACATATAGCGGTATTTAACTTTTTGGATCTTAATTATCAGTTTATGTACGTTAATTATTCCATAGTAGCTCTTGGAAAATCTTTCGTATCGCACTGGCACAACGTGATAATGCATACAATAGAATAATTATTCTAAATATCCCAAACTCTTAATAATAATTTCTTTATTATTGCAGATTATCTACAATTGTTTTAACCTATTCCCGTGTCCTTAGATTACAAAACCTCTCTGTTGTAATTATTTAAAAAAAAAGGATCATTAATGCAATGTCCTCATTTTGTGGATACCTATATACTAACTGGTTGTACTTTTTCTCACATTTGATGCAATAAAACGTACATTAGGTATAAATCATTGACATTTTTTTTATTAAGCCGATTATATCAATATTAAGATTAATTTATTGAGCCAATGCATTGTGATAATTGTGTTAAATATTTCTATCAATATATATACTATATTCCTTTGCCACCGTTTTGTTACAAAGATATTGTTTCTACTATTTTTCTATTTATTTACTTACATAATGTGCAACGTATGTAAATTTAACTATTTTTTGCGTATGTTCAATTCTCGTTACGATCGTTAATTTTACTTATCAAATGGAAAATATTTACGTATATATATATATGTATATGTGTGTAACTATGTATTTTACATTGTCTCCTTCAAGTAAGCAGTCATCATAAAACAATATTCTTTTTATGTATTTTAATCGAGTCGATTTTCTCTATGTTAAAATTTATTGTATCTTAACGAACAGAATTTGTTCATTGTGAGACACAATAAAAAATGTTTCTATTCTCCTCACTTATATTTACACATTATAAGCAATTAATTGGCAATCATTATTAACATAATGGAAGATTTCTATTCACTTATAGCTCAACTTTTCTTAGTACAAATCAAATGTATTCGAACGTTTCTCCTTATTATACATTGAAAATTAAAGAGCTTTCGCGATAATCTACACCTCGCAACGAAATAATCGTAGATGTCGAAAGACGCTTAAGTTTACATAGATTGAAAATGCTTTCGTATCTCCTTTAATATAATATCTATAAGACATGTGAGATAAATAATAGCTCTATTACAGATCGGTCTTATCGTTCTCTAGTCTACGTATGCAAGGATACTTAAATCTATGGTGTATTAGACAGAGACAACCAGTTAGCATACATAATAAATTTGTTTCAAAGAAAAGAATGTCACATGTCAAAACGTAGATCTCTCAATCTCATCTTTAAATAATACATTAGGAAGAAAAAGAAAAGTACAAGTTGCAAATTGTACTAGTAGCAATATATTGAAAGAATTGTATGTCGCGTACTTTTCCTTAATATAATTTCAAACTTATGTAACATATCTCACCGCGTCTTCTCACAGAGAGAGGCTTCCTCTTGCGCAACGTTAATGTAGGAAGAAGATATTTACGAAGTTTCTCAATGAGCGATTGAATAAATCCAACAGTGCTTCGCATTTCCCCCACGTTATAGAAAATATCCATTCTGTTTTACTCTTACAAAACTTTTATTTTTATAGCAAAATTGTGGACACAGGTGCCGGATACGCAGTTGGTGCGGGTAAGGTGATCAAAAGTCTGGGAAAGGTAGGAGTAACGTCGCTTTTTTTTTGCTTTGTCGTGGGCGATCTGACAAGGCTGAGATCAGTTGTCCATAGCGTATCTTCGAGTCCACTCTTTGGCATTGCGTATCGCTTCGCTTTCATTGACTTTCCAAAGTTCAGCTACATCATTTGCCAAAGGATCGTCGGGATTCGGCGCGCTCAGGAGCGCTTGTATGGATAGCAAAACTGTTCTGATTTGAAGCGCTGGACTCCACTTGTCCTTGAGGATATCCAGGCAAATCCTGCCCAATCTACAAATCGAGATAAATCATGTTAAAGCGTCACAGCGTACCGAGACAGTAGATTACCTGCCTTTGTCATTTTTATTTAAACTGATCAATTTCTTTAAACATAGATATACATGAGCGATTTTAATTGCAATCTATCGTTAGATTTATGTCTGTCAGAAATAATATTTTGCGTGACCTCTTTTCTCGACTTATGCGAAACGCAATAAATGCTTGATAAAAGCGAGACTTGCACGGTTTTGATAATCAAGATAGATATATCACATGTTGTCATCTTTACCTGTCTATATTTGGATGATATATTTTTGTGATAAACCTAACTTTCGGTGCGGACATTGGGTAATCTTCTGGTAGGAACAATTCAAGCTTAAACAATCCACCTTCGAATGGCGAATCTTCAGGTCCCGTTACTATTACGTGAAAATATCTAGCATTTGTATCGTCTGGCACGGCGCTGATACCAGGAACTGGTTCTTGCATTAATCTTTGAGTTTCTTTAATAATCCTTCGTGGTAACGCCGCCATTGCTTATGCAAAGATCTGTGAGGAAAAGAAATTTGCAAGGTTACTAAGGATTATTCTTGAATACAATATACCAAACCGTTTGGCCATTTCGGCAAAACAGTCTCGAATTGAAATCCGAAAGTTCATGTAAAATTAACTGCAAAACGACGATCTTTATCATCATTTTTCACTCTCAAAAAGCTTCACTTAACAAGATTTCTCAATTTAACAAATTTTTTAAGTACACATTTTTTTACAGAACTCGCGTAAACGAAATGAAACAGCTACCCTGTGTTTTCTTTTCCACTTGTCTTTCCTTTACAAATACATGATAATTTGCGACGCGAATTTAAATCCGACGACTAACGTAGCAATGAATTGTACTTCGTGTCACGCTGGGAACCTTAATGAAACGTTCGTACACGAATTGTCATCAATAAACGTAATTTTTTCTTTTGTTACAAAATCGTCTCATATTAAATCACAAAGAACAGACGCGATGACGCGAAAATCATCTCGAGCCACCTCGCCAGCATCTCTCGCATACCAACGGGAGTACTTTACTCTTTCTCTCTCTCTCTCTCTTTCTTTCCTTCTCTCTCCCACCCTTTCTACACAAAACACAATGCTGACCGCTCGGCGGTCATCTCGCACCGCGATTTACAAACCGGATATCCTGGCATGTGTCGAGGAGGCGGGGGATCGATAATCTCTTTCGCGGCCAACTCGTCAATGGGCAACGGACGAACGACGATCGGCTACGAGTTGACAGCGTTGACAGCTTTGCCACACCGAGCGGAGCACGTACGCGCGCACACACTCGACTCCGTGCGCGCGCGCGCGCGCGCGTACGTGCTCCGCTACGTGCGCGTGTGTCTCTGTGTGTATGTGTGCGTGCGCGCAGAGGTCCACGGTATGCGCTGCCAAGTGTCGGGGACGACGTGACCGGGTGAACGTGAATCCTCTCGGGACGTCGCGGATGATAAACGGGCGCGCGATAAATCCAGGGGGCAAAATCCGGAGTTTGTGGGCGACAGAAAGAAAGAGAGGAAGAAAGAGCGTACAGATCGCGCGCATCCCGGATAGTATAATAAACAAAGGGTGCGAGGGACGTAGCGGCGATCCGGTTGCTCCGGCTCGTCGTTATCGGCGCCCCGACACGGCACACGGTCGCGCAACGTCCGCACGCGGATACGTACGATATTCCCTACGTAAAAAGCTCGCAGTCTCACGTCTCACGCGAGCCTCCTCCGGCAGTTTCTCTTTTTTTTCTTCTCTCCCCGCGACCACCTCTCACTCTCTCTCTTTCTCTCTCGGCGACTCCGGTGTTCCTCCAGAAACCTCGTCGTTAACGCGCTCGTTCGTTCTCCTGGCTAGTCGTCGCCGTCGCCGTCGCCGTCGCCACCGCCACCGCCGCCGTCGGCCTCACGTCGGCCCCGCAGCCGACTCTCCGGGGGAGGTGGGGGGAAGAGCGGGAGGAGAGTGGGACCCAACCGGCCGGTGATCCACGGGTCCACGGGGGATGCTCGATCGCGGCCCCGCTAATTCAATTTCCACTCGTGCCGTGGACGGTGGTACCGCACACGGTCGATGGTTGGTCGCGGCTGGTCCTTGTTGGTTCGGCTCAGTCAATGGTCCCCTTCACAGCCGCCTCTCGCGATTCATTTTATCACGCTGCTTGATGGCGCTGCTCGCTCTCCAGTCTCCACTCTCTTCCGTTCCTCCGGTTCTCTCGGTTCGTCCGCGTTTCTCCGGTCTGTCCGTAATCCGTATCTCTCACTCGCGGGGTCGCGGGTATACCTCTGTTCACTCTCTCTCTCTCTCTCTCTCTCTCTCTCTCTCTCGCGCGCGCGCGAGTTCAACTCGTTCGTTCGACACGCGATAACACCCCGCTCGCCCGATACCCTTTATTCGTCCGTTGTCTCGGAGAGCGTCACCGAACGACCGAACTACGAAGTCACGAAGTCACGAGAGGCTAGACCGGCTAGAGTGCGACGAGAGCGCGCGTCGACGGGACCGACCGACCATGGCAGAACCTGCGGAAAAAATAATGGACGCGTTCAGCAGGGCTGCGTTCGAGAACCACGCTCTTCGGAAAAATTCACACCTCGGCAGAATAGCAGAAAGCAGGAAAGCAGAAGCCAATCAGAACTCGCGCTGGTAAGCAGAAGGGAGCGTCCCGTTTGACCACAGCCACTCACAACCCCCGGTGCCTGGAGTTTTTTCACTAGACCAGCCAATCAGATATTTCGCAACGTGGTGAAACAGGACGATCCAATAGGAATTTACCGGCCTACGTTAGTACATTGTGTCGCTACTTGTCGCGTCGCCAGCATCGGCATTCACTGGCATCGGCAGCATCGCTACTGTGCGTTGATTGCATTATTGCATAGGTTAGTTTCGTCCGCTGGTCGCGTGGTTTGAAAAAAAGAAGGGAAAAACGAGGTAAATATTCTTATAACAAATTTCGATCATACGCGCTTTACATTTTAAAATCACATTTTTCCTCACATAAATTGTCTTATTTTATTTATTTCATTATTTAATTTCTTCTGTTTACAGAGACATAACCTTTTTCGTAACACGTGTAGCATTTGATTGAACGCGAGGACTAGTTGAAGATCCAAGTGATATTTAATTTCGTGAAAAGGATCAACAAAATTATACAAACTTTAGATTCGGATAGTTCTAGAGTATCTGCGCTACATAACCCAAAGGCAGGATTGAAGGTGCCTTTGCTCCTAAACAAAACGAAGCAATCTAGCACAAGAAACGTGTGTAAGATTAAATAAGGTGACCTAAAGAACAATAACAAATAAAAGGTAGAAGAATATTTGTGTTAAATAACTGAAGCTCCCAGTTGGAGACACGGCGATAGGACTACCTATCCCAAAATTAAAAGATTGAAATAAAACCGATTCACCGTTGACTTGAAGTCGATAAAAAAAAAAATCATGAGAAATCTAACGGTTCACCAAGTATATCGTAGAAATATCGATTTTATGAGCGACGTAAAAGATCTTCAAGAATCTTTGCATTGCGCTCTCAATTCAAGTAACAACGATATGTACCTGTTATTGCACAAGCACCTCTACATAATACCATTTGAAGGAGATATTATCGACCTAGATCTTGGTCCTTCTCTCAAAATTGTTTCAATGGAGTATTGCACCACCCTACAGGAATTGTACTGTGCTTATGAGTTTGGTGACGTTGTTAAAATTGACATAAAAGATCCAACTCATATTGATCAGAGTACAGTAGGGATTTTTGGTAACGGCCTACAGTGTATGAAATTCAGTCCGGATCATGAACTCGTTGTTGTTGTAACAGGCGAAGGAGATGTAATCACTATGGTATTAGACTTCCAAGTAATATCAGAGGTAATACTTATTTGGTTTCAAATCAAATTTTTTTTATTATTAAATTTTATTTTTGTCATGCATTTGATGAGCAAGACTAGAGACTCTCCAGGGAGAGACTGGTCAATTCGCCGCCATTTGCAATTTTATTTTATATATTAAACTAGATATATTTTACAGGTAAATTTATATTTAGAAAAGTTTGGGCATAATGAATTTTTTAATGTTGGTTGGGGCAAAAAAGAAACTCAGTTTCATGGTTCAATGGGTAAAGCAGCGGCTCGAGCTGAACCGGAAGAACTAATCCCGAATGAGCACGATGATGGTGGTACTCGAATTTGTTGGCGCGAAGACGGCGCGTTTTTCACTGTTAGTTTTCTGCATAAGAAAACGAAAATTCGAAGATTTAAAGTATTCAACAGAGAGGGTATTTTATGCTATACCAATGAACGAGTCAACGGATTGGAGGAATGTCTAGCTTGGAGCCCATTGGGAAATCTGCTTGCCGTAACTCAGATAGCATACGATAAATATGTTATTGCATTTTTTGAGAAAAACGGCCTTAAGTACTCGGAATTTGTGCTGCCCCTTAAATTTGGAGAAGTAAAGGTATGTTAAATATTGAAATGGACGATCTTTGAAGATTGCCTTGTAAAATTACAAATTTTATTAAATAGATGTCTTACAGGTAAAAGATCTGCTTTGGTCACCAGATATTTTGGCTGTTGTTTGTCACGAGTCAAAAACAAACAATAAGCTGATACAACTGTGGACTGAAAATAATTGTCATTGGTATCTTAAACAAACCCTTGTCTTTAATGAAGCGAATCCGTTGCTATATGTAACATGGAGCAGTGAAACTAATAAAAAGGAATTGATTTATATAACCAAAAAAGAAATTACTTTCTGCTCGTTTAATTGGTGCCTGGATCATAGCAGAGGCGAAACTGTGGCTGATAGAGTTGTATCTGGTGTTATTGATGGAAGTAAAATATTAGTCACTGCTTTCAAAGATGGAATTGTCCCACCGCCACTGGCGCATCAATCTTTAGAAACTAATGAGTCACAAAATGCAATTATTTTTGGTCCGAATATTAATAAGTCAGCCTTGGTAAACAGCAACGACTTCTTTACTATTTCATGTAATAATAAATTGACGGTTTTTAAGCAGAAAAAGGTAATTTATCTTAACAAAATAATGATGCAGAAATATGATATGATGATACATAATCTATTTCTTGTTGCTTTATGTAATTTATTTAATATTGTAGAACGCTTCCACGCCGACATATGTAGCTGCAAACGTATGTAGTATTTCTTGTGACGTACTATACGTTATCAAAGATAAAGCATTAAAAATTGATGACCGCGATTGCTTCATGCAACATTTCTTATGGTTTACAGAGAACATCATGTTGTTCTCTATAGTTACAAAAAACCATAATCTCTTGTGTGTTTTATCTCTAATTGGCATGCATTCTAATGATTGTCTGAAAATACGGTATGTGGTATCCCAGAATCATTAGATATGTAAAATAATATCTGTCTAAATTTGAATTTTTTTACAGGGAAATTCATGTTTTGGATTATCCAATAGAACATATAGTTTCTTCTCCCGATGCAAATACAGCTTACATAAAAGTAAGAGATCGAATATTTAAATACACAAGAAACGGAACACTTGAACAGACAAATATAACGTTAAGCGAACAGTGCGAGCAAATAGAAGTTGTACAAATTGATTCGAAAGATATTATCCTTGCTCTGTCTCGGGAAAATAGTTTCTTGGTCGACGGAAAAGAAATTGCTAAGAATATTACAAGTTTTTACGTACATTCTGATTTTTTGCTTCTTACGACACTGCAATGTACATTGATTTGTGTCTTGTTGAACGAAGTTAATATAAGGCAGCTAAGTGAACGGGATTTAACTATCCAGCCCTGGGATTTAAATATGAACGAGATTTTATTTGCGGGTAAATATATACATTTTATAATCTCTTTTATTTTGTATATAGCATATTTTTCTGACTTTAAATATATCGTTACAGGTATCTACATTAGACGACTCGAAAAAGGTTCTCGTATAATAACGGCGATACCGTACGAATCAAAAGTAATTTTACAGCTGCCTAGAGGAAATTTAGAATGTATACAGCCAAGGGCATTATCGGTGCATATACTAAAATGTTACCTGAATAACTGTGATTATTTGACGGCACTTGCCATAATGACTAAACAACGTATAAACTTGAATTTATTATACGACCACGATCCACAATTATTTCTGGATAATGTGAAAAAGTTCGTAGAAGATCTTGTACAGCATAAGAAGTTAAATTGGTTGAATCTGTTTTTGTCAGAATTACAAAACGTCGATGTCACCCGTACGATGTACACGTTTTGTTATGCGGATCGCCCTGTCAAATCTGACGCTAGAGGTAACGAAACTACAATTAATAAGGTAGACGAGATCTGTAAATTATTAAGAGATGCCATGGAGAAACATCAAGATGCGAATAATTTAATACAACCAATATTGATAAGCTTGGTGAAAAATCAACAAAGACAAGGATTGGAAAATGCACTTAGTAAAATAAAGCAAGTGAAAATGTTGGAGGATTCACAGAGATCAGAGTTACGTGATTCCACCGTATCCGCTCATGGAGCGTTAAAGTGTTTACTGCATTTCGTCACTATCGATACGTTATATGATGTTGCATTAGGCATGTATGATTTAGAACTCGCAATGTTTATAGCGTCTGAATCATCGAAAGAAGATCCCAAAGAATATATTCCATTCTTGAACAATTTTAAAAAATTAGACCCAAATTACATGAAGTATTCTATTAATGTGCATCTTAAACGTTACGAATCAGCGTTAGAGCATTTGTCTAAAGATCCAACTAAGTTTGAGGAATGCTTAAATTTGATACGTAATCATAAATTATATAAGGCGGCAATAAAATTGTTTGAGAAAAATACTACAGAGTATAAAAAGGTGGCTGAAGTTTATGGAGAATTTTTGTCAAGTGAAGGGAAATATATGGAAGCTGGTATGATGTTTTATAGAAGTGGCGATCTTGACAAAGCTGTAGAAACATTTAGTATGTCAAGTGATAATTGGGAGGATGTAATCGCAATATCAAAAGAGATGAAATTAAGGTAAAGATATACAATTTTTTTTCGTACATGCATGAAAGAATATTATCCTATCATCATTAGAATTAATTACATATACTGTTCTATACACATAAGAATTAATTTTTTCAGCCCAGCAAATTCATACAAAATTTATGAGTCACTGGTTGAACGTTTGAAAGCAGAGCGGAAATATAAACATGCAGCTATAATATTAAAAGAATATCTAAATGATGCTGAAGAAGCAGTTGCGCTATTATGTGAGGGAAGATCTTGGAAATATGCAATACGAATAATATCTGATGTACGACGTTTAGATCTGAATGGTTAGAAAATGGTTAATAATCAAGTGAATCAATATCTAGTATAATTATTATAGTATATGTATTATATATAGAATTTATATATAATATATATAATATGTATTTATATATAATAGTTAAAAATAATAATTTTTGTTGAAATTGGAATTTTTAAATTTAATATATCAAATTTTCTGTTATATTTTTATAGAAACACATATTAAACCTGGAGTGAAGGAACACGCAGAACATGTAATTTCACAATTGAGTAAAATGAAGGAAGATTTTCTTAAGTACAAGTCGCGTCTTGCTATAGTGAGAACAGAAATTAAAGCAAAACAAGCACAAATACAATTGTCCCATGAAAAAACCTATAGCGACGAACCGGAATCTAATAAAGAAATTCCAGATTGCATTAGTGACACAATCAGTATCGCAGAATCTGTTTCAAGTCAAATATCGCGAATATCTACGTCTTCGAGGTGCTTATGTATATATTTTTTAAATTTGTCTTGTAGCATTATATATAAGGTTTGTTGTTTATAGCTGTACTAATGTATACTCGTTGTACTGAAAATGGAATAGATATATGTTTGAAGTTTGGCGAAAGTGAGAAAGAAAGTATTAGTGCAGTCTAATGCAGCGATAAAGAACAGGCCTATAAATTGTACACTTTGTATTCATGTATAATCTTATATCTATATATAAAGTAAAAATATGAAAATATCTTTTTAGCAAGAGCTATCGGTCAAGTAAGAATCGTAGAAAACAAGAGAGAAAACTTTTCAGTTTAAAGGAAGGCAGCCGATTTGAAGATTTAAGCTTAATACATGCCCTTTACCAAATTGTTAGCAATGCGTACAAGGATAGAGGTTGGTCCATAGAAGCAATATAAATTCACAATAGATGTATAAATGCTCTTGAATATAAATTCAAATTATTACAACATTATCGAAGACGTCATCGAATATATGTTATAACTTTTTCATTATAATATATATTAAATATTTTATTAATTTTTAATATATATTTTAAATGTAATAAAAAATAATGTTTATTTACAGACGATTGGTATCAGCTGATACAAATACTAATACGATTCGAATTTGATGAAAGCGCAGAAAAGATTATAGTTGAAACAAGGGAGTTCTTTCAATTGGTGGAAAGTAGTAAATCTGAAATTTGGGACAGATCAGCTCCTACAAGTTTAGCTGACATAGTAAGTAATCAGTATCAACAATATTTCAGCAATTTCTGAATTGCGCTTTACATTTCTTAAATTTATTTACAGGAAAAAAGTGAAAATAATACACAAGCACAATTTCAAGAAATGATAGCACCTATTAAATTAATAGGTAAGTGCTCACAAAATGCGGTAGAGTGATATTTTTTCCTTTATCGGCTTTTAATTATTTTTTGCTTTTTAATTTTTCAGAACGCTACATAATGTATCCACCTGAGGCTGATGCAACATCACGCGTGCTGACTATTTTTTAACTTTTTTTTACATGTAAATTAAGTATTTGAAAAATAAGTAAAAAATCGATTTTTTTAAACATTGCATATTTTTAAAATATCAGTCATGAATATAAGGAAGTTTTGTTACATAATAAATATAAGATATTAATGTAAAAATAATTAAATATAGAGGCTTCTTTTTAGCTGAACTTCTTGTACAGTTTAGCTTTCCTCTTTTTTTTCATATTGGGGAGAAAAACAGAAGGTGAACTGTGCAAAAAGTTCATCTAAAAAGACCAAGCCGTAAGATGTTGATGTGAAAATTATAGCAATAAAGATAAGTTATAGTAATTTAGTTATTTATTTACAAAGATACGTGTATATAGAGTTAGTAATTTAATCTATATCATTGTGATATTATAATTAAATTTGCAACTAATTAGGCCTAAATATAATAGCCACTTGTATTTGATCTTACAATAGAGTCATACATATATTAAACATCTAAATTTGGAAATGTTAGAATTTGGATCGCTTAACAATATAAAATTTTATTTTGTTTCAGGCAGGCGCAAATACTTATATACTAATTATCTTATATACATATTATAGGATATAGTAATATAAAATGTAAAATCAAAGAACATTTCTTTATCACCATATTGATAAAAATTTCCTAAGCGATATATGATATTTCCAAAAATTATTACTTCTCACTTTTATACACACAACTTTTATCCAATTTATATTTCAAAATAGCAATCAAAAGACTTAACGATAGACTCCCATACTAATTAAGATAGACTACATCTGAGAAAATATAAGATATATAAAAGCATAAGAAAAAAATGAAATATGTCTTCGAATACTCACATATTTTCATATGGTGGCATCAAAAGTATTTGTGTAGGACTTATATCAAAATTAAAATATTATTATAATCAACTAGGAATAAAAACTAAAAGCTTTATTTAATATTTCATTATAAAAGATGCATTTTACGTTTTCAGCTATATACCTCACTACGGCAGTCCAAAATAAAGTCCATTAGTATTACCCGACTAAATTTTCATGCTTATAATAACAAACGTTTTGTATATAAAGCTCTAAATACATGTCCTTTGTTTTTTTTTTACGTGACTAAATGAGAATAGACTTTTCAATAAGAAATTTGTGCATTAAATGTCTAGCGCGCACAACATTAATTAGTTTGCGATAAAGCTTTACTTTATCCTTCGTTTATCTTTATTTCTTGTAAGACGCAATCTCCCGTGAATCGTAATGTCCACGATCACATTCATCGATATGACATTTAATACATCAGACAAACACCTTATTGAAAATATCTCCAAATTATGAGGAGTTCAGAAATAAATTCTATTCTGTTTTATTACAAATTTAAGACTCATTGCTTCTTGCTGCAATGGAAAGCATAATTGGCGATTTAAGCTCTGGTCGAATACTAATTTTCATGTGTTTCACATGGACGTACTTCTTTCTCACAGCTTGATATTTACTGTCCTCTGCGTTAACTATTATAGCAGCTATATCTTGTACAGCAGGTAACACATCGTCCTTGGAGTAAGTGCTGTAGTGTGTTAAAGTATCTGTCCAGATAGCCTTGCCTTCGTCTTCTTCATCATTACCGATAACTCTGCAATCATTTATCCATTAATCGAAAATATTATGGAAGGAAGGTATAACGTAAGGTGATTCAATAACTTACAAAAATGCTAGATATATTGCTGCTGCAGCGATAAGACTAGGTGGATAATGACACATTTCATAGTGAACCAAGCTTTGCTCGAGGAAATACTTGGCCATCGTGTGATGTATAGGGAGCGCCTTGAAATAAATTATTTCGACATTACTTGAAAAGTTACAGCGTCAGTTATGAATAACGTAAATAAAGCAACGAAATAAAAATTGAAATTCCGAGCGTTACGAATATACGCACTTTTCCAGCTTTGCTGTATCTTCGAAGAAAATGCAGCGGTAACGGTCGCCCGAACGAATAGTCCAAGATTTTCACGATGAGCATTTCCATGTTCAATATATCTGCCTTTGAGTACGCCTTGTCCGTGATATATACAAAATCACTTATATCCGGCGAATACATTTCTTCATATTTGCTAGCGATAAACATAGCTGTTACACCTACCAGCTGCAATTTCTTCCTATCTATGCTTCGGTAGAGCTGCAAGAACAAAATATACGCATATAAACAAAAATATATGCAAATCATTTATAGCGTAAAAATTAAAAGACGTTCGCCTCCGATGCGGCACGTTACATCAATTGCGTCTTACTTGTAAGAAGCGATCGATAACTGCGATGGTAAGGTACAACGTCTCTTGCATCAATCGAAACTGTTGATGTACTTCTACCAACCAATCTACCAGCACACATCTCATTTTAGGGGTGACTTCCTGGCCCGCTAAAAATCCCTTCTTAATGGGAAACTTCTTCTCCAACGTCCTTAAATAGTCATGTATGTCGTTGGTGTAGAGAGAAACCAGAATGGGATTATTCTTGTCCTGTTCATCAATGTCTTCAAACTTTAGAAGATCCGTTGAAAATGAGTCTCTCTCTTCTCTCTTCTGACTAACAGCAACAGACGTAGGGTGTACATCAACCGCGTTGGGCGCATTATTTACACTGGTAGATGACGTTTTCACAACCGGTTTTACAATTTGCACTAGTGGCTTCTCGGGTACATTTGCTACTGGCTTCGCCGCTTGTTGCTTCGGTCCTACTACCACTTTCTTCTTTTGCAATAGACTAATCCTATCGACGGGCTCAACGCCCCTCAACGTGTTAACTCTGTTACTTATTTCACATAGCACCGCCCTTTTCCCTTTCGATGGCACAACAACCATCGAAGGCTTCGTATTTCTAATATTCTCCTTTGCATTTGCATGGTTCACCTGAAACACATATGTATATATGAAAGAAATTTTGAAGATAAAATTAAAAGAAATATGATATTCGACGTTCTCGTAATATAGAAAAAAGATATGTACTTTTCTGGCGTTAAAATATTTTTCTCAACACACATGGACAAAATATCAATAAGAATGGAGCAGCATGTATGTGTGTCGTACGTACAGAGGAAGTCATCGTTACAGAAGAATGGCACAAACTCAGGCTACTTTTAACTCTTTCCGTTTATATAACGTTTTATAAATAAACTGAAGAGATACTAATGTACGACGCTCTCGGTGTTTAAACATAACGTTCCTCGTTCTCGTCGACGTCGCATAAATATCGCTCTCGACGAGGGAGAAACCTCCTACGAATCATCCCTCCAGATTCATTCCCATAAAAATGAATCGCTCGCGAAGATCGTCGCGCTCCACGAGGCTCAAAGGGCGACGCGGATAAACGCGGATAGACGCTATACCGCGAAAACGTGACCGGAAAGGCATTTAAGCGCCTTCAAGTACAGAGGCATTTAAAGATGTCAGGCATCGGGACCACTGCTGGGCCGTTGCTACCCACCGCCAATTTACCGCGGATTTACCGCTCGCGGAATCGAGTTGTCGTGCTCACCGTGACCGCGTTCCGATTTCTCGTCGCCATTGTCAGTCGCAATCGCGCAAAGGGGCCCCTTGTTTCCGTTGCAGGCACGAATCTTCGTCTCTTCCCTCGAGAAGTGAGCCGCTTGGATCGAGCCCCCGGTTCAACACTCGTAACGACTTCTCTCGTCTCCGTCGATTTGAATTTGTTTGACTCTGACGGATCGCCAGCCCGCGCCTGCGCGTTCGCGGCCGCAGATTGGTTGTCAGACGGCGCGCCTCCATTGGCCGAGCGGCCGCGCCTGGCAGCGAACTTCGTTCCGTTCGGGAGACGCTCGGGGCCTCGGGGCTACGATTTGAGGAAGAAAAAGTGACGTTTTTTTTTTTAAACAAAAACGACCAAAAGGTCCAGAGACAAACGAGAAAGGGCGCAGTGCGCACTCGAGCTGGCCGCTCCGCCAATGGATTAAACGCGCGAAAAAGTAGCGAAGGGAAACGTGAAAACTGCCTTTTGTATATAGTATAGAGGAGAAATTCTTAGATGTTATTTTGGGATCTTACCTCGCTTTTATCCTTGTTTTTCGCATCGATTCTATGTATCTTCAGATATCTCCAAATGTTTCTAAATATTTCCAAATTCTGTTCTCGAACCAAAATTCTGTCACTTGATAGGACCAACTGTCACGTTTGCTAATTTGCAATTGATATGATTATATATGTTTTGGAAATTAACTCCTGCGAGAATACCACGTAGACGCTGAAAAAAAGCTTGCCGTTAGTGTAATTTTATTTATACGTAAATAAAATTATCATTTTCGTGCTTTTTTTTGAAATTGTGATATATTAACGACTTGTCCAGAATTCTCGCAAATTCAGAGCACGTGTTATGTCTGTTCGGAATGGATTATCGCAGAATTACTCCATTTCCCCTAGATAACACAATAGAAATTTGGGAAATATAACTAAACAAGAACGCTTTGAAGCGTTCTCTTCTTCTCACGATAGAAATTTCGGAAATAAGTAAATAAGACGCTTTGAAGCGTTCTTCTTTTACTTCTTTCTTTACTAAAAGAAAGGAGAAGGGGAGCATTACGAAACATTTGTAAGTGGACCTTCCGAAAATTCCTATAACACATGCCCAATGACAGTCCGAGCGTCTGCTGACGGGGCTGACTGTCGGCGGCGAACAGCTGATCGTAAATCACGATTCGAGATGACAGCTGTCTACTCGCGAAACTTTTAAAGTTTGCCTTCAGCAGGTGGATCACTTATCAGTATCTTGTCACCTTTCTTTTGCCAAGTTGTACTGAACATTTGGAATAAATCTATGGAATTAACTGGAATATCGAGCGCATTGGTGACTATTAATTTACTCGACGGTGTGCGACTTCTCTTGACAGATGAGCTGATGACGTTTTCGGATACCCTTTGACAAACGTCAAAAAGAAAGTTGAGAGACCACCCGCAAAATGTCTATCAATATAGACATAAAATTGAAACGTGCGAGCAAGATATATCACGAAGGGGTTAGTTTTATTTTGGTCTATTGCGTTATCGCGTTAATTGTGGATGTTCGGGATTAAAATTGAGGTTATGTCGCAGGAGGTGGTTGCCGGTCTGATACTGTTGAAAACCAACTCGGACGTGAAGCACGATGGCATATTTCTCACCATGGAAGGCTCGGTGAATTTGCAGCTTAGCTCCAAGAATGTCGGTATCTTCGAGGCGTTTTATAACTCCGTTAAGGTAAGCATTTTGTTGCGGGCATATTGATGCGAGGAGACCGTTGAATTACTTGTTTTTTTTTTCTTAATATGAATGCAGCAGACACTAACTTTTTATTATGTAAATTGTAATCGTTTTCAGCCAATACAGTTAGTACAATATACCCTGGATGTTGCTCCATCGGGAAAGATTCCAAGTGGCAAGACGGAAATACCATTTGAATTGCCATTAAAGCCAAGGGGAAACAAATCCCTTTACGAAACGTATCACGGCGTCTTTGTGAATATACAGTACCTGATACGCTGTGACATAAAAAGGAGCTTCCTCGCTAAAGATGTGAGCAAATCGTTGGAGTTTATAGTCGAGGACAGGGCAAGCGCCAAGGTGGAGAAGGATCATAGTAAGATCGTGTTCTTCAAAATAATGCCGGAGTCTCTGCAAAATACTCGGGACCGATCCAACGTACCGAGGTTTTGCATCTCGGGAAGATTAGATTCCTTATGCTGCAAACTCTCCGAACCTCTGACAGGAGAAGTATGTGGCTTCTTTTTCTTCACTTATCAGTATCATTCAGGATAACGCTTTCCTCTATCTATTATGTGTAGGTAGTGATCGAACAGTGCGACGCCATTATAAAGTCTATAGAGTTACAATTGGTGAGAGTGGAAACTTGCGGATGTGCGGAGGGATATTCCAGAGACGGTAAGAATGTTATTACGCGGCCAGGTTCATGTAAAAATGGATACATTGCGGTAACGAGAGAGATGAAAATTGACAAAGATGTTATTTTACAGCGACGGAGATACAAAACATACAAATCGGGGAAGGTAATGCTTGCACAAATCTCGCTATTCCAATTTATATGATATTTCCGAGATTATTTACGTGTCCTACGTTGAGCACGAGCAACTTCAAAGTTGGTAAGAACACTATTACGTTATTGCATTAAAACAGAAATGCAAATTACAGTTACAATGTAATTCCTTTTTTTTCTCTAGAATTTGAGGTAAACCTTATCGTTGTGTTTGAAGACGATTATTTAGTCACCGAGAACTTTCCTATCATACTATCGCGATATTGAAAGTTGTAGAAATAAAAATATTTTGTAAAATAGTGTGACCATATATATATATAAATTTTTGCCATATAAAATATATATTTAATTGCCACATATGTATTTCAAAAATGTATATAAAAGATAATGTTTTTTACACATACGCACCAGTGGACGAGTTCGTTATAACCGAAGGCTTGACATAAAAAGGCTGTAAATGCCAAAAATACAAATCACAGAAAAGCTGTTTAAACAAAAATTTTTTCTTGTATAAATTTTTTTAAGCACTTGTAGTTTTTTTACGCTATTTATCTTGGCACATGGAGCATATTTTTTATGAAAATGTGGCATTTGGCAACCTTCTTCTTTTATGTCAAGATTTCAACTTATAGCAATATCAAATTTGCATAAATTTTCATTCTTATTCTTTTCTTATTCAAATCCTGCTTTCTGAATAAATAATCTATAATATTTTTCTACTTGTTTGTTCTGCGTTAGTCCGACCGAGGCTAACAGTACGACATAGCCGAGCACAAACGTCAGTAATTTGTGTTGCTTGAACCATGCCAGTAATCCCGTATTATCAGTAGTACTGAAGACGTAAGATGTTTATAGCAATAATTGCGTGATAAAGGTTAATTAACATTATGTTACACACAACTTACCTAGTTGAATGGAGATCTTGACTATAAACGAGCAAATAGCGTATTCTTACTAAATCGCTATTTGTCACTACGAAGTACTTGTCCGGTATTCTTCCACCAAGTGAATCACTCAATGTATTTTGTGCGTTATCTCCTGCAACACAACACTATTCTAGAAACTTACTCTTTAAACCTTGATACGCTGTAAATTGTTATCACTCGCGTAGATACAGTATACGCTTACTTGAATCTCCTCTCTTTATGTCAGGATGATTAATAAGCTCACAGAGAGCTATACAACTTATCTCGTTTCCAAGAAGACTAGCGCCCCAACCATAACCCACAGGACTGTACGGTAAGCTCACTCCTAATTCGCTCGAAAAGTATATCCCTTTGCCAAACTCTGACCTCTGAAACAGCAAATTATTTAAAAATGCGCGCTAATTTCTCGTAACTTTAGCGACACAGAAAAGTAAGTATAAGATGACAGAAATAATTCCAATTTATTTTAATGTCGATTTGCTGTACTTTGCACATGTTTTGTTGTAAACCGTAATGCACGATGGAATGGAAGTTTTCCAAACGGCTGCCATGATACGCATAAAACGTCGAATGATCTTTAGCGCTTGATTTCCATTTCTCTTCTGCTGCGGATTGTTTCGCGCTTGCTACTTGAAATATAAGATTTGGAGCTGCAACCGGCACCGCCAATGGCACTTTCCTCAGTATGGAATTGTACTGTAACGTAGAAACTTATCTAAGATTTTTTGTGCCATACCGTAGCATGTTCTTACGATTTTTGAAACCTCGGTAATTGTGATATGCGTACTTACACTTTCTTTCGGCACACTCTTAATATACGGATCTCTTAATCGTAGTAATACCCAATACAATAACTCTATTGTTTCGCCGTAATTCTCGTAGGCACCAGCCTCACCAAGCTCTTTGCATATCACGGGCAAAGGAGGGACTGACTCTATGGCTCTTCTCTGTAGAGAAAATGATACATAATATCAATATCGTATATTGTTCTATCAAATATCAGAGATATTTACCAAAGCTTCAATGTCCTTGCATTCGTTTTTAATGTACATAGGTGGAAACGGTCTTAAGCAACTGTCATAACGGTAAGTGTTGGACGCCGCCACAAAAAGGGACCACTTCAAGTCGGCAGCTCTTGGATCTTTCTCCAGTAAATGTTTCAGCGACGATATCTTTCTTTCCGCATCTTCTTCGGTCACACCGCGATCTATTTGAGACGTATATAATATATCTAAGCCAGTCTTGGTTACAATCTTCTCCCCTGGAACCTCGTATTGTCCAATCTGCCTTGCTCTGGCACCTTTAGATGCCTCGTGATTTTGATTAAAGTACGCCATTGTTTTATTTATTAACTCTTATACCTACAAATATAAAATACATTATGTTATTTTGTAATTAATTCATAGGAATAATACATATCGTTTCGTGTTATTATAACACATTATTGATAAATATAAAAAATGCCTGAAATAAAGTGCAAGAACCGAATATGGTAAAGTTTTTCATGTTGCTACATACATATGTAAAACTACAACTTTACAAGTCATTTGCACGTGTTATCAAGTACACCTTAAATACAAATTATACCATTTTCAGAAAATAATGCATAACGACATAATACATAAACATTATCGTTTCGCTATCAATTGCAAAATTACCTAAGCACTCGCACAAAAGGTAGAAAAAAAGAGCTCGCCTCGAAACAAAGTATAAGGATCCAAGATAAACGTACAGGTATCACTAAAAGCTATATTTACCATGCATCAACGAAGTCGTGCAATGATGCACATAATTTTTGTATTTTTATCTTTTCTATTGTCCTCAAATTGTCCTCACTAACATAGTTGGGCATAAACAATAATAGCGAACATATTGTGGAGTTCACAACATTGTAGAAATAACAAGCATTTTATCTGACTGAAAACAACTGTTCTACAGGGACATTTAATTCCTCGCCTGTGTATATATCTAGTAATATATATTGTGCTTAAAGGCGCACATAGATGACGCGATATATCAGATTTATAATTCACGAGAAGAGAGCTACAAATGAAAGTTTACTTTTAATTAAAAAAAATATATATATATATGTATATAATTCACGAGATAAAATGTTTATATACACCGATAATTTATTAATTGTTATATAATTACGAAAGTAGCTAATAATAAAAACTTTACAATAACGTTTAAACGGAGAAAGTTTAAAGGGAGGAAAAGGAATAAAGTACAATATATATTACAGTAACATTACAATTTTGGTAACGCAAATTTTACTGTAAAAATATTTTGTAAAACATTGTCGCAAACAGTTCGTAATTTGAAAAATTCAAGTTTGTAGACTATCGTCGAAATTAATATCTATTTATAATGACAGGAATCAATCTCTGATTATTTTTTATTTGGATCACTACTTTTTTTTACAGATACTTCTACTTTTTACAATTAAAAATTCCTCTCTCTTTCTCCCTAGCTCTCGAAAAATACGAACGGTTACAACCGTGCGACATTAACTGATTTGTCATAAAAGATTATCTCTGTCTCTTTATATATACTCACAATGTCTAGCATTCATCTTCCTTGATCCTTGATTCGCAACCTTATCGCGCGCTAGAAACGATCAGCATTTAACGAGCGTGGAGTTTCTCTATTCAGTGTGGATTTGCTATTTCGTTTCACAAGAAATTTACCTCACAAGGGAAATCGCGCGAACATGTTCCTAATGTTTTTCGCGACCTGTCAGACCTGTGCCATATACATTCGCCTTCCGTTTGTTTCGCCGTCTTCATTTATTCTCCGCGGCGCATTTTTTAGACGTTTATTATCAAGGCACGCATGGGAAATGTGTGTCCACTGATATGCGCATAAATTCACACATTAGGGACGTTAGAATAAGGGGCGTTATAGGGTTTTAATACTTTTAATGATCCCGCGCGTGTACAAAACTGTGTGGAAGGCTGACTGTACATATGTACAATTTAAATTTGAATCTTCGGAAAAGAGAGAGACGGAATTCAACGGCGGATTTCGCGACGACGACAACGCTAGAAATCATATACTCGAGAAATTTCGCGTTTCTCTTTCGAAAATACCGGTACTATAGTAGGTGCGCGGCAGAAATAACATCGCGATGTTGATATCGTTAAGGTCTCCACCTTAGGCGAGATTTCGATCGTGCGTTATATTGCAGGCAGGCCGTATCGCGGATTTTCGCGTGTGATCTCGGGATTATGCATATAAATGTCGCGGTTTCGTGTGGGTACGCGTTTATTACCGGTTAGCACGAGAGACACGAGCGCGGCAGTTTAGCGCCCGTCTTACATCACGTCGGGGCGTGCGAATGACGTCGCGCGCGAATGTCGACGAAATGGCACGCCTGCTCGTTTACGGAGGTTTCGGTCCTAACGCTCCTAAAGAAATCTCGTCGCGAGAAAAATGCCGATCGAACGAGCACGCGTATAAAAATGTGTTCGAAGCAAGAAGAAAAAAAGAATAATTTATTCAGGCCGAAACGTCACGTATGTTACACGCGGGACCATGGCATTAGTACGTCAAGACATAAATTTATATGCTCCGATAAGCGCCTAAATTCACGTTGTTGAGGCACCAATGACTGGCAATGACCCCTGTGCATATATAAAATTGCAAATAGTTTCTAAATAGGGACGAATATGATTTTAGATTGCGATATATCAATGTGGATCGAAATGATCGTATCTGACATTGCTGGGGAGATCTCTTTATCCTTGCTCCACTAACGTAAATACTCGTGCACAAAGTTCTGGCGATACCAGGCGGATGCTCTTCGTCGCGCGGACGAACGTCGAATATATATGGATGGTAATAAATAGATCGCTACATTTCATTAGTTCTGGAACGATAAATGATAAATTAGTCGTGAATTTAGCCGTATAGAAACCGTTTATCGTATATTTCTAAAATACCGGCACCTTTTTTCCTCAAGGGTATAATGACTTCATAAATATCGCCGCGTATGTTAATGACACAAGATCGTGATATGTTAATGGCGCACTTTGTCCTCCATTACGAACGGAAGGGTTACGCGCGCCGCGGGGGATACTTAGAAATAATCACAGTCGCAGGGATATCGACTTCATCTTTCTATTCGAACACGAAAGCGATCAATCCGCCGATACGACGCACGTTGAGTACGTACGTTCTAACTTTAAGCGACATTTTTTAATTTTAGCATAATTCTACATTACACACTTATATATATCTATCTTTTCTCTTTTTGTCTCTTTTGTCTTTTGTTTGAAAACAACAAAATTAACGTTTCCCAAGAATTCTAATAATTCGATTAAATCTTATGTAGTTCCCGTTTACTTAAAAAAAGTACGGCAAATATTCTCTATCTGCTATTTTAATTATATTAAAATCTCCCGATAACTGTTCAGTCGAATACTTAAACATGAGATAAGCTGTTTTTGAGCAGTATCCAAAAGTGATTCTGCATCTTTATCAAACTTCTCAACAAACCCGGAATCAATTATTAATATTAGGTTCCTTATTAAAACGCATGGCATTTGGTTAAAGGAAAGATTAGATTAGAGACGCATTAATAATAATAATCTTTTATATTCGACCAAACTGGCTAGCTATAATTTATTTAATGTAACTGTCACGACGTTTCGATCATTAATGTATCTAATTATAAGTCATGAAAGCAGTAAAAAGTATTTCAGAAACATCCCTCTAGTCGTGGCATTGTGCCAAGCAAGTCACAAATCTAAAAGGTGTTTCGTATGTCAAAAACTCAAACAATATACACTTTACTTTGACGTACAATTAAAGCACCTTTTAGATTCACGATTTGCTTGGCACAATGCCGTGACTAGGGCTGCGTTCGGAAACGTCACCCGGGTACACACGGGTATACTCCCTTCTCCTTCTAACTCGCTGAGATAGAAAGAGAAGGGAGTATACTCGTGTGCACTCGGGTGACGTTTTCGAACGCAGCCTAGGATGGATGTTTCTGAAATACTTTCTACTGCTTTCATGACTTACAATCAAATACATCAATGATCGAAAACGTCGCGACAATTGCATAAAGGATCATTATTGTCAGGTACGTATTTACTGGCGAAGCAAAAGTCTAAAAAATGTTTAGAGATAAACTAGGCGAATTAGAAATTTTGCTGAAAGCAATTCCGCCGGTCGCGTTAATCTGAATCGGAGCTCGGTCGAAGTCGGGCGAGATCGCGGGGACGCGCGATGACGCGACGACGCCGGAACTCGCTGAATCGCTCGCTTGTCGCGCGCAATGGAAACCCGACCCGCGCCGCGCGCGCGACGGACGACGGGCCGACGCGACGGGCCGGGATTTTCGCGGCGGCGCGATTGGCCGGCCTGCGGCTCAATGTCACGCGGCTTCAACTTCAAGGTAAACTATCGGTGACGTCAGTGTACGTCACTTAACAAGTGGGAGTGGATGGATAGATGTCGGCAGCCGCGGTGTGGTACCTCGCGAAATCGCATCGCGCACGGTATTTGTCGAAGCCCGTTCGCCGCCGCTCCGACGCGATAATGCCGCGCGTTTCTTAACGATATGTAGTGCTGTGTGACGGTAGCAGCAGTGGCGTCGACCGACTCGTCTCGCACGTGTCTCGCCGTGCGTGGAAAATCACCGAAATACGTTCGCGCATGCCCGACCGCCGATGACGTCACGAAAATTGTGCTTTTGATCCAAGCCAAGCACTCTCCTCGGCGCGCGCGCGCGCGTGTGTGTGTGTGTGTGTGTGTGTTTGTGCGGTCTTTTTTTTTTCTCCTCTCCCTACCTCACCCTCCGCCCTCTTTCGCTCCGTCTTTCTCTATCTACAACTTCGTCCCTCCCTCCTGCGTTTTCCCCGTCGTTCGTCCCGCTCCCTTCCTCCCACCAGCTCTCTCTCTCTCTCTCTCTCTCTCTCTCTCTCTCTCTCTCTTTCCTTCTCTCTTTCCCCTTTTCCCTCTCTTTCTTTTTTTTTTACTGGACGCACAATAATGTTGCTGTGCAAAATCAAATAATCACCGGGGGGCACGCGCACACGACGGGGGAAACCGTGTGGGAGCGGTTGGACCGCCGACGGAAAATCGTGAGTAGCAAATCGTCTTCTCCCTCGCCTGTTTACCTTTTCAAAAGTTATCCGTCACAGAGTAGCCTGTCGGACATGGCCTTCGCTTAGCGCGCACACCCGCGCGCGCGAGCGCGAGCGCGAACGCGAGCGGTGTATGTGTGTCATGTACACACGTACGCACATGTACGCGCGCCCACCCACACACACACGTTCCCGCGTGCAGCGCGAGCGCGTAGCAGCCGCACGCACACGCACGCACGTCACGTCTCGGTCTCGGTCTCGGATTTCGATGGACCGCGAGAAACGGAGCGCGCGAGAGCAAGAGAAGAAGAGAGAAAGAGAAGAGAAAGCGAAAAAGAATCTTCAACCCTCCCGAAGGTCGCGCGACAAGATGCGCCGGGATGCATCGCGAGATTTATTGATCCTCCTCGCGGGTGTCTCTGGATCGATGGAGAGAGATGACGGCGCGCGCGACGATCTCGCCGATTGCTGCACGGCCGTAGCGAGAAACCGGTAGATCCGCGTTTCTGCGGGGGAAGCGGGACGGCAAAGGAGGATCGGTAATCTCCTCGATGGATTGCCGGTGGGTCCCCGGGGGAGAAACTTCGAGGGCTGACGTTGGGGTACCGCGCTCGGGACCGGGAAAGAGGCCGGGATGACGGAGGGGCGGGGGGGGGAGGACACGCAGCGGTGACAGCGTCGGCAGGCAATCCGGATGCCTCGCGGATGTCAGGGGAATCGGGGATTCGAACCAGCTGATGCTCTCTCCAATATGGGACTCCGATTCTGAGATTACGGGAGAGGGAGGGAGATCTCTCGATCGGTGCGGTGCCGGTCGAAAACGCGCCGCGTCGGGAGATCCGCGAGATTTTTGGCGGAGGAGGGACCACGCCTCGGAGATCCACCACGCCGGCACCGGTTGCTTCGGCCGAGACGTTGGCGATTACCGTTTATTACCTCACGCGAGATGATTTATCGCCGATTATCGTCGTCGGCCGATCCTTACGTGCTACCTGCGCTGGCTCTTTTTTTTTTTCGCGCGAGAGATGATTTAACATATAAAGATGATCAATAACGCGTGGATGTGTGGGAAAATGCGACGCGCGTACGTTGCGTCCGTGCGTGCCGATTCTTTACGATTTCTCGCAAACGCTTGGCCGTTCGGTTTTTTAAGACACGTCGACGGGTGTCTGTGGCAATTTTTTTGAAACGCGACGGGAACAATAACAGTTGCGGACACAAGTGCCCAGCCACCGTCGATCAATTTTGCGCATGTTTCTTTCCTCGGTTTTGCACAGCGAGCTCCCCGCAGATGATGCATCGCTATACGACGACGAATTCCATTTCGCGAATCCTTCGCGTCGTCGCGAAATAATTAAGTCATACATCGACTCGCGGTGGATTGAGAAAGAACGCGTAAAATGTTGTTTACTACGCGTATCAGACGCGGTTGCAAAGACGCATTTAGTGGCACGCGGGGTGAGATGTATTTTTTTTTCTTCCCCCGACAATGAAGTTGCATCGTAAATTCGCTTGTGGCTTGAGCCGATAAATCGCACGGGCGACGTCGCCGCCGCGATATCGAACCTCTATCGCGGGTATCGTCGGGTTGTTGTTAAATATTATAAAACACAACGTGCGTGTTGTGTCCGCGCAAACGCTCCGTTTCGTACCGCCATCTGCAGCGGGCTCGATCCCACGTCCTCGCAAAATCGCGATCGGTAATGCAGAGATCTATGCGCGAATGCAACGTTGTGGCTGCAGCTTCGTTTCCGATGCCCCAATATCGCGTCGACCTCGTCAATGAGCTTGCGATACAAAATGCATGATCAGACGGGATTTAGTTCTTATACGAAGATATCGCGAAACTCCAGACGTTAAGTTTGGAAATTGCAATAATTTAGAGAAAATTAAATATGTTTATAAATCTACTCTGTATATATGTACGTACTCGCAACTTGAAATTATCGTTACAATCATTGTTTCGGTATACGAAGAAAAATATGCAACTCAATGCATTTGAAATGAGAGGAACATATCTCATTATTTTATTATCGCTCATTTGTTTTGCATGCGCATGTATATCTGATGTGAGTGCGTACGCTGTTGAAAGTTTTTTGTGTGTAAAAAAAGCAGGCAATGAAGCATATTTTATAAATTCAATAAAAAAAAATATGAAACTGGGTCGAAAAAACCTATCTTTAAAAATTGATTGTTTATATCCATTAATTATTTGTCATTTTATCGTTTAATATCGTACGAAGTAATTTTCAAAAAGGTCAGGCTGAATTTGTTAAGCAAAACAGGACAACGTAATAATTTTCCGATAGTGGAGTTAATTTTCAATTTTATGATATTTTATACAATTAATTAGTATCCGCAGGATGACTGGAAACATCCTACCCCAAATTCTCAACGGTCTTAATTATCTTCTTATTCAGTGCCAGAAACATTATGGTATCGTGTACTTTCGGTATACGTTCGCGTGGGAAAACGCAGTCAAGAGATGACACAATGACGAGTGTGAGTAATGATAGGCGCCAAAGGTATAATCTTAAAGAGACGCAAAAATATTCTCCTTTCAAAGATCTCGGAACCGCGTAATTATATGGACGAATGCCTAATCTTTTTGAAATCTCTGAGCTGCGCTCCTTGCGTAATCGTAACGGAATATGCGTAGTTAGAGTTTGTTTTTTTCCGAATGTCCTTCAGGCTACCATCGTGATTTAATATATATTTAGGACACCTCTCGTGCAGTCGTATATATCAATCAAATTATACACGGAGCCTCGTCCTCGATTTCGTCGCGAAATTATAGATCGTCCTATCAGGACGCTTCGGATCCGTATATTATTCATCCGTGTTCGTTGCATACCATAAGTTATTCCGCAAGGAGTCTTCGGCGAGAAGAGCGCTTTTCACCCGCGCTCGCATTTTTCCTCCCCTTTGTTACTTTTTTTTTTTTCGCCGGAAAACAGGCGGACGTGAAGAGGCAAGCGGCGCGCGAGACACGCGTTCGACTTTTCACGCGCGTTTCGGTAGCCTTATCGCGGATGCCGGTTTATCGCGATATCTCGGCTAACCGTGGTGTGGCGAGGAGGGGGGGGGGGAAGGAGGGTAAACCTAGACCTACCCAACGTGTATAATATGTGCCACGCGACAATACGCGGCCCCTCGTATGACCTCACGCGGCACAAAGCGCGTCACAATGTACGTCCCCGAGGCTATGCAAATCCGCGGGCCAACATGTGATGACCTAAACGTTGACTCGCTCCATTCTATTCGAGAGTGTGTGGGCAATACCGACTCGCTGACGAATTATTCGGTGGCCCCGCAGTCTTTAAGATACATGCACGTGCTGAAGTACTGATTGTCAGGAAGTTCAAGGTCTAGCTCTCTAGGCCGATGGTAAAATCATTTACGTAGGGCCAGTCGGTGGACTGATAGCATCCCTCTTGCGCCGAGGTTATCGTCGACCCCGTGCGAATGAAGACGAGATTAACTCTGCGTCTAGTGCAGGTAAAAAGTGCTCGTAAAATTCATCTCGTATTTTGTCCGCTTTGTACCGTGGAGCATTTCTCTCGGAAATGAATAGCAGTGATATTAATATAATTAAGAGGATAATTAAAAGGATGTATAAGGATACATGAAAGCTTTATTATTCATAAAGCTCAATTTTGTCAATATAATTCACTTTTTATAATTCAATTTACATTTTATTTGCGTTACATTTATGTCAGTATGCGTTACATTTATCTGCCATTCGGCAGATAAATGTAACGGCAGATTTTTAGATACGATCCGAATCGAACTTGATGAGTACAAAATTATTTAATTGAAAAATCAATGATCGACAATCAAATCCTAACTTTATCTCGGATATTTATATGCAAAAAAATGTGTTAAAAAAGTTAGTTTTAATTCCATTTTTATTACCTTGAAAAGTGCTTCAAAGCGTTAGCTCTTATCTCTATTATTTCATTCAATCGGGTTTTTCGAATTAAAAGTAAAACCGAGAGGCAAAAGTCGATTGATTAAAGTGAAATTATTTTTCAAGATTAATTCGTAACTTTATAAGATTCCGCGTAATCTTCAATTGCGGAAAATCCAAACTGGAATTAATCGTTACTATAATCGTAATGAAGATGCATCGTAATATATCGAGCCCGTGAGAGCAATGTCACTTGAGGAGAATTAATACCCAAGAGGGCAATCGTTACCATCGGATAAGTACTCGGCACTTGTAAGTATTCGGCGATAAAAGCGTGTGGCAGCTAGAACGCAAAGTCCGTGTTTGATTACATAGCTCTTAAGCGATTTGGCGATAGAATATACATAGCCGCGAGGAGTTAATGGGCGATATTTATGAAATGACATGTTTACATCGCGTACAGTAAAGTATTCAATGTTTAATATTCAATTATATTATAATTTTTATACGCGATTGATTGCTGCCCGCTGAATTCTGGCTGTATCCGAATACGTAAATATCAGTTTTGCATAAATGTAACGCAATTAAAATATAATGATATAATGACTGAAGGTCACTTGATTATTAGCAACGCAAATTGTGTATGAAAAATGTGCGAATGTATTAATATTTCAGGAGAAACGTAAAAATATGTCAGCAGATGGAAAAACATTTTTTAAAATGAAATATACATTTTTAGAAAGTGTCATATATATAAATTGTGACATAACTTGAAAAATATGTCAATATAAATGCTTGAATACTAAGAATGAAAATTACTATATTTTCATACTATATTTTCGATGAGAAATATTAAATCTATTTTATTATTATAAGGGAGTGTGTGCCTAATATTTATATTTTTGCCTAGTACTTTCGCTTCTCGTATGGTAATTTTTTATGATTATGGTATCGATTTATCAATAACAATTTACGATCGCGTTATAAAATATCGTGAGATTAAAAATTGTACGTTTGTAAATTCTCTATTGGCGTTTGATATTTTATCCGGCAACTGGTAGTCCCGTTATCAATAAACAATGTTTGAAGAGCGCGCATCTAATTTTCAATTACGTAAGGCAACGGTTCTACCGCGCCGTATAATCTTATCAACTGGTGTACTAGACTTGCACAAATTTATATATACCTATCATCGACGTTAATACACTCCTCGGCATAGCCTTCTTTTCTCATTCTAATAAGCAAGGCGGGCGCGATAAGAAGTATCTATATTACATTATCCTAACATCTTTTTAGTCGTAGATTCTCGCCGATATGTTGTTATAGAATGACATCAGCGGCGTGACTAACGAATTCAGTATCGAACCTGATTTTCGCATACATTACGTATTACATATGAGGTTCTTGCTAATGCATATGCTATACTTGACAGAAATATACATATACATATATATATGTTAATATAATATAATTATATATATATATATATATTATATATAAATAAAATAAATTAATATATTATATTCTATATATATAGATATGAAATAATGTATGATTAGATACGATAAAAAGAGAATGACTTCTTTTTGTACTTCGGGGTATCGCGGGACTGCTATATTAGCTCGTTAAATATTTAATAGGCAAGGGAGAGAAACCAAGTGTCGCGTATTTTGTCACCGGCTCAAGATATCGACCAGCTGACGCACTCTGTTTACCTGTTTACCGAGTAACACGCAAAACACAATATCAATTAGTACACACAGAAGATTCCGCCTACCGGGGCACCTTACCTACCTACCCGGCACGTAAACTCTCGTGTTACGTCGACTACTTCACAGCGGCGGGTTACGCAAGGTTCACGATGAGATTATAGTCGAATGACTATTACCCGCAAAACGGATACGACGTCGGCCGCAACGGATTGTAACGCGGAAGACATAACTTCGCGGACGTGTCGGCGATGCATCATTCTTTTATACTCGGCTCTACGTCAAACGCGTTCCACTTGGAGATGCAAAAATCTTAAAGATTTAAAAGGCGCGGTGCTCCCGATCGATCACGAAAGTATTACAATGGATTTCGGTTAGCATGCGTCCCCGAGACAAGGTAATCGGGATTAGAAAGGATCATTCGTCTCCGACTTTCAGACGATTGTTCAAGGTGTACTTCTCTCGAGTCACTTTTAATCGCATTTGGACGCCTATTCACATCGAACGGTGATCGATGCCCGTTTTCTAATATTCTCGTCGTGCGCGCACGTTATATTAAAACGACCCCGTTAGCGTGACGTTTTCTGTATCATTCATGCTTTAATTCTTTAGCGCGGCCGTTAATATGTGCAGTTAGATCGCGCGCGCGGCCAAACTTACGACGGAATTATCCGCGGACATTTTTGGAAATCGCACCGCACGTATGTATATTTCACGGGGACCTGATTTCTAGACGCGCAGATATCTCTCTCGTCGCGCCCGAAAAAGCTCGTGGGTTCATAAAATTTCCACGAAAGAAGAAACTCTGCTGTGCACGTCGCGCGGTCGCCGATCGATTTGCGCCGCGCGCCATCGACGACGACGACGACGACGACGACGACGACGACGGCGACAACAACGAAGAATGGTTCCATCGATCATTTTCCCGCGGGTATCGGATCCAATTTTACTGACGTCAGGTGTTTTGGGAACGTTATTACGTGAGCGAGCGTGCCGCGAACGCGTCATGTGTTACATGTGTATGGATCTGAAGGGAAATAATTCTTATCGCGTCAAATAAGCCGTCAATTCATGTAATTCGTGTAAGACCTGCGGCGTTGCTTCGGTTACTTTGATCGAACGGTCTTCCGCGTTAAGATCCGATGCAGCAAGAACGAACGATCGAGCTACCGTTTCTGCAAGACGGTATTGCCGAATTTGCTCGAATTTCAAATATATGTTCCCCAAAATCGATAATCGCGGTCCGAAAATATAATTTCATTACTTATATCGGCATCAACCCTTCGGTTGATTTGCAAACTTAAAAATTCTGCCAAGTACATAGATTATACCAGATGTCAGTAACACGGAGACTTTTTTCATATCTTTTATTAAACGTATTACAAGAAATCAGCATGAAGCATGTATTACCCGCGTTAAATACAGAATAAAAGGTAATTTTTATTATTCGCTGCTTTATTACTGTAACGTATTTCTGGACAGTGCATCAATTTTGCAAAATCTGTATGTGTTGCTTTATCACGAAATTATGCTGGCGTGAATCAGGTGGTAAATTAATAATGAAGATTATACCGAAGTTACATGCTGCATTGTTAACGCGAAAAGGTTGTGTCACTATACGCGTTGGTTGTATATATAGATTAAATATTACGTGATGATTAACGATTAACGCGAGTATCGTAAAACAGTCGCCAAACAAAGCGACGATACTTCCCTGGATTTTTCACAAAAAGTGACGCTATTGTAAGAATTTCAATAAACGTCATTTGTATAATAGCAGTAGCTATTATTATTTTTTGAGCGATAAAGCGTCCCAACTATTATAATAATACTGAATAATTAAAACACCCTGGATGTGATTTAGACAAGACGAAGCGTTGACTTATTTGATCCAGTTACTCTAGAATTCTGACGCGCACTTAAATAATTCAGTTTGCTCGTATTTTTAGAAGCGAGATAGAAGTCCGCGATGGAATATATGAGATAAGTATATTAGGGGAAAATTTGATGGAAATTATACACTAATTTTGGCCATTCGCGCCATATTTTATGGAAATAAAAGAGACATACTTTTCTTCTTGCTTTATTTCAACTCCGGCGCATTAAAAGATCTCTCGAATACTGTCCATAAGAGTCTGTACAGCGGAAAAAGCTTATTTTAAACGTCATACATAAATATATCCAACATTTTCTTGATAAAATTAGAAATTTTAAGAACTGTCTGTTATCTATAATTTGCAGAGTTTGACAGATCTTAATCTTTATTTGTATTGAAATGTGTGTTGTTGAAAATTGTGTAATCGACATTGGAAATTATATGGAACAAGTGGAATCAATATACGAATAATTATTTAATTGGTAAATTTTTAGTAGTGGTAATTTTTTAAATCAATATTTGTTCGTTAGTTTTCAGAAAAAATAACTTGGGATAATTTATGATTCATATAACCCAAAAGAATTATCGTCGGTATTATTAATAATGTAATCAATAATATTGTTTATTATTAATGAGACGCTCTATCGAATATAAATAAAATTATTTTTGAATTTCGTATTGATCTGCGATGCATGGAATATTTAATACATTATGAAAATTCTATTAATTAAAATAAATATAATAATTCTTGCTCAATGATAATAATTAATCAAGTATATATCATAAAATCACGTAATTAAGAAAGAAGCTTCTTCGTGCAAAATGTATCTCGTAAAAATTATCTCTAATCTTTCATGTGTAATTCCATGTGTAAGATTATTATGTAGTAGACATTATTATTCTCGAGATCAAAACAGCTATAAACTTTTTCAATAATTTATATAATGAAGACTAATTTTCTCTTTATCAAACATAATATATGAAATTCCATTTCAAAGAACTAATTAAGGGCTAAAGGTTGTGCGGAATCAAGAAACGTAACTATTGGGTAAGATTACCGTCCCATGTCGCCAAGGGTTCGCGAGGCACGCTGATAGCAGTCTGACGCGATTAACTATATGCTCGTTATACTATTTCTATTATACTTATACTCTCTTTCGGCGGACGCCCTTCGGCGATGATCGTCGCGCGCGCCTTCGGCGACCTTGAGGGCGCGCGTCGGGTCAGGACTGACGTAAATCTTCGGCGTGTGCTGGCGCAAACCCCCGGGTGCATTCTTCCGCCCACCCCCGTGAACGGTGTGCACGTGTCATCGCGTCGCAAGAGGAGTCAATTGCGATGTTCGCGCGTATCGCTCGCTGCAAAGGGAAGAGAGTCGGAGAGAGAAAAGAGAGAGGGAGAGAGAGAGGGAGAGAGAGAGAGAGAAAGAGGGAGGCAGGGAGCGAGACAGAGCGTCAAATGACGCAAGTCCCTCGGCTCTCGTGCGCAATTGCGGGCAAGACGCCCGTACGTTCGTTCGTACGTTCGTTCTTTCCTTCGTTCATCCGTCCGTCCGTCCGTCCGTCCGTCCGTCCATCCGACCGACCGGTCCCCTTTTTTCGCTCCTTCACGCGTGTGAAACGCGCAGAGTGAGCGACGCTATAAGGGCGCCGCTCACCCGGCAGGAGTTACCACCGTTGCACCTTGCCGATGTTCATCGCCGTGCTTGCATCGGTCACCGATGCAAAGGGAACATTATCGAATGACGTAAGTCGATGCGGTGCGCTCGAGCAAGAGGAAGGTGCATCCTCTCTCCGCCTCTCTTTCACTCTGTCTCTCTCTCTCTCTCTCTCTTTCTCTTTCTCTTTGCCGGCTTTACCCTTTGTCACGTGTGGCTCGCACGTGTACGGCGATCCCTGCGCATCTCCGGCGGACGCCTCCCCGGCCGATATTGCGACTTTCAAATATATATGCATCGCGGTCCCGATCACGGTCGCGCGACGCGGCACGCGTGAAAATAGCAAAACGACGCGTCTGCCCGCTCCGTGACATCGCACGGGTCTTTTTTACCCATAAACTCGAGGGGAGGGAAGGAAATGGAAATTTGAAACTTTACTTACGGATGTTATAATTAATATATAATTGTACATAATTATATTGTATAAATATATAATGAAGATGAGAGACTTGTCCAACTTGTCATCCTAATTTTAGTGACAGTGATTCGACGCCCAATATCGGGCTTACGATTTCTCATGATATGTTTTATTATATACCTATATATGAGGCATAGTCTATAAGTAATTTTAAATAATATAAATCGTATATAAAGAAGATAATATAATTTAGCCAATTTTTCGGTAAAGCGAGAATAGGAAATTAAGTATTCTAGATATTTCTTTTTCTGTATCTTTGAACCTTTAGTAAGTATTTTTTTTATGTCATTAGGATAAAAATGTATAACAGTAATAATAATGTAGATTAAAAATTAGGACAATTAGTAGCTCTAAAATAAATTATGTTCTCGTACTTTTTTAGCTAAAAATTGAACGAATCCGAGTCTGAACTGAGATACGTTCTCAAAATGGATTACTATCATATTTTCTTCTGACTTTAATGTTTCTTAAAATATATTGCTAGAATGGAAATGAGAGGTTCGCATAGCATAACTATAACACTATTGAATTGTCTACTTCGAGGAAAAGAATTCTGGAGTGTCTTTTTAAAATATTTCCGATCTTACTATACATAAATGTTAATCACCATTGTTATTTATTATTCAAGTACTGAAATTTTATCCTGGCATAAGGTTCTATTTCATAAGGGTGAGGAAGAGAGAGAGAGAGAGAGAGAGAGAGAGAGAGAGAGAGAGAGAGAGAGAGAGAGAGAGGAGAGAGAGAGAGAGAGAGAGAGAGAGAGAGAGATATAAAGTTGCGATCGATATAAGTTGGCTTGCAAGTTTATGGATCGTAAAATTCAAACTATCGATGTATACATGTCGGCGCAGTATTCGCCGTTCGCGTTACGAACATGCGAGCTGTCTGCATCCGATTGAAGAAGTGTCCATTTACACGAATGGTCGTGCCACCGCCAGAAATCAGAAAAAAGAGACGAGGATCTGTGCCGCTGTCGCGGTCCAACCGCGACGTGCTCGACAAAAATGGTAGGGTAGTCACGGGGGTTAATCGATGTCAGCTGCACTCGCGAAGAAAATACCGCTTCTGACCGGCTCTCGTTTTGATCCTGGTCTCATTAATCTATTCGTTACATTTTGAAATTATTAAACAAATATTTCTCTTCGCAACGAATCGCCTCGTATTAAATGACTTATTGAACCGCTCATTTAAAATCGAACGGAGGATGCTGTCACACTATCTATTTATGCTTCCCCCCTAAGTTTAATTTATGAAGACCTTTAAAGTTTAATTGCTTGTAACTCGACTACCATCAATGTCTCTTCGAGCGAGCGACATTCCTGTTGATCTGACTTGCAGGGTTTGTGATTTCCGATAATTGGTAGCGGTTGCGGGACACCTCGCATATTAGCAAGCGTATGCCTCTTCTCTTAAATACGCATTTATGTATTTTTAAAATAAAAGTAATATCAGATCTCTATTTCACCTCGTCTCCGACGAACTGAATTTACTACGACGAACAGTCTTCACGAATCTTTCACGAATTTCCAGACGCGGTAAGTACGTTCTTTTCCGTCAAGAGCGAATTTGTTTGATATCGTTCAATGCGTATCTGATTGGATGAGAATCCGAGATAAATTCCGAACGGTGAATCTTTTCGTCTCCCCTTTTCCCACGTGCGATTCGCACGTGTCGAAGTATCTTGCGATACTGGCACATGATGTCCTTCTCGTCGCGGTTCGCGTCGGTCACCCCAAACGCGGGCACGTCAGCGGAAGGAAACACGTCGAATGAATACACCATTCGCGCCCGAGAGGGAAAAGGGGAATTACAACTTGGAACTTACAACGAGATCCAGGTTAGAGAAAGAGAAGGAGGAGGAGGTGGAGGGAAGGGGCGAGGGAAGGCAGGGAGACGCGAGAGGTACTCGTAAGTGGGAAAAGCGAAGAGCGCTCTCGCACGTGGCCGATAGGACCACGTGGGCTTTTCGCCTGCGTCACCGACCTACCGGCCGACCGAACAAACGAACGAACGAACGAACGGACCGACACCCCGTCGCCTGTATTGATTGAGGGTGGCCATGGTCGTTTCCATGGCGACGTTTCTTTTACCTGTATGCCGCGCGCCGTGCCGCGCGCATGCATGATACACCTTTCCGGCCGTATAATGCTGCCGCCGCCGCGCCGCCGCGCGCCGCCGTCGCGTAGGTGCACGAGGTGTACCTGCGGCAGGAGGATCGGGTGGTGGATCCTCCACCCTCCCTCCCCGACCTGACCCTCGACCCTTTCTCCTTCTTGTCTTTCTCCGCTACTGCTACCGTGCGGAGGAAACGGAACGCGCTCGATATCGAGATAAGAGATACGAATCCTCGCGCACATACACACACACACATACATATATATGTACATACACACACATACGCATCTAACGTTCCCGATTTCTTTCGTATTGAATAATAGAAACTGTGTGTTTTTTTCTTTTTTTCTTTGTGACAATTTTGATGCGCCAAGTGGAAAAAGATGTTACCTTGTGCCCTTTTCAAAACTTCGTTTTTGATGACGTATCGAGGCGTCAAGTGCACACACAGGTACAGTTCGCCGTGCGATTCACCGAAATAGAATTTCTCCCTTGATTCTCCCTTGCAATAGGAATAAAGTGACGGAATAACGACACGCGAGCCACATATAGCGAAAAACATTATTGCGAGTTAAGTTGTTACAGTAATCGAGCCCGCTTCTTTAACGGTATAATCTACCCCGCTCGAGATGATCAATCTAAATTTGATTTCCTTAAATTAAGGCTAATTTTTTCGAGCTCTTAAAGAACTTGGCTATGTTATTATCGCATCGCAGTCTTTGATTATTCATTATTTGTAAGTCGGTAACGGGTAAGCTTCAAACTAGTCCTTGATTAAATATACTCATTATTATGTTATCTCTACAATCTGGAGTGCGCAAAATGCAGTCAGACGATTTTATTTGGTAATCTCTGGGAGCATTGATTCTCTAGAAAATTTATTTTGTTTATACTGCGCGCGCATATTCCACGTACACAAGATATTTTTTATTATATATATATTTATATTTATATTTATACATATATATACGTAGAGAATTGTCTCTCTGCTGTTCTTCTCAGATAACGTTGATACGTCGTATGTTTACTTATGTTCGTACATATATACATATAATGTAAGCTACTATAAAAGCACAGTAATCAGAATGATAAGACAATGACATTCGTACTGTTTTTCTCGAGATAACGTTGTACACGTAACGAGCGAGCGTAATTCGACAATTTTACATGAAATTTACAATGTCGCGATGTACAGATGCACCGGTGATCGGATTTAAAGAAATCACGCGTATAGCCGCAGATGGCGCAGCTTTTCGCGAATTTCTTTTTAAATCGCCAGACGATAATCCGGGGTATTATCCGAGTGTTGGGTTATCTTTGTTCGCCCTGTATATCTCTCTTTCGTCCTCATCGTGGAAAGAAGCTCACCAGACGTGATTATGTTACGTCAATACCTCAAAATATTTCGCAAATTCAATCGTGTTTTTAAGAAGAGCCGTTTCGATTAAGAATTATATTGTGCTCTTTCCGGCATTCTCCTCGAGTTTTCATCTCACCAATTTCGCCAGATGAGATTAGTTTGCTTTTGCATGAGGTAACTTTGTATCATAAATTGGTATATTAATGGCTTCCGTATTACCTAGAGTCTAAGGAAATAATCTCTAAACGAGGTTTTCCGCACGGATATTAAAATTGAAATTTATGAATTACTTTCCTGGACATTCTCTGTTGCTACTGAGAGGTATTCTTGTTTCCGTGTGAATTTTGATACTTTACCATGTTTACCAGTCAATATTTCATCGTTATTAAATCGTAAAATATCACCGACGATGGGGAGGAGTGAAAGAAACTTTGCACCGAGCAAAGATATATCTTGCTGAGACTTTAAGAAAATTGATGGATTATACAGGAAAATGATCGTTTCCGGATCGAATGTTTCGCTCCTTTTTTCTCGCTCTTATATCTCGAAACTTATTGTGTCCGCGACTCTGCGCACTCGCGATCTACCTACGCGAGATGCGAAAACGATGGGGAAAACGACGTGGAACACGTGACTCGACCTCTCACGAATCGATACGTGAGAAAAGCCGTGTCGGTCAGCTGACAAGGCGCCGGGCGATATCCGGCAGTGAGCGAGGAATAAAAGGAGCGTGGGAGTTGTAAAGAGGATGGGAGGGATCGTAGAGAAGGGATGGTATGAGAAATGGAGAGATCTGCTATTACGTGTTGCCGGTCGGCAAGCTCCAGCAGACTGTTTGCAAGTTGAATTTTATTTATTTATATATAGTTTACAGTCGGAGCTTTATTGGCGTGTCCTTAATTTCTTATCGATTAAAAATTCAGTCGAATTACGATATTGAATAATCGCATGAAAATATAATTTATATCCCAACGCTGTATCGATAGAAAAATAATTTTGGAGCAGAGAAGCGCCTTTGTCCTCGTTTAATATCTTTTAAGAAGAAAAACAACGGAATTATGAAATACCTTTCTAATAATAATGTTGTCTACTCGAATGATATAATAACTTATAACATAATTTTTTAAAAAAGCACAAATATTCTTTTTACATAATAAATCACCTGCACACAACAATTGAAAAAGTATATCCATCTTATTCTCCGGAACTGGGAAGTTGTATAAGACTTCGATTTAATTTTTTTCTCAAAAGAAGCCTTCATCATGGAACGCAGCCATTGTTAAAGTCTTTTGTAAAAGGGCGATATCGAGAAAAATGTTTGCGAGAATATCTCGAATTTCATTTTATTACGCAGGATGGATACAGTAATGACAAATAAATTAAACATCGTTATCTCTCCATTCGATCGCCGATTAAGTACCGCAAGCAACAGCGTGTTCTCCGAATCCTCGGAGAGAAGGGAGGGAGATGTAGAGGATACGAGGGGGATAGAGGGAGAAAAAGAGATTAGGCAGAAGAAAAGGGGAGACGCGAGGTGGATGAGATTTCATAGAGGCCGTCGCGACGGTTTGTGCTCTTCTCAAGAAGGTGTCGGGGGCGGCGCGGAGAGGGAACGCACGGAGGACGCGAGAAGCAACGTTGGAGGGGTCGAGGGGAACGTGTCGGAGGGGGACGAGGAGGGCGCGAGCGACGCGGGGAGGGCAGTTGCGACGCCGGGCGTCCGGTGATCGCGCCTTAAAAGGTCCGACGCCGCACGCGCCCAGCAGCTGCCAGCTCTCCTTCCTCTCTTCTTCTCCCTCTTCTTCCCTCCTTCTCTCTCACTCTTTCTTCCTCTCTCTCTCTCTCTCTCTCTCTCTCTCTCTCTCTCTCTCTCTCTCTCTCTCTCTCTCTCTCTCTCTCTCTCTCTCTCTCTCTCTCTCTCTCTCTCTCTCTCTCTCTCTCTCTCTCTCTCTCTCTCTCTTCCCCTTTCCGCGCTAGCGGCGCAAATGCGCCTTTCAAGTTTCTCCTTGCCTCTTTCTCCACACGTCACACTTCTTTCTTTTCTTATTCCCCTACGGTCCCCCTCGCTTTCGTTCTTATCTTGACGAATTACACCGGACTGCAAGTTTTCTCGACTTTCACCGGTTTCCTCGGTTAATCTTGCCCTTTCCGGCCATCTCTTCCTCCCACGATCCTCCCTCCTCTTTCCCCTCCCGTCGTCGCGGTCGTCGCCGATCAGCCTCCTCGTATCGTCACGCTCGGCCCTCGCGTTCTGAACCGCGGCGGCCGAGTATCGCGTTTCAAGTTAACGCGGCAACGTGCACTGTGTGGGAGAGCGAGCGAGAGGGAGAGAGAAAGTGATGGGAGAAGGAGCGAGAACGCGAAAGAAAAGGGAAAGGGAGGTGAACGCGCGTGTGCGTGATTCACGCATGACGTCTGCGACGCCGCGACTGCACTTAGCTGCGACGGTAGTAGCGTCGATATCGTTAACTCACGCTGAAGATTGGCCTCCAGACGACGAGATGACGATGATGATGACCCAGGTGCTGTTCCCCTTATCGCGCGGTATCTTCAAAATTTCAGGATGGGACCGCACGAGTCCACGCTTTGCCTCCTTCTTCATTTTCAACCGGTTTTTAAAGAGGCGATAAATGTTGATTTTTGCATAACGGTTTAATATTCGATAAGATCCGATTGCTCAAAACGTTTTTAGACATTCGTGTTTAGAATTGCATATAATTATAGCTAATAATAAGCTATATTATATTACAATAATGGAAATATTAATCGACTCTACTGGCCATTATAATCGCCAAGACAACACGACACGACCACAATTTGGTTCGATTATTGTCAAGACGCTCTTTTAACAAATATAAATTGATGTAATCTTTGATACTTATATTATATTACATATATATATTTGTTAAAAGAGCGAAAGTACCGAGTTAAAAGAGTTAAAGTACCGAACATTTTCTTATATTATATTTATCATTATCTTATATTATATCATATTTATTATAATAGCTTATACATATGTAATTTGTTATTTTGTTAATTTTCGATCTTTAATGATATATAAATGCCACTTATACGACAGCCAATAAGAAGAGATCTGTATGTCATTTTTCCCGTTGCAAATGCTTACTTTAGATTTGACGGATTTAGGTTACATAGTCGGCAAGAAAGTCTAATGCAATCAAACATTAAATCTTTGATTAATAGAAAATGTTCGGTACTATTTATGAAATCAGCTTTTATTAAATCTGGTTTCCTATTTCCTGTTTATCAAAATTGATTGTATTTCCGACGTTTTGAAAAATGATTTTATTGCAGAAAATCGATACTTTATTACAGGAAACCGATCTTGAGGCGCTTCTCCTCACTTATTCACCACCGCAACGTAATTATTTTTACGTAATTTGTAAGGAACGTTGGAAATGATGCTCGCCTAATTTCCCGGTTAAAAAGCCTTTAGAACGGAGCTAATGAAGCTGCGAATTAATGCCGCGCAAGTAGGGCGGAGGCAAAGGGCAAAGCTCTTTCTTTCGGCGCCTTTTCAGCGCCAGTCGCAAATGCGAAACGGAAGTGGCAAGCCGGAGAGAGACGTGCACCGCTATATCCACGTACACGCGCGTGCTCCGTTATCGGAATGCCATGCCAATGCGCTCGTGTAGCCCTCGAAAACCCTTTGGACAAACCCCTCCCTCCTCTCTCTCTCTTCTCTCTCTCTCTCTCTCTCTCTCTCTCTCTCTCTCTCTCTCTCTCTCTCTCTCTCTCTCTCTCCTCGCCCTCGCTCGCTTTGTACCACCCGGCGGAAGGGTGCGGCGCGGTGCGGCGCCTCGGCACTTGCGTTCAAGATGATCTCCGCTCGAGAAGCAACGCTGCTGCAGTGGGCCACATTGTAATACTACATCGTCAACCCTTGAGCGAGAATTTGCACAATATTATAAAAGGCATTTAGCGCACTAAAGGGGAGTTCAGATCCGAAAGATGAAGTTCGATCAAACATGTGAAATTTAAGATTATTTTTAAAAGGTAGAATCGTGCTTACTTTATCTCTTCTTTTTGGAAATTCTATATTATTCTTTTTATCTCTCAATTTTTTTTTTTAAGAAAAGGGCAAATTATAGAGACGATTACACAATTTCATTCTTTTTCTTCTTTAGAGATGCTATTTTGTATCCTCCCCAATTATGTTTTCCAAGAATCTTTTCTTTTACATTACCCCGTCTGATAATAGTCTATTTCATTCACTTCAAAATGAAGTACTTACTAAATAAAGAAGCATAGTCTTTCATTTCGATTTCTTACTACGTTTCAGCAATATTACAGCGAGCGTCAAATGGTTGATGCTTGCATTTTCTCTTCATCCTTTCCATTATTTGATCCCGACGGAAAGATGAATTTCCGATTTCGTGTTCGATCGGCGAAGCGGCAAAGCGTGTAACGACGCAACGTCTTCCACGTGCTCCGGATGTGAAACATGTGTGGGGATTCGAATAGCGACCGATCATTTACGAAATCTACGTGTAAATTAGAGAATAATATTTTACGTGCTTGTGCACGCGGGGACAAACGGAATGCCGTCGTTGCAATGACTCATTGACTGGACAGGAGCATGCCTGTCGTTCGGATGAAAAAAAAAAAGATCGTCTTTACTCGCGTGTTTACGCAATGTATATGCTAATTTCGAATAGTGTCACATAAATTTAATATATTCATGAATCTACTTTTTCAAGGAAATTGGACTTTATTTCTCTCTCGTCGTAAATTTCACTGGTCGCCATTCGTTCCGTACCGCGATTAACAATTCAGATATTCCGTTGAAAAGTTTTTTAAAATCAAGCGGAGAATAAAACTTTGCCACTTATATTTGTGCGCTTCCGATGGTCTTCCATGAGGCCGTGTAACGTCTGAACGAGAAAAAATATAATTACAAATGCATTAAAAGAAGAAAGGGACAAAACGTCACAGAGCGACGAAAGCTCATCTATCGTGAGAGAGGAATCCCTCGGTTTACACAAGTTCTTCTTGCCCGATCGATGCGCGCGGGCAACATGAAAATCTGGCACCAAACGTCGTATCACCCCACACGTGGCCGCGTTGCTATCCGAGTGCTGGACATGTGTTCTTCGCTCTCCTACAGAGAGATTTTTCTCCGGGATAAGATTCGGCGCTTGGGGTTGGTCGCGTGATGTACCAGTCCTTTTTTCAAAAGGGTCTTATCGTTTGGCCAAGAGAACGTTATCCCGATAATGCGACGCACAATTCTCATTGTGCGCATCTTGGTCCTCGTGAAAAAACGCTGCTTAAAGAGAAAGTAGTAATGAGGCGAGAGATAAGTAAAAATTGTGATATGTTAATATACATGAGAGTAGCATAGATTTATGCTACTCATGAGTTTATAATTTTTGATGTTTTTGTCCCAGAAATTAATCCCCCAGTCTTTATTACTCTTTTAAACTTGTTGTCCAATACGCTAGATATAAATTCACGAATTGAGTTATTTTAAATCTGATATTTTACAATATCGATTTTAGGAATCAGTTCAGAAAGACATATGTATACCGAATTATTCGTTAATAAAAAATTATATAATACAATTATTTATTATGATTCATCGCTATTTTCTTCCAGTGAGACTTTCGCATCCTTGTTATATCAGAAAGCTGTAATTTTATTAATCAACTTCTTATCGCAGAATGAAATGCACGTAATTAATATTCGAATTGCATATTTTTTTATCTTACCTTCTATTTTCATACCGTAGATTTTCGAAAAACTCTTCAATGAGAGAATCTTAGATTGTTTTCGCGATGTTCAATAATTTTTTGCACTCTCAGAACACCACTCTCAGAATTAATTACTTCGAATCGCGATGGAGGTTTACAGGTTCCTTGTCAATTAGAAGCGCATTACAACGCCGTCGCACCAAAAGAGAATAATCCCCATAGGATACGACCCGCTTTCCAGATAATCTGCTTGATAATCGGCGCGTATATATCGTGGATCGCGAGCATATCGTGGCTTCCAATATGGCTTCGTAAACCGAGTTAAATGCAGATGTTGTGTTCGCTTATACAAATGCATTGGAGATGATATTCTACTCTCGTGCTCTCGGCAAACGAGATGGCGGATTTGACGCGTAATGAGAAGATAGCGCTGACGATGTGCGGGAACAGGGATAAAGAGGGGGGAGCAGGACACGCGAATAAGGGCATGCAATTTGAGATATTGCGTTGTAACGTAATGATGTTATATGCTGCAAATAGGAAATAATAGTTATTCCGGGGTTTTTAAAGCCTCGATCCCCGTCTTGTCAAACGCAAGGTAGAGATCTGAGGTATTACAACTAGCGAAACTCCATTACGTGCTTTTAATTCTTGGCTTTACTGCAAAAGCAAGCAGTAATGAACTGCATTCTTTCATCTTTTTCTTTTAATGATTATCTGTGCTACCTACGTTTTAACGACATAAATTGCAACTTGAGAGCCGAGTGCTGAAAACTGAGAACCGAGAGAGTCGACATAATTTGCGTAGAAACTAACCTACATTCGTACTTGCCATTTTCTTTTAGAAAAATGTTTCTTCTAAAACTTAATAATCCGTTAAAATTAAATCACAACAAATCTCAATTTAGATTAATGCCACCGCTGTAATTAAATTGCAACAACGAATTCCTATATATAAATTAAACCATAGGTTTCGCGTTCGACATTAAAATATCAACTGATTCATCAGAATTTTAGTTTGAAAGAAAGACAATTTAGAATAAAGACATATATTTTAGAGGTATTTCCACCAAGTTGTTCAAGTATCGCGATACCTTCGAAGCACACTGTAAGCATCTCTAGGGCTCTATCGCGGGGATTTGGCGGTCGTTTCGAGATGCCAGGCGGGAATTTCGACAGGAGGGGGCACGTAGAGCGGTTGGGTGAGGAAGGCGCGAGGGGGTGAGAGGCGGTACGCCAGGGGAGGGCGCGCGTCACTTACTTGAAGCACGTGCTCTGGTTTCTGACGGCTGCTCCTGCTCAGCCTCAGCGACTCGGCGGCCCTGGTGCTCGCGCGCTGCCGCTGCTGCCTGGCGGTTTAATTTTAGCTTTAACTTCGCCGTGTCATAGGACAAAGAATATGGCGCGTTGCACTCGCGCCAATATCCATTCCTCCCGCTCCCCCCTTCGCCCCCCGCGCTTCGGCCCCCTTTATTCTCCGCGCGCCGCGATGCGTCGCGTCGCGTCGCGTCGCGTCGCGTCGCGTCGCGTCGCGTCGCGTCGCGTCTTTCGCTTCTCGCCGGCACGCACTTCGTCCCTGCGTTCTCCAAGAGATACGGCGAACTTGGTTTACCTTCGTCTAGAGACCGGTCTTCGCGAAGATACCGGAGACATTTTAGCCTCTCGAGCGGAGTCGCGGATTGCTGAAGAAGTACGTGTATCAGTTTCCTTATTTGCCAGCGCGCGATCGCTTTGTTAGCTGAAAGTCGAGGAGCGGCGATGTTATTTCGCCGATCGTTTCATTTTGAGGTATAGATTAGCAGAATTATATTGCGATAACCTTTATAATTTTCAGCGAGAAATTTATATATGTATAATAATCGCATCGTCAGACGGAGAACTCGTTTAGACGATACCGGCAGCAAAAGCAAGATTTCTCTAACGCGTATACAACTACACTTATCAGATCTATTAATTTACGTTATCACGTTTTCTTAAACTCTGAATAATCTCGCGCTACTCCTTGACGGGGAAAGGGTAACCGTGCAAGAATATCACGTAAACCTGCTTACAGCTAGGCGTGAAATCGCCAAGTTATTAGACGTTCTACATATTTCCCAGCGAGAAATCTCACAATCGATATTCGCGGAACGTTCGAGAGCAAAAGATCGCGGGAAAGCGAAAGATCGCGGCGCGCGCGTTGCAGCGAACGAAAGAACGTTGATGTCCGACGGCGATTAATTCGTCGCATTCTGAGAATGAGTTGGCGAGATCCGCGGAAGATTTTTCGTGGGCGAACGGCGCGGCGCGGCGCGGCGCCTCCTTTTCATACCTAACCGCGAACCCGGTCGGAAGGCTCGCGCGCGAACAGGGTATATATCGGAGTTTACAGTGCGAAAGGCGATGACGTAGGTAATGCGTTCATCGATTAGACACGTGCAGCCGCTAGGCGTACGGTACACCGTGTATGCACGATTATACAAAGCTACGTACTCGGCGGAGCGAGATGTAACGCTCGCGGCTTGAACGTGGAAACTCCAGCGGAAAACTCTCGCTACGCGCTGCTTTACTCGTGAAAGCGCGTTTATATGTATTAAGCGCGTTGAATTAAAGCAGTCCAGGTAATTAAAAGAGTCGCGCACACGCACGGACGGACAGAGCCGACGCTGCCGCGAAGCGGTGCGATTTGTTCGAAAATCGTAGTCGCTTGAAAGTCGGTTTCGATATATCTTTGCATTGCATACGTGCAATCGAGATCTGAAATCTGGATGACTCGCAAGTATATCGAATAGCGTGCTGTCGCGAAATTTTCAATTCTCCGCAGCAGCACAAAAATGATACTCGTATCTTCCTTTACAAAATAATGATTATTTTGGAATATGAAGACCTAATAAACGATATCAGAGCAATTTCATAAAGGCCTGGAATTACTCAGATTAAAGATATTGCTGCTTTTTTTGATCTTAGAGATGCAGAGAAAACTTTTCGCAACATTATTTTGTAAACTAACGTAGATATCTCTTCTCCGTAATGTTCAGTTTTTGCGAGAGTTCGACCTTGCGGCACGCATGCAATATCGCGACAGAGTTTTGCGTTCGGGTTGGCGCGGCGAACGAGGCGGCTGACCGAAGCGGCGGAATATAATTTAGCGGAGGAAGAAGTCACGTCGCCCTCTCCCCGCCGTGCCGCGTCACGGGCCGCACGTGTGCGCGCGCTCGGTTGGGGATGCTGGCCCTCCTGGACCGTACGGTGAACGCAGAGACGAAGAGAACGAGAGACAGAGAGAGAGAGAGAGAGCGTGCGTACGCGGGTGTACCGCGACAAGAGAAGTCAAAGAGAAAGAGATAGAGAGAGAGAGAGAGACGGAGAAAGCGCGAGACGAGGAGAGGAAGGGGTGGATGGGGGAGGGAGGGCGGCTCGCAGCAGCCGGCCGCGCCGTCAGCTGCCGACAGATTTATCGAGTGGCACGTGCCGATCCGGAGCAATGTCGTTTTGTACTTTTCTGCTCTCGGCTGAGAGTAGCGCCTCGCCGAGAGGGCAAAAAGTCCCGCAGGATCGCCGCGCCGCGCCGGCCGCGGTCGGCCGGGACCCTCCTTCTCCACCCGCTCGTAAACCGCGATCGGTTAGCTCGCCATTGCGCGTTGGTCGGTCGGTGCGATCCCCCGGTGTTCTTCCGCTTTGAACATTCCTCGATGATTCTCGCGGGGTTCCTGGAGCTCGGTAGAGAGAGAGAGGAACGAGAGAGAAAGAGAGAGAGTTATGAAGCTGCCATTAGCGCTACGTGGACGTGACGCATTTCGTGCGTGCGGTTATTTTTGGTAGCGGCGTACGCTCGCCGACGGTTCTAATTAACGTTAGGGCCTGTGGCAATGCGCTATGGATGTCTATAGTTGAAATGTCAAGGTAATAAAGATTCGGGATTAAGTTTCATTGACATTGTTATAAAGAAGCGTCTCTTCCCCCCCGCGGAGAATTTCGAGAACTTTACGATTGCATCTGGGATCGAATTTCAATGTCTTATCGACACGCATAAATGATTTTGACATTTCTAACGAAGAAAATCTGATAATCAGTGTAAATTATGTACCGAGTTGACATATAAGACATATCTACAAATTGAAAATAATATTTGTTTATCACTTTACCAGAACCGTCATGATTTTGATTTTAGACTATTTTTCACTGACTCGCAGTAAATTCGATAGCAGATAGGAGACTATAAATATAGAACAATATTTTGTTCCCCGATTGTTTCTGTTTTGTTTCTGAAAACTAAAATTCTCTCATACAAAAACCGCGCTCCGCTGGAAATTTAATTTCGGAGTAAGCGCACGTCGGGATCGATATTTTTATGATCTCGTCGCAAATTCGTCAGAACGAAGGAACGTGTAATTGTAATGTGTAAAATGTAATATGTTCGAAGGTTTCAACTGAAAATCGCGCTAAGTTAACCGAGTTTAACCGCGCACGAAGTTTTTACCGCGGTAGAGATATCAGATATACGAGTATTATCGATTCCTGATAATTGGCGGCACGAACTTTCGAAGTCGCGCGTCCTCGCATGCGAATTAATATTTTCATGGACCAATGACGTCGGTGATAACCGCCGGCCAGGAGCGGCGAGTGCCGCGCGGGATGGGGTGGAGCGGGGGGTGGAGCACGGGAGAGGAGAAGGGACGTATGGGAAAGATTTTCGCCGATGGAAGAGAGCGCGGAGCGTATTAAGAGTGACTTAAATTAATAACGCTCGCTATTTCGGAGTCGCTTCCAGGCACCGCTAACCCGATTAGTAGCCGAATGCAGCAGCAGTGGCAGCGGCAGCGGGAGAGAGCGAGGTGAGATAACGCGGGCATAAGTAATTCATCGGCCGATCTCGCGGCGTGACTGGCTGGCTATGGTAGTGGCGCAGTAATTATGGAAACTTCGATGTTACGTCAGGCTTTATAATTGGACGGGTATCTGCCTTTCTCTCTCTCTCCCCTTCTCTCTCTCTCTCTCTCTCTCTCTCTCTCTCTCTCTCTCTCTCTCTCTCCTCTCTCTCCTCTCTCTCTCTCTCTCTCTCTCTCTCCTCGAATTTACGAGAGGGATGCTGCGAAGGGATACGAGGGACGGCGGATTCGGTGTCACGAATCACATTATGTCACGTCAGTCACGGATCGGTACAGGTTCGTTTCTCTCTCTCTCTCTCTCTTTCTCTGGAGTCGCGCGATTTGATTTATACAACCAGGCTTCGCTAAATAAAATAGCTTAACCTGCCGCTTAACGCTGGTTAACCGTCACTTAATGACGCTAACCATCATTTTCGGTTCCCAGTGCTGTCGAGCGAAGACATCATACCACGCTCCTCTGGAAGCCTCACTCTCCCGCGCCGTAATTATTTTAGTTATTCCCCTCGAAGATGCGCAAACTGAATTTGCGACGCGTGGTCCATGCTCAATCGTTTGTACACGATGGTCGATATAATTTCATATTCATACGAAGCAGCCCGGATCTGTACCGGATGTTGATTCTCTCAGCTGTCGATGAAATTGTAATAAAAACAGCGTTACAGTTTCAGAATATTATAATAGCATCCGCCACAATTTCAAAGCATTACGAATTCATTATTATCAATTATTTGCCATTAGGTAGCTGGTAGCTTATCATTATTATTTGGAGGGATTTGAAAGTTAAAGATTCTCTCAAATTATCAGATCAGTAGACAAGAATAGCTGGTGTTTTAGCAGAAACTTAATTCGAAGGTGACTTGACAAGATATTCAACGTTGAGGATTAAAAGACTGTGACGAATGTTGATCTCTTATAAAATTTACGTTAAGGAAAAATAGATCTCAGAAGATTTGTAGCTGACATGACAACCACAGTAACGGTTGGAACGGTTTAAATGTCACAGCGATTGTATCACAGATATAGGTAAAGCTTCGCGAACTTTCGTCTCTGTTTAATGCATGTGTCCGTGATTTTTTATGACGAATTAATGATTCACGATGATGATTAAATGTAAATTTTATTGAACGGCACCGACTATATTTCCGATTATAATACAGCAGAACATTTGTGCGTGTATGCGTGTATTCCGGTGTAGAATGCAGTGAACTAGATTTATATGATCTTAGCGGGACTTTCTTTATCTATCGTTGCGTTATATCTCTAAAAACGCACTCATCGACGCCGACACCAATGTAGTTTCACTTAACGCACGACATGACGTCATTTTCGCGTCATACCGTTAAAGTGCTGGCTGAAACGTGTCTTCTGATGATTTTTTCTCGGACATATAAGAACCGTCAATGTTAACTTTTCTATGATTCTAATGTCCTGTAAGACAAAAAATTTTGCACCTTCTCCACCTTCCGCGTTATATAGAACTGCTTCGCTTTTATACAAATCTAGAATTTTAATCGGGATTATGCTGGACAAAGATTATATCTGCCTGATACACGTTGAAGAAAATTCGCTGAAAACGTCGGAATTTCACGCAGCACCTGATCAAACAATCCGGACTACCCATCGATTCGCTCGAGGCCGCGAACGATCGCGAGAGTTCTGGATCTCTCGACTTCGTGGATCCTTGGATCGCACAATACTGTACGCTTGCGTATATATTGCGAAAACACAGCACAAACGTCGCTCTTTTCAGAAAAGTGTCGTGCCTTGTTCCTGACTCCCGTCATTGAAAGAAAAGAATTATCATATTAAGTTTAAACGCAGGAAAATCTCTCGTAGCATGAATAACATACAAGCAGGTAAGAGAATAATTAAAAAATTAGGGCTTGAAGACGGTGATCTGCGAAGCCTCATGAGGTGATATAACAAACAGTTTGATTATTAATAATCGTGTTATTCAGGCCATAATTTCGTGTTCAAGTTTATTACAAAATAATATCGGTACAATATCGATGAGTTGAAATCTCGATGTTATAGATACACGAAAGCTTACTGTGATGCTGAATGCTTATTTGTGACAGTAAAAACAAGCTATTGAAATAAGAATCATTTGTGTAGCAGTAGATTTACAGGTAGATCTTATAAATTATGTGTATAAATTTTTCAGTTGTTTACAATGATCTCACTCGTTTTCACTGTCGCAAATTCAACCCGTCCGCAAGATTCACTAATGTAATACTTTACGCCACACAAGTGGATCTTACAAAGTCGCGTGCTCAATTACTCCACTCTTGTTCAATGTAGAACAACGCTTTATATTTTTTCAAGATATATTTTTCCTGTATCTGTAACATCGAAAGGTGGACTCACCGAGATTATACTGATTTCATTCAATCCTCGGTCTCTTTGAACTATGTCGAGGAACCGCCATAATGGCGTCGAGATGCCATCCTTATGCCTCCTCATGGTCGTTGTCGCGGCGCGTCTTCATGGTCGCCGCCATCGTCGCGGTCATCGTCGTCGTCTTCTTCTTCGTCTTCGTCGTCATGTTCGCGATCGTCTTGTTCGTCGGTTAGGTTAGCCATCGTCTTCGTCGCCGTTGCTCTCGTCGAGGTTTCGCGCCGTTGGTTGGGTGTCGTCGGAAGAGAGGTGGGCCGTTCTTGCGCGCACACACCCGATCACTCATGCACACGCACATACATACACACTCACAATCTCTCCATCTCTTCTTCTCGCCGCGTCCCTCCACCCCACGGGGGAAAAGGGGCGCTACTATATCGGTGGTATTTTGGTTTTGGCTCGGCTCGGCCCGCGGCAGTTCTGGGAGTGGAGTTCTAAAAACAGCAGAGGTAAGTCCTGCCTGCTGCTGCTGAGCAGCTGCCCGCTTGCTTCTTCTTCATCATCATCATCATCATCATCGCCGTCGGCGCGTCGCGGCATCGCGATTTCGCGGTTCTCCGTTCGCGTTCTCCGCTCTCGCGGTACCATCGTCGTCGTCGTCGTCGTCGTCGTTCCTCGCGTACCGGGTCGCCGACGTTGTCCACCTCATCATCAGCAGTACTCTGTGGTTCTCATAGTTTCCAGACGCTAGCTTTCGGTTACCTTCAGCGTGCGCGAATTCGCCATCTTCGCGGTTGCTCTCCCGAAGGTCACCTCCCTCTTTCGCCCTTCTTCATTTTTCTCTCTTTCCGTTTTCTTTGTTCCGAGAAGAAACCGCGACACCGAGATCGAAAACCGAGCCCGCGGCACTTTTGCGACTACCCGCGGCGATCGCCTCGCCGCGTCTCTTATAATACACACCCGCTCTCTCGCTTCCGATGGCGGTTTACTAATTCAGCTTACTACCCAGAACCCACCCGGTCAACCTTCTTTTAGGCACCACCCTGCCTGCGGCACGGGCGCACCTCTTCTTGCCCTGCGCGCATCCCGGTATCCTCGGATTTATTTCTTCGCGCGCGAGAATTATTTTTGGTGTCTTTTCCCGCGGTTTGTTAATATACACCCGCCGGCTCGCTCGCTTCTCGATCCACCTCTCATCCGTACGTTCTCTCTCTCTCTCTCTCTCTCTCTCTCTCTCTCTCTCTCTCTCTCTCTCTCTCTCTCTCTCTCTCTCTCTCTCTCTCTCTCTCTCTCTCTCTCTCTCTCTCTCTCTCTCTCTCTCTTTTTCTCGTCCTCGTACACCCGTACCTATTACTCTCCCGTGAAGATTACTCTCTTTCCCTCGCGACGGTCCTCGCCGCTAAAACCGTAACGACACGTCGCGTCTCGCGATCGGTACACGGTTACTCGCGCTTTTAGTCGCTTTGCCGCGAGCACTGTGCGCGCTTTCATCCGTCCGATAGGATTTAGCAGGATCCGGCAGCTCTAACGATCCGTCGTAGTCGAATTCAGCGGTCTAGGATCGACGTCGATTCGACTTGGCTTCTTCATCTTCTTCATCTTCACCTTCGTCTTCTTCGTCTTCCCTTCATTCGTCACGACGAATCACGTTCGCAGCGGGTGTTGTTAGTCGCAACGGCTATAGGTTACTCGGACGTAACGGCTACTCAGTTTGTGATGTCATGAAGTCGTTGCTTCATCACGTAGTTCCGATGCAAGTTCTCGGAATCCGTGAAGTGAAACCTGCTCGTTGACGTGAGGTCTCACGTAGAGAGGGCTTTGCCGTCGTGGACAGATGTATGTGGGCTGCCTCGGCTGCCAGATCCAATCGCGATCTTTCACCCTTTACCGTAACGTGCTACGATAGTTAACACAGATCGAACTGGTCCCTCTATCCTCAAGGCGAAAATACATCGCGCTTGGAGTCGGAGCTTTTTCATGCGTGTCACTTTTAATGGCATCTCAGCTTTTATTTTCTCGATGTGTCTTCAAGTCTAATGTCACAGACGAGCAACTGTGGCAACGTTTATTGAAAATTTAATATAACCTACATTCGCGTAAAAATTTAAATTCTTCCAGCTAATTTCTTCCAAATCATTTCCCACAAATTGAGCGGAATAAAGTCGTTTAAAACAATCTCTGCCTTGTCGGGTTCGAGATATTTGATCACGGAAAAGAGTAAAAGCTGCAAAATTCCGCGGCTTTTACTCTTGCGAATTCCAATCGAATTTGCAAATTCATGAATCCTCCATATTCACTGCGAATATATGCACGTAGCTATCATCGTTTAATTTAATTTACTTCCAAGTAATTTCAACCGAAACAAAGCGCTGTTCGTAATAGGAATTCCTCGTATTACTAGCGTATGATCCTTAATTCAATTTCCAATTTCCATGGAAAATCGTGTGCGAGTTTAATCCAACATTTTCTGCTTTTACACGTTCATCGTAATTTTTTTATATATAGGATTATCGCGTGCGAATCAAGGAAGAGAAAAATCACAAAAATTAGACGTAACAAATAAATGTCGGGGAAAGTTAGGGATTCTGTAAAAAGTTTCTTATATATTTTTTACAGAACTATAGAGAATTATTTTTGCTGAAATTAGAAGATAAATGATTCTCTAATTAGCGATATTTGCTGATATTTTAATATTGTACGCGCGCGCAATTAACAGTCTTATGTTTAGATGGAAATGTAAATTGAATCTTTAAATTTTATTTATGGAACGACTGTGACATTATTCCATATTAAATTTGCGAACGTTTAAGCAAGGAAAATAATTTACATGATTCAATACATCTACATAATTCATCAAATTATTTTACCTGACGCGAATCGTATTTATTTTTTATTAGAAAAGTTAAGGATCTGCTCACATTTTTATTATTTTCGACAGCAGTTTGTTGTTTTTTTGCAATTGGCCGCAATTATTATAGCAATTAGTGCTGATGTGATTACTCCAAAAATAAGATGAAAATTTCTCCGACTTCTTGATTATCCTCGTTAATTGTCCTTTCCTTTTCTCGACTGTTACAAATTGAATTACTAATTGTATCTTTGCGAGAGTGTTTACGAATTAATGATCGCATTCGCCATTTTTGTGACGATCTCGCTTTGTATCATCATGGATCAGCCGTGGATAGCATCGACGTAAATTCTTACGATACTCGCCGTTACCTTGACTAGATTCTAGCTTGATTCTCTCTCTCTCTCTCTCTCTCTCTCTCTCTCTCTCTCTCTCTCTCTCTCGCTATCTAATAATGCAGAAAAAAACGCGGTTAGTGGGCGTACAATTTATTTCTGGTTTGCTGTTTTTTTTTTAATTTTATAGCGTGCCATTACACACGCCGTGTATAGGCGCAATACCAAAGTATACTCTTCGCGCGTATTTTTTACGCTCCGATGCCCTCATCGTGTCTGTTACGTTCAGCGTAACGATCCACGTTTTGTCAACTATATATATATAATTGTTTATTATTATCCCTGGCATAAAACGAAATCTGGCGAGTCTCACGAGAGTCTCACAATACACTTCGCATACATAACAGTTTTCCGTTCTGTTATACGATGTTGCTTTACCGGATCTCTTCGATTCTTTTTTACATAGTAGCAATCATTTCTTGAATTATAGGAGGATTTTTATAACTTTGCGAAATCTCGCAAAATACAATATGCGATACTTGATACTCGATGTAATATGTGAAATCTCGTGTTCCTCTTATCTCCTTCGTTTTACTTGTAATCCATATGCTATCGACTCACACCGCTCGACTTTGCACAACAATGCGACGTATAAACGACTTACGCTAGTGTTCAGCTTTTTTGTATACCCGTTCGCCCGACTTATGTTAGACGATAACGACGGCCAGATGGTTCACGCCGAGAGCGACTTCTGCTACTCGAACAAAACGTGATTTTCGCCTTTCATCCGTCGTGGACGCACAGCGAGGAGCACTAACACGAAATGACGCGATTTAACTCATCTCCTTTGCGTAATCTTGCTGGTATAATGCTGCATGTTCGTGTAACACACCAAGCTTTCCGTCCGTGAGTTTTCATACTTAGCGAAGTAATGTCGAATTCATCACGTAGCACGAAGTAGCTTCGCGTTTATATGCGGAGAGCGTGCCGATGGAAAATCGAGCGGATGAACATCGCTAATTAGTTGCTTTTCAGAGAACCGCAGCTTTCACTTAAAGTTGCCGTAATGCTTTCGAGTCGCGAGCGGTATTACATTGTACGTAGAAGCGAAAGCTCAAGTTTCCATAAATGGATTCATAGAACTCGTAGATAACGGCGTATCGTTGCAATATGTCGATTCGATCCTTATATAACGTTACTATGTTCCTCGAACTCGATCATTTCGAGAGAGTTATTTAAATAAGAAGCACAAAAGAGAGGGAGAGAGACGTCCATTACGTTTCCCAATTACGAACGTTACAGGGAAAATGGACGGGATACATTTAATCTCCTTTTGACGCGTATAACTCGAATATCGTTATCGCGCGTGGAAAATTGAAGAGATATATTATTCCCTTTTAATGGTCTATGACGTTTTACGACTTACGACCAATCTCGCGTTGACCGTTGATTTTTCGCAATATTATCCGAAACGCGGAAGCGCATCCGCGACACGTCAACGATATTTCCGTGGCATTTTACATAACCCGGCGACTAAAATGCTAACGAACACAACGAGCCGCGGGTCAGGTCGACCCGGTCGGTCGGTCGGTCGGTCGGCGAAGTTCCGAACTGATATCACGCTTAATTGAATCTGACGCGTTTCATTGACATCGCGCGCGGCGGGCCGAGCAGCGCGCGGTTTAAATGCGCGCGGGTTGCGAGCGGAGCTTTCGAGCGCCGCGCAAAATGAAGAGTGATGACTCGAAAATCCGCGCGACTATTTACGGCTCGCACGAACTCGTAGATAGGTAGAGGCGCGATCGATAGCGCGCTCGGATTCCATGACAAACGTTTGATTTTTTTTTCCTTTCTTTTTTTTTTCGTTTCAGTGTGCAACGTTTCTTGTTTTTTCCTTTCCTTCTTTTTCCTTCTTTCCTCTTTTCCCCCGGTTGGCAGAGTACTCCTCGTTTATGGTGACTGATAGCTGTATCGTCGTAAATCATATTCAGCGGTCCTCGGCTTTCGCGATCGCGCACGGGGGCCGGTCCTCAGCCCGCCGCGAAAAGCCCCGCCCGGTCTCGCTCCTTTTCTCTTGACGTCGTGCCAAGTGCGCGTCGCGTCGCGTCGCGCCGCGCCGCGACGCGGCCGAATGGCCGACGGACGCGATGCTTTTGCACCGTCGAGACCCTGACGAGAGCTTTCGGTCCGAAACACGATTCGAAAGCCGCTTACGAAACGGATAGCTCTGAAGGATTGAGGGCGGAGATGGAACTTAGGTCCACATCTCAGATAGATCTATATTAGGATCTGAAAGATATTCGCGCGCGGGTGGGATCTCCGATATTTTCTTCCTAAAAGATTTATCGGTCCTTCACGGCGATATTTCAATCGATTTTTGCGTTTCAATTGCAAATTTCTGCATTCTTACGTTTGAAGTGAGATTCGCTTTGAAGTTTTCTACGTAAATCCGTATGTGTAATCGGCATATGATATGATTATCGCGAAGTCACAAATAAACTCGTTCCTGATGGAAAAATTATGAAATTAGCATCATAACTGATGTGGACTAAACTACCTCGTTGAGTTATATAAAAGCAATTTTTTATCGTCGTACATTTTTCTTTTTATTACGAAACGTATAGGCGTGTTTTGAAAATCTGTTCTTCGAATATCTTGTATGATATACCGATGATTTTCTGATTTAATTAATAATCCGATGGAATGGACTTCCATTTAATTAATACCCTCGTTAGCGAGAATTATTAATAGTGCGCGGTTGAAACATTTTAATAACTATGCAATGTAATGTTATTGCTTCGATGGTGCGTTGGAGGTTGGAGTTTTCATAATCCGTTCATTGAAATATCAAATAAGCATGTAGGCAGCATAATGACCAATCCGCTCGCTCATTAAATCGCGTTATCCTTTTAATACTCACGGTATAACTCACGCGTATATATATTTCTGCATTAGGTTTGCATCTATTTCTTTTCTTTTTATATATAACTTCGTATTCGATTATGTGAGTGATTATGACACGTTTTTATTATACGATTGAACGCGAAGTGGAAATATCACGTGAATAACGTTAAATTAAATCGCGTTTTTTTAGTATCCTCGCGGTATCACTCACGTGTCATATTTTTCTACGTTAGATTTATATCTATTTCTTTTCCACATAATTTCGATTATTTTAAATTTAAATAATTATGACGCGTTTTTATTACGACTAAACGCGAAAGAGAGATTCCACGTGGATCAAGGCGCATTAAATTAAATCGCGCTATCACTCACACGTCATATATTTCTACATTAAGTTTGCATCTATTTCTTTTTCCCCATATAACTGCGTGTTTGATTACTAAATGAACGTGACGCGTTTTTGTTACGATTGAATGCGAAGCAAATACCATGTGGATTAAAGCACGTTAAATTAAATTGTTTTATATCCTTTTAGTACTCGCAGCTTTTTATTACTCACGCCTCATGTATTTCTACGTTAAGTTATTTGCATCTATTCCTTTTTTTTTTTTTTTTTTTTTCATTTCATATAAACGTGTTTGATTACTTAAGTGAACATGACGCGTTTTTGTTGCGCGTTTTTGTTGTTTTGATTGAACGCAAAGTAGAAATGTCACATGAATTAAAACGTTGCTCGTTCGAAGGTCGAGCGAAGAAAGAGGCTGCAGACAAAACCCCAAGAGATTATGTTAATTATTCGTATAATTGTATTTTGAATTAAATTTCTTTACTGATTCATGTAAAACGCGAAGTTTTATCCCGCAACCGTTTTTATCTTTGTGTCGCTAAAATATATCAATTCCTATTCAGTTTAACGTTAACAGTTGACGCAGCGGCAGCTCGTACGCTCCATGCATAATGTCACATCATTTATAGTCGTTACCTCGTTCTGTCTCGCGATTTTTCTCGTTCCCCAGCTGGTTCGCGATATGACTTCATACCTGTCATACCTTTCACATCGAAATATCATTTGAGTTACTCAAATAAAGCCGAGAAAGAGTATATTATCCGTCAAAATGTACGAAAATAGCGTAATAAACTACATCGGTTTTGACTTTTATATAAAACTTTGAATTGAAATTACTTTAAATTAAAAAAAAAAGTTACGAAGAATTCGTCATTTATTTAAAATATTTTTCCCTTCAGATACTCCTCCCATGATTGAAATTTTCTGTTAGATTCTCCGATACGATTCTTGTACGACACAATAAAATTTACGAATATTTATATGATATGTATATTTAGTAGCGTCTGTCGTCTCTATTTTTGTCGCGGCACGATGGGATGGAAGCTAATCGAGAAAATCGATCACTCTTTGATTCGCACCAGTATCCACTGGGTGCTATCGCGTAAAACGCAATGAAGGGTTAAACGTAGGCAGACATACTGGCTTTAACGTGACACGTTCTCGCGTTACCGCGGCAATATGTGAACATCCCGCCTACGTATATACGTATATATCGTTTCGTTAAAACTCCCTTCGTTACCCTCGACAAACTCCTCTCAGCCTTCTGCCGTTGCTCCTCTCGCTAGGAGCAAGATGTCCCTTCGAGATGTCGGGACGAACGGCAGGCAGGGTGAGCGGATATCCGGTATGGCAACAGACGCCTGTCTTGAGTCGGAGTGTCGCGCGGAGAGTGAAAGAGAAGGAGAGAGAGAGAAAGAGAGATACGAGAGATCGTTCGTTAGTGTTGCTCGCTCGAACGGGTAATACGAGGTATGGTCGCCACCTGGTATTTTCGTTCGGGCACGAACGAGCCTTCGAAATCTACTTCTTCCACGGGAAGTCCAAGTTTCTTTGCTCCTCCGGAAAGGGAGCTTTGGGACAAACACCGCGCCTAGATCCAACCGCGGGCGCAAGCCTTTTCCGGCGAAGTCTTCGAGCATAATTTGACTCCGTGCGACTTTGTCAAACGGAATCTTCACTTTCGCTCACGGTACATGTATTTGACATTAAATCCTGAAAAATATATTAACTAAAACTGATCGCGTTCGTTTAGGTGCCCTCGATCGCAACGTCGACTCTAAATTGGGCAAAATGTTTTACCGCGCACGGATTTTCAGCGTATTACATGCACGCTAATATCCTTTTTTGTAAAAAAAAAAAAAAAAAAAAAAAAATTCCGAATGCGTGTACCGAGTCTTTTCGCGAATAATTTTCTTTTATACATATTGTGATGTATGTGACTTTGATATTTCAATTTTCGAGCCAAAGGCAAAGGTTTAAAGTCGATCAGATCTTTTCGGCGAATATTATCGGTCGCAGATTTAATAGAATCTATACGATACAATGTGATATATAACGTCATGATATATCATCCGCCACACCCACTCTTTTTCTTTTTCTTCCTCTCTTTCTCCCGGATTTAAATAATTATTTTAGCCCCGTACATTTCGCTCAGCTTGTAATCCCTTTTTCTCAAAATATCTTCTTGATAAATATTCCCTGGTTAACGATGACCCCATTTGTGCTGTTTAAAAATTACACTTTATTGAATTATCCGCGAGATCCATTTTCCATCAAAGCTATACACCTGAGAGAGTTTGGAAATATATTAGGAACCCGCGATATATTCGAATATGTAAGTCGGTGTTTGAAATCGGGATAGAAATAAGTCGGTGTTTGATGTCGAGCTGTATATATTTCCGTGGTTTCAATTTTCGCGTGTTATACATAGAAAAATGTGTCCTACACGCCAATCGTGGCTTTCACTGCTACAATTAAGCGCAATGATCATTTCCATTATATTTATAATATGGAAATCTGCATTCTCTCCCGAATTATATCGATTTCAATCCGTAGTTCTCTCCTATACATGAAAATACCGCGATAACGATCCGCGACTCGCTTTTCTTCTTAAAGCATATTATGTAATTGGTTATCGGAGAATTAACTTTAGGATTAATTTTAATCTTAGATCTAGGGCATATACAATTGGTATTGGAGCGTCTAGCATTGTGATATTGAGCCTTTTTTTAATATTCTCTTAATTGAATTTACTTCTTTCTAAGTACTTCACGCTATCTCTCGCTAATCGCAAATCTTTTTCATTTTTGAAGATAACTTTCGTGGAAACGTTAATTGACAAGAAATCTATCTGACAAATAACAAAATTTCTCATCTGGATAGATAGAAGGATCTTTCTGATGACAAGCGATTTACTCTATTTTATAAGCGTCTATATTATTCCGCGGCTTTTCGAGGAATTATATTATTAATTAATAATGAAAACGCGATTGAAGGTTTTCATTTAAAATGATATATTTGCAAAGTGAATAGACACCTGAAATTTTATTTTAGTTCTAGACTCATCAATATTCTACGAAATATTATGTATAATTAATCGCAAGTAAAAAATTTTAGTAGGTTAATAAAGCTTTGATCTGAAAATTCAAAAGTCTAAAAATATAAGATTTATATCTACGAGAGAATTAATTTTTATAGGATAATTATTGAACGGATACAATTTAGATTTCGAGGATTTGAGATTAATCATAATTGTCCATTCTTTTAAATTATATCAAGCTGTGGCAAGTTATTGGCAAGAGAATCTATTATATCAAGACAAAATAAATTATTACATCTCGGCGGTAACAAACACAATTGAGACGTATTTAAATATAAGGAATCTGTCAGGTATCTGTCTGTCTGAATATCTACGTGACGAATTATATCTCGCCGAATTATGTGCGCTACTAATTAATAACGTCACCCGCGGACTACCGGCAGGTACGTGTCGATCGATCCCGAAGTGGCGATCGTCGAAATATAAAGGATAATTGTTTTGCAGCTTTGAATTTTAAAAACCTCCGTTGTCCAACGTCTATTTTCGTTTCGCGAACTGTCTCGCTCCCCATCATTTTCGATCCGCTGCTATTTTCGATTCGGCGCTCGATCGACCAGGTCACACGGTTAAGCGCGGTTCATCCGATAATGAAGATGGACTTTCCTAGATTTTCCTGAAGAATTTAATATCATTGCTACCGTTGGTTGCCGCTGCCGTGAGTTTGACGACGAGAGGAAGAGAGGGATGGAGACAGAGAGACGAAGAGACGGAGATATATATATGTGTACATATACATATGTATATGTACGTATGTACATATATGTGTGCGAGAGAGAGAGAGAGAGAGGGGAGGGGGACTTGTGGTACAGAGTGGCGAAGAAGGGAATAGCGAGAGAGGGATGCGCGACTATAACATATCGCCCCGATATTGTTATCGATCCCGCCGGTCGGAAGGTATTTGTTACGTTCATTGTTTTTCCTTCGCACCGTCGAGCAAAAGGAGATCACGAGGGCCCGGCGTCCCTTTTACAGTGCTAAAAGGTATCCGCGCCCATCATCTCTACCTGTTTTCTACGCTTTCTCTTTTCTCATCCCTCGTCCCCTTTTTCTTTCCTCCTTTCCCTTTTTCTGAGTGTTCTCTTTCTCTGTGTCCCCCCCGGGAATTTCCTTCTCGCCTACATTCCCGGTCTTTTTTACATGACGATTTCAACACCGAAAAAAGACACGTTACAGTCGAAGCAGGAGAGAGAGAGAAAGAGAACGAAACGAGAGGCGTTTGTTAGCAACAAGTATTTTGTGGCTAAAAATTGACAAAAATTAGAAAATATAAATAACAAATAAATATCTCTTATGATAAATTTAATACCTTGGCAAGTCTCCGTGCTAAGTAGTTAATAATATTATGGTGTTAATAATATTATGAACAGAAGAGCGTTTTTTCTCCTTTTTTTTTGTCGCACAAATAAGACGCCGGTCGCAAATAGAAATGGGCTATGTTTAATGCATCAAATGCATGGTAAATTCAGTTCGCGGATAAATCTTTTTGTGCAAGGTTCGCGGTTTATTTTCGTAATTTATACTTTTACCCGCGCGACTCTCGATGCGCATCGAGGGCGGTCACAGCGGTATTAAATCGGTCTCGATTGCGGGGAATGATTTTAAACACGATTTGTTTTACATTTTGCGAATTTTTAAATAACGTTCAAAAATGAGGTAGACAGGTGACGACGCTCTATTTCTATCTTCCACGACATTTTCCATCGTGACCTCGGCGCAATGGATATATCAAGATAGTAATATTATACTAAAATAATGTAACGTTGACTTCGTAAGATCTCCGAGAAAGAGAGTTCGTCGATCGCGATCCATATCGGTCGACGGGGCTGGCGGAGCAGAAGGCGACGTTATTTTTCACGAATGGCTCCTCTCGAATGCACCTCATAACCGAGTTACTCGTCTATTATCCGTGCTTCGCCGTTAATTTGTCATTTCCAGCTGAATGGATAGGTATATTTTCTTCCACGAAAGTGTCACCGTGAGGAACGTGCAGCAGTCGATCCGTCCGGCGCGGCGCGTCGCATCGGTTCGCTTCATCTCGCACGACGGCCATGCATAGCTTATGCCGCTTAATTAAATATCCCTGTTCGCCCGAGCACCGCTTGTCTGACATTCTTTTTCGATATTTTACACGGCGTACCCGTACGAGCTGTATATATTCTCGACGATGTTCGGAGCAACGCTGTAAATTTTTGCGCTATCAAAATCCTTATATGTGAAAAATAAATGTTAAAATTCCAGATATAAGAATTTTCACACATTAGAAATGTATATTAGTGAATTGTAAAGAGAATCAGATGTTTTGACAGCTGCATATAATTATTCGAATGTAATTATCACGCGTATAATTATCCAAAAACACGGATTACTTGCAATTTTCAGCTATCATGATATTTCTGTATCAACATTTGGGAGAAAAAGAAAGATATAAACGGAATTAATGTAGTCGGAGAAACGAATTATCTCCGAGCAATTTCCTCGCCGTATTTCAGTCTCAATTAAATAATTTTAGGATAATTGATATTGTCTGAATCAAAACACGATAATATACATATATATAGATGGGAGTATTACTTAAAAATAGTCGATTTAAGTAATCCAATCCGACGTTAAATTTCGGTAGGGATTTTAGAGATATCTGATCGGTGATTGCGTGCGCGATTCTGATAAACAATCTTACGAGCCAGGTACCCAACCGTGTAAGTCTGCCCCTGTCTGCTCAACCCGTCGACCTCGTTGCCCACTACGCCAAACATCGTTGCGTATCCGAATGCATCTCCCGAGTGCGAACGATCATCGTCGACCGCGGACCCGTTTTAGGCTGATTAATTACTTATCCGTCTTCCGTTTCTCGTGTCTTCTCGCGCTCGCTCGGCGCGAGATCGATAGGCCAGGACATATTGAGCACTCGCCTGTGCTCTCTCTCTCTCTCTCTCTCTCTCTCTCTCTCTCTCTCTCTCTCTCTCTCTTCTTTCTCTTTCGGTTTCTCTCTCACACTCTCTCTCTTTCTCGACGGGTTAGGTTGTCCAACCTCTGTAGGGGTACAGCTACATTGCAGCTCATGCATAATACATTACGATCCGACCTGGAGTAGATTTATATTTACCCCCGTACCGGCGATAATTCGTTAAATATCGACAGGCACCGCGCGGCTCCCGCGCGAGCTTTTTACGTCGACGAATATCCGAAACGAATATTCCCTCCGTCTCGTGTAGATCCTCCGTCTTATTGTACGATCCAGGCCAGTGCAACAGTTGTGCACGAGTTGTCAGGGGCTTAAACCAGGCATCCCGAACGGATGCCAGTCCGCGATCGACTCGAATAATTCTCGCAGCACGGCCGTGTGTCATGATCTCTGAAAATCTTATAAATAATCCTTTCTATACGACTGGTGTCATTTGTTAAATGACAAGCGTTACTTGTATATACGTTACTTGTATACGTTACTAGTTTGCGTTTGTCGACAAAAAATTACTTGTGCTATTTTATTGATATTCCAGATTTTCACGAGGTCGGATTTATAAATTTATATATAGTTACGGAGAGGTCCGCGTGTTCTGTTATATCAATAGTCTAACATTCTACTATTCCATTAGTCTGTATTCTACGATTTTCGTATTTTACTATATTGATTTCGCCCTGGTTTTATTCTATGAAAAAAAAAGGCGATCTGCCGACTCGCAACTCCGGTTGTCCGCGAGCGCAATTCCGAAATTTTTAATGACGTGTCGTAAAATCCGGCTGAAATGTGCGCGCGGCTATTTTCGCGGCGATTTGTCAGGACAGATTTCAAATGTCGTGACTATCGGCCGTCTACGCTCCTCGACGGATGGACCGCGAGTGTCGGCGATTCCGACTGACGTGTTAACCGCGACACTCGATATCGCCTTAGCAAATCGACGTCAATTTCGGATGTGATTTCCGGTGGAAATCGGGACATCGAATTTTGAATGTCGATCGCGCGGTTTCGAAAACTGTCAACGTACTATTCTAAATCGCCTGTTCTTTCTCCTCTCATCAGAGGACCGACAAATGATCATTTTCCGCCGATGCAGATATTTTTATCTGTTCCTTTAGGGTTTCTCGCAAGCTCTGTGGTACTGAATATCACCGTTGATGTTCGCTCGTCTTTCAGACTAGTTTTATGAATTGTTTAGTCTCTAGATTCATTATGTCTCTCTTAGCTCTTTTAAACGTTTATTATCTTATTGCCTTCTTTCTCGTTAGATCTCATCTTTACTCTTAACGTCTAAGGTTGTTAATGTTGTTATTCTCATATCCTTCTTTCAGCATCTTATTCTGCGTCTTTTGCTGATGCAATTATAATTATACTATGTATAATTATAATTACTAAAGGGTACCCCTCTTTTAATCCTATTTATACATAAATAAATAAACATTCTACGGATTATTATTGATTGCAATTATGACATTTTCTACAGGAGATACTTTGATGAGATTAACATATCGCAGCCTTTCGATATTAGATTCTTGCCAATTTAACTAATCCACGAACTAGAATTTCATTTAAATAAATGACTGACTTTTCGTTCATCTATTTCGATGAATATCTCAGATGCTATACGCGTTAACGTATCGCGAGCTTGAATACAAATGTCGAAACATTCGGATTATGCTGAAAGTCCCAGAGTCTGAGCGAGCGATCTTGTCGCGAATCAGTGTCTTGTACCCCTATTCTGTATAGTTCTTAATGACAATGTTGTTAAGACAGCTTTTTTATCATATATATTGTACCTGCGCAACGACAATACAATGATAACAATAGGGTCATTAAGAGATCAGTCTGGTCCTGTCCAGCCTCCCGTTTCGGTCGGATACTATCACGAAACCCAGAAAAGGGGGGGGGAGGGACGAGGCACCTGTCTCGCACAATGTTACGCGGAAATTGAGCGGAAGCGCGGATAACGCCTTAAATATAGAATCGTGCACTTGCATACCGCGGTGCATGACTCGGGCAGTCGCCGCGCGTTCGCGTACGGCCAGTCTATAACACAATTGTTATTTTCGTCGACTCCGAGGCGCGCATACACACTTTGTAATGCGCCGAGCTCCGTATAAAACGCAGGTCGATTCTTGAACCGTACACCGCCGCGGTATTTCTGGCCGGCGAAATATTAATAAAGTGTAAGGATGCTACCGCGGTTTGCGTAAACACGCCGGTCGAATCGCGCGGCATCGACTGACGCCAATGCGACGTTTAAGCGCCGTTTCGCCCCGCTATTTTTTCCTATATTCATTTCTCTTTCCCTCGCGTACGAGACACGGCACGGACGGGACCCACGCGGCGCGGCGTCTCCTCTTCCTATCGGCGTGCACGACCGCGACGTAACGGCTCGTAATCGCCACTCGTTGTTAACGCCGTTTCGTAATTGCCTCTCTTTCGCTAAGTATTTTTCTTGCGGTATCGGGGCTCTCCCGCACTTTGCCTCGCGCGCCGATCGAGGAAAACGCTCACGCCGTGAGATGACTTAATCATCCTTTAACACGTGCGTCGCGAGATTGCATTCGAAACGATAACCAGGAATCGCGCGCGCGCGCGCGCGCGCACGCGGATCGTTTATTGCGTATCGATTTTCTCTGGGCAATCCTCGCGCGATCGTAGATTTGAGAGATCGTTACGCTGGGGCAATTTCTATAACTGCATTCATGCAAAACTATAACTATAACTGCATTCATGCCTTTCATCGTCTACCAAACTTTATTATGAATCTCTAATATCTCTATGGTTATTAAGCAGGAATTTGACCCTTAAAAATGGGCAGCTTTGCATATATGCAAAGCGACTTTTCGATGCTCCGTGTACTCTCCCTTATGAAGTTTCGACTGCAAACGCGCGGCTCTATACATCTGTAAAGAGCCTTCTTTGGCCTTTCTTTCCCATCCAGAAGGGAAAATATTCAGAATGTTATGAAAAATTGCACATTTAAGGCAATGGAATAAATATATTTTAGTATCTACCCAACTATATAATTTTTACATAAATTTATCGCATCTTACATGAGCAAGTCTTTGCACTAATAAATATCTGAGGAGACAAATGTTTCTCTCTCCTTTATTATTCGTTTCTTAATTCTTTATATCACGTTAGCACTGCAATAGAAAAATTTACGCACGATTTATGAAGAATTAGACCGAATATACATTGATATTAAACTTTAATATGCATTTCTTTCCTCATAACTTTCATATTTTTTCTACTAATGCGCGTCATATAGATAGGAAAATACCATATAATCTTCGTCGAGAAAGGACGATTGACGAAACTACGGTCAGGCCGAGATTATCAACATAGTTCATTAAAAAGGGCGATAAAAGGAGGAAAACGAAAGCGCGCGCGCGCGCGCGATTTTCGGTTGTGCCGCTGTGGTTGAAAATTCGCAGCGGTCTCGCGCGGTGCTCCGTTCCTCCGTTCCTCCGAGCGAAATAATCGCGCCGCGCACGCGTCTCGCTGTCGCCGCACCGCCGCCAGCCGCGAGAACACGCGCGACGGCGCGGCGCGCCACGCGAGTGCGAGGGGGACGCGCGGCTACGTCGCTACGTCGTCGCGCCGAGAGCCAGCGACGAGCCGGCAATGAGCGGCGCGAGATGGCGCGCGCGGCGCACGGCGCGCGATTGGACGGCGGTCGGCTGACGTCCGCGGCGTTATCGACCAATGAGCGGGCGCGCCGCGGCCGACGTATCTCTGCTCGCCGTGGCGAACTTCAGAGGCGAGGTGGACCGACTGGTACACGATTACCAGCCGCGGCGACTCGTTTTTCCCCCTCCTGCTCCCTCAGTTCTTCCCTCTTTCTCTCTCTCGCTCCCTCCGCGCTCTCTCTGTCTCTCTCTCTCTTCCTCCCGCGCGCGCGCGCTCCACCTCCGTCCGTCTCGCTCGCACGCACGGACACTCTCTTCTCGCTCGGTTCTCAGCGCGACTTCCTCAAATCTTTATTTCAGGCTCGACCGCGAACTCGGGGCGAACTGGTCGAAGCGCGCGCGACCGCCCCGGTTTTTTAACCGTCCTCACGGCAAGCTCACCGCAAGCGGCTACCGTCGCCGCCGCCGTCGTCGTGCATCGTCGTACATACGCGCGACTGTGTGCGCCAGGGCAGCACCCGTCGGAGTCGCGGAGAGACGACGCGTGTCTAAATTTGAATACGCTCTGGCAGCGTAGAGAGAGGAGGAGCAGTGCCGTCCGCGCGTGTTACGCCGTCGGAGTCCTCGTCCGCCGTCTTTTCGCCTCGCCGTTCGCCGTCGGCCATCGTCGTCGTCGTGGACTGTCACACGTTTCGGAGAAAAAAAAGTATATTTTAGGAAAGAACGCGCTCGTATCACGCCGTGCATCTAGTCAACGCATCTAGTCCCCCGCGATCACGTCGCGGATAAAAGCTAACCTCTATCTTAACCGCGCGCGCGACACGAATCGGAGCCGAGCGTGACACCGACGCACGCGTGCACACGCACGACGACCTAAGAATAATTCACGCGCCGCGACACGCAATCAACCGAGACACGGTCCCTATAAATATAATCGTGCGCCCTTTTTGCGAGTGATTCACGGCGAAGGTGAAGGAAGCGAGAAAGAGAACGAGAGAGAGAGAGAGAACGTGCGAAGAAGAGGAAGAGGGCAAAAGCGGAGGAGGGACTCGACTCGGATGAAATTGGCGAACTTTCGCGGTAGATTTTTCTTCGACACGAATCGCGACGGCGAGCGAGAACTGAATCGTCGCCGACGGACCGCGTGAGAGAGGAAGAGAGTAGTCTTGTGTGTTGAAGAGTGTGCCAAAGAGGGAAAGTAAAAGAAAAGGGAGACCGCCGATAGAGAGACACGACACGACGGGAAGAAAGAGAAGAAAGAGTCTCGCGAGTGTGCCTGTCGGTTCGGCGTGCGCTATCGACGACGCGAATTAGTGTGCGAGAGAATCAGCATCCGGCGAGGAGGACGAGAGGAAGGAGGAAGGAGGAGGAGGTGGAGGTGGAGGTGGAGGAGCAGCGACAACAGCAGCAGCAGCAGCAGCAGCGGGAAGTTTTGTTTTGATCGGCGAACGATCGCGCCGTCTCACGATCTCTCGCCTCTCTTTCCCGTCTCTCCGTCGCGCGAGGCGGCCGCGGGGGTGCCGTATCACGGTGTGGGGAGATATCGATCGCGCGCGCGGGACCATTGACGTCGTTCTGGAGAACGGCCGAACGTCGTGAGCGAGAAAGAGAGAGAAAGAGAGAGGGAGAGAGAGAGAAGGAAGAGGGACACGACGACGACGACGAACGACGATACCGTCGTCGTTCGGCGATCCGACGGCACCCGCGCGTCGTTTGCTCGCTTAGTTAGTCGGCGGTGCGCGTCCTCGCCGTCGTCAACATCGTCGTCATCATCATCATCATCATCATCGTCGTCGACGGACACACGCACGCGGCGCGTCCTCGAGCGAGATCGCGATCGCGGCTCGGCGCGGTGCGGTGCGGTGCGGCGCGCCGCGTCGCGGCGCCGATCCCGAGGATCGCCCGCTCGCTCGCTTACTCTCTCGGCCTCGCTCTCGTTGACGCTCTCGCGGGGGAGAGATCGATCGATACGCCGCGGCACAGCGGGAACTCGGCCGACCGACCTGACTCCCGTCGTCGACATGCCCCGCTGATGATCCAGTAGGCTACGAGATCCGGTGAGTTTACCAAACGCGGTAGCGCGGCGGCGAGGAAAGAAACCGGGTGAGAAAGAGAGAGAGAAAGAGAGACAGGAGGAGGAGGAGGAGGAGGAGGAGGAGGAGCGCGGTGGGAGGATAGGGAGAAACACGCTCTTTCGGTCACGGTGAATCTCCGTCGAGAGACCTTTCTCCCCCACTATCGATGTTCGTTAGGTATGCGTGTGCGTCTTCTTGGACCTCGTCCAGGTCGGTACGCCTCGAGCGCGCCTCGCCGAGAGCGCGTTCGTCGTCTCTTTCGAGACTCTCCACGACACTGCCGATCCTCGCGGAGGGAGGTCTGGATCGGCCAAGATCTACTTCGCGAGGCTCTCTCTCTCTCTCTCTGATCCGGGATGATAATCTTCGTGTTCTCCCACACGTCACGATCTCTGATCCCGCCGCACGCGAACGCGCGCGCGATTCAATCTCCGCCTTCTTATCCGAAACGCGACATTATAATTCAGGACACAATTTGTAACTTTATTATCGCCAAACCGGACTTCTTCTCGCGGGATTGCCACAAAAATCGCCCCGTTTAATACCATTTTGTCGTGGTGGGAACGGTAATTTGACGACACTGAATGGTAATCGCGAATAATGCGGTAAAGGCGATCGTATCTTGATCCCTTAATTCGATCACCGTGTTGCTTTAGTATTCCGCTCCTAATTCGATATCTGCGATGCTGTCTTATTCAAGGTGTCGTAATTTCATAATCACTCCGAATTAGATCTGTCACGGTCTGACGTTCTCCGGTCAGAATTATCGGAATAACAAGGGTGTATAATTCTCCTGGGATACATTCAATATTATTTTATTGATAATCTAGAATATCGGCTCGGAACGATTACCCACTGCAACAGAATTGAATACTTTTTGTGTAAAGGTGGGACAATCGTTTTCTACAAATGCACGTTTGATATACGGTTTAATCATTCTTCAAGCTGGAATTAATGCTGCGCTGATAAGACAATCAGAGGAACGCGGTATTACATTGTTTACGTTGACATGTAGTAGTAACACCTTTATCTAATTTATAGCCGGGGCTAAACGACGAGATTACATAATTTAAATATTACATAATTTATACAGCTATGTAATATGGAAACCGACGATAGGCGAAAGGCAAAATAAAAGTAAATGAAAGACGAGAGATTTTCTGAGAATTTGATTCTTGTTCCATACAGATACCATTTAGAAAGTCTGCATTTTATCGAAAGATAAAGAAAAGCACTTTTTGCGTTCAAAATCAGTGCGTTCTTCGGTTGTATAATTTTTTCAAAACCTTAAATCGTAATAGTTGTCACTTTCACTATAATAACGATTGCGTTAACGTTCGCTGAAATCTCTTAGTCCCCCTATCAAATTTCCGCTAATAAAGATTGATTTGATTATGGCCATATTATGTTAACGATATGTTTGCTATCGTACCGTCGTACATTTAACACGCCTATAAATTTTTATAGATATTTTTGAAACTTTTATTAAAAATTCACGTTAAACCGCAACGTATATCTGAATGTTATTTATAAACAAACGCACATGTGGAAGTAAAGGAAAACGTACATTACGTATATTAAACCGGAGTAATCAGTGACGTAACGTATACGAAGGTTGTTTAGGATTGCGAACCATCGATTAGGGGTTACTAATTCTTTTTTTTTTTTTTCTGTCGCAATATCGACTTTGTTAGGTTGACCGAGAAAATAATGGGGACCCAGCTCTCGGTTCTCTCGCTCCGATTAAAGACGCCCTCCCTTCGCAGAACATGAGAGAGAAAAGAGCGCGCTTGGTATCCACCGTGTAATCCGAGGATCACGCCTCTGTGATAAATTACATCTCCTGCCCACGACGAGATACTTAGAACAATCAGATCCTTAAAACAATATTCGATCACCTATAGAACACGCGCGCACCGTGACAATTTTATTCAGGACGGAGAAGAACGTGGAGTGGAAGAATTCAATATTTCAGGGTAGACTAACTTCTGTTTCATCTCGAAAGATCATACATACAAGTATCGTCGTTAAAACAATCGATCGAAGTTCAATCTGTAGTACAGATAAATATCATAATTTCGAAACGTTACCACTCCCGTTTTGATTCGAGTTACGGTTGTGACTTGTAATATTTTCTTTATCTTTTAATTTATCGCTATGGTATACAGCGCGACATTCATTCCCGATGCTTACCTTTTGCGTGAAAATATTTTCGACCGCGTCCGCCGTCGCCGGGAACGTTTAACTTTTATTACGCGCCGCGTTATTTTACTCGGAATACCATAAATCATCGATGGTCGTTTTGATCGGTTCGCTATCTAGCGCGCGAGCATCGGTGCGGAATCTGCGCAAGTTTGCACGCATAAACGATCCGACAAAGTGACATCCTAACGAGCCGGCATAGTTGTTAGTCGAGCGAAGATTCCATCGAGTAACACGTACACACGCACACGGACGTAGGTCTGAAATTATCAGCTACAAGGATAAGATATAAAGAATAAGGCATAGATAGATAGATAGATAAAGTTTATTACGTATCCTTCAACAGCTTCGGGACTCGGGAGGCGGAAAGAGGGGCGCGGTAAACAGTTATTTTTCTACTTCAATTCTATATCGCTATAGAATGTGTTGTAACAACTTTTTAATAACAGATTAGATGATCTCTTATTAATCAATTTAATGGTTATATATTCAAGCGTCACTAATACGAATATTCTTTCAAGGTAACGTCGAAGTAATGAGAATCGGCTTAATATATTCTTCAAGTAATTTCCGCTAATACATCCCGTTCGCGCTGCGATTCTTATACACGCTCGCTACCTCGCTCTTCGTATCTCGCTCTCGCGTTTCATTGTGCCTCGACGACCCCGTCGCATCTCGCGCGATAATCCTTTGAATTCGATATTGACTCGGCTGCGGTCGCGGGACACAATCGCTCGCCGCGATAAGGCACGAGTTTTATCAGCTGGACCGCCGCGCCGCGCGCTTTCAGCGTGCGGCGTATACATCTCGTATAGGTAGCAACGTCCCTCTCCCGATCGCCGAAGCGGCGTCTCTCTCGCTATCGCGCCGATTATTAATCGGCGCCGATGTAACGAGATGCAAATGAGCCTCACGTGTCGGCGTCGCGTCGGCCGATGGAAACGGACGCGCGATGAATTAAGTACACGGGCCCGTTCGCTCGATCGGAACCCGCTCCGTGTCGGCCTTCTGATAAGAATTTCATAATTTTCAGTTTCTTTTTTCCCCCCCCTTTCGTCTCCGGGGTGAAGGTCGCGAGCGTTGCGCAATAACATTTCACGGAGACATTTAAAGCGATATATTGTATTAGGTAACGTGAGAGAGGAATCATACGCGTATACGTCACGTGTGTTTATTATGCTAAATTTGCATTTGCCAATTTTTCTTCAATTACCCGATCGCTGAAGTTTTCCTCGCGACTTAGCGTATCGTCGCACCAGCTATGACGTAATATTTTCATAGCCGTTTCAATACGCCGTTATTGGCGATACTATAATGCCTACCGATAATATAATGGACCTACATTACATCCGGATTGTTCCAAACCGTTAACCGAAGAATTAGTCCGTGATAGGGTGTTTGAACAGCTGTTTAGCATTCTACACTTAAACGTTATCCCGCGCTCAGGGCAAAACTCTAATTCTTCCCGACGATTCAGCTGTCGCGCGCGCAGCGAAATTATCCGGCGGTTTATTTCTAATATTACCTTATTGTGCACATCGTCGTAATATTATTACGCTCACTCGGTTTTTTTTTATATTTCACTGTGTATTTCACTGTGTCTCGGCACCGAGATGTATAGGCCGGTGCAGGTTGGCTGGTGGTCGCTGACCCTCACTCCGGGTGGCCGGTGTACGCTCTTGTATAATAAACTGAATTCGATCGCGAGAGACACGTCGAGCGAGGTCTTTCCTAGATCTATCCGCCGTATGACCGCCGGTAAAGATAGCGTAGGGGGATATATAGCGAGCTCGTGGACGCGCGAGCGCTATGCCGCTTTTCATTCATTACTCGCGCCGCGCACGAGTAATAATTTATCTCCACCCTCCCTCCCTCTCCCCTCTCTCGCGATGCTGGAAAAGCAGGCTGTGTGTGCCTACTGCGCGGGGAGCACACACGTGCACCGATCGATCACACGCGGAACGGCCGATTCCGCTCCGAGGTGGCAAGACGGTGATAGCGCGCGACGCGACGCCGAGAAATCATTGTCCCCGCGAGAACTCGGGAACTCGGGGGAATGTTTACGCTCCCATTTCCTCGCTGAACATCCGCCGTGAATCTCGGTAGTTCTTTAACCCGGGACCGGGAGTGAATTTTACACCCCAGATATCGAAAAAATGAAGATTACAGTAATTTTAATGTGCTTTTTTCGTTTTTAATATTTTTTTTTCTCCTTACTTTTTCAAAAAAAGTTGATTAAATTTATATATACATTATTGTCCTTAAATACTAATAAATTATACAACAATCGAACATATGCAATATGTAATTAATAACAATGACTTTTAATTGGTATAAAAATCACCCTAGACCATTTATGCAAAAAAAATTAGGCGTCTGTTCCCGGGTTAACTCATAGTATCAGTCCGTAAGAACTATTGCTTATATTCTAAAAGTCTAATTATTGCTATTTATAAAAAATAGAAAAAAGTGTGAGATTTCATCAGACTTCTTTTCGTGCAAAATGTTGAACTTCCTTGAAAGTTCCTTGAAATCTCTTTTTTTTTCTTGAAACCGATATTTTCTATCGGTTAATCGATAATAAATCTTATATCGAGACTTAATAGTTGACGTAAATCATGGGTGACATATAACAACACTCGATTTAGTTTATTAATTATGAAGATCACGAAGCTTTCCTATAGATATAATTTCTCAATTAAGGACGCACGCTATCTCGTGTATATTTCGTATGTAAAACGCGCACTGGAAACATAATTCATAATTTAATCTCAGGGATAAGATAATTTATGTGCGGACGTTGAGTGATTTTAATATAGCTTCCAATTAGCACTTATAATTATGAATGTATTTACGTATTTACGTTTCTTCACGCCAAGAATGCAAATCAATAAAATCAAGAGTCAAATGAGGAATGTAGAAAAGTAAATCTCATTTTCCGCACTTCGAGATTTGTAGAATTGTCCCTTCCCATTTTTTTTTCCTTCAATAATCGAAGCGTAAATATTAAATGTTGGTTTTAGCATGCGCGAGTTTTATTTATATCGCTTAGCCGAGAATCAACAAACGTTTCGCCCACTCGATCGTTCGTGCGCGCGCTTTCGAAACGTAAACAACAGAGATTCGCGACCAATACCTAATTCTTTCCCCGCTATATCTGGCAGCCGGCGTACACGTAAAAACCCTGGCTTTAACTCGCCGTTCTAATTCTAACACCCCCACGGACTATATTTACTAAAGCTTTTCCCATTCATCGCGAACACGCGATCTGTCGTTATTACGTGAATTAACGCGGCGCGGCGTTGCGCGGCGCGTCGCTGCACCGTTTTACCCCGTTATTTTCGTCGCGCTTCAATTTACACCGCGTCTCATATCAAGATCGCGTTTCATAATCGCGCACGCACGAGACGCGATCTAATCGCGCGGGTTACAATCGCGACGTCACTCTCATCTCCGATTTACGTCCGAAAGGACCGCGATGGACCACAGACGGCGCGACACGTCCTTTATTCATCGATGATCTTTATCTACCTATATAATGTAAGTTATAAACTGATAAAAATTAGAAAAGAAAATCTGAGTCTGAACGTAGCAAAAAATAAACTAAGATAAAAAAAAGATAGTCTGCGATCTTGAACAAATAAATTACTCAAACTTAAACTCAAAGTTAAATGCGAGTACCATCTTGCGATATAATTGGAGATACACTCACGGTATCACATCTAAAACTGAAGACAAAAATGCGGAAAATATACATCAACGATAATCAACATACACGATAATTGTACGCTTTATTTTAAGCGAGTTTTTAACATTCTTCGATTATATCGCGTAAATGAGAGATTAATTAGCCTGATTTGCATTAATTTTACATATTAACTTTATAAGAAGGACGGTTGCGCGACATAATCACGCGACGAGTAGCTATACATCGAGCGTCGCGGTATCACGGTACATCGAATATATACGACGAGAACACGAGGAGCAAGTACAAACGGATGACTCCGAAGCGCTTCGTCATTCGTACTTAGCAGTTGCATTCTATCTTCTCTCTTACATAACGTATCCGTGATGTATCGCGTCGGTGTATTGCCGCGATCAAATATACGCGAAGAGGCACGAATATATCGCGTTGCCGTTTCCGAGCACTCGACTCCGCGAGCCCGTCTCCGATAACGTATGCAAATTTCATTAATATTTGAACAGCTTTCGGGCCACCGGCGCCTGTAATTGAACCGTTAGAGTTACCGCCGAAATTGCGGCCTCTATACACGTGCGAGAGCGAGGATCGATCGGTGATTTCTCCTCGCGAGTAATCGTCGAGTCGCTTTTGTCCGCGTCATCTTACGCCCGTTATCCGCCTATCACGCGTTTTGCCCGTTTTCTTGGGGCGTTTTTTTTTTCGTTGGCGTTTGGATTATTAATCTTCTTCACATTATCTTGTGCCAGAAAAAAATTATACTTAAGTATAATTTTTATTCATGAATATTTTATTTGTTCTTAATCCTAATCGATATTTCTTTTTCTTTGCCTCACTATTTTACCTGATATAAGCATTTAACGAGTTAAACGGATACATATGCGTATTCATATGTTTTCATGCATGCTCAAAATACACTAGTATAATATACTATTTTTGCTCGCACACGTATTTATGAATCGTGAGATGAATCGTGTTAATCGCATCCTCGTGCTGATCGATGAAGTCCGATCGATCGGCAGCTGCTCGGCGCCGATCGAGAAACGTCGTGGCGATCTCGTGGAAAATGAAAATTCCAGAACGGACGGTAGATTGTAGCAGCTATTCCAACTGCCATTGGCTTCCGTTCGCACGCCTCGATTAATCGCGCTTCTCTATCATCAAGACATTACTGGCTCTCCGGGTCTATGTGTGTGCGCGTATGTGGCTCACCACATCCACTCTCTCTCTCTCTCTCTTTCCCTCTCTTCCCCCTCCCTCTCTCTCTCTCTCTCTCTCTCTCTCTCTCGCACAGGCTTTACTCGCAGTAGGACAGCGCGCGCAAGGAGGGATAGGGGCCAGGGGGAGAACACCTGTGCAAGGTTGAAGAATACACCACGACCACTCCTTGTTTGTCGCAACCTGTTAACGCGCCGCCTGCTCGCGTATGCCGGCAACAACCCTTCTTCGTCGTTCAACCGACGGGAAAACTTTAGGGCGTGTAATTCCCGGTAACCGGTCGGCTGACCGACCGGTCTGCACTGTGATCATCCCGGATTATCGTTCTTCGTTGTTTCTCAAATCCGCTATTGAAGCCGGCCGAGACCGCGCCGCCGAGAAATCGATCCTCTGACGCAGATCGCTCGGCGAACGAATGGTGGTGGTGCTGGTGGTGGTGGTGGTGGTGGCGGTGGCGGTGGCGGTGGCGGCGGCGGCGGCGGTCGTGACGGTGACGGAGGTTGTAGTGGGGTAGTGCACCCCGTATAATCGGATCCCTCTACGAGAGCTTTTCCCTTCGTCACCACGTATCGCGCCGACACCGAACGTTGCATCGCATGCCGCAAGGCATGTACAAGGCACTCGACGCGTGTACGTGTTTAGCACGTATGCGAATAGGAAACTGACTTATTCATTAGCTTCTCACGCGGGATGCGAGCAACGGCTTTCCTTTATAGTTGTTTACAATGTAATCCATACCTTGTTCGAAAAAAAATCCGTTATATAAACAAAGTTTTTTTTTTTCAACAAGAGACCTAAACGTCTGTGGAAAGTGGGGGCAGATAAAATCGTTGTTTTCTTACTACACTCTTATGTAGGATATTTCGTGTATGAAACACATAAAAATTTCATGCGCGTGAATGGGGGAGATGCCATAAATTTTATTAACGTTTGTTCTCGTCGTGTTTAACTATTTGCCTGCAGAAATTATCAGCGAACGTGAACGACGTCAGTAATACGGTTTGCAATTCTGCTTGGGAACTTATTTAATTTGGACCAAATTATTTGCGGGGCACAACGCCGCGCGCGCAATCATAGTTATAAATAATTATCGTCTTTTCAAACGTAAAAGATGGAATATTATTGCGACTTTGTTGCTCTTTACTTGATCACTATTATTCTTATCTTCTTCGGGAAAATATTGCTGTTAAGGATGGCAGAGAGACATCTTCGGAGCCTAGAAAAAAGTGTGAGCGAAATAAAACACGAAGTGTACGCAAATAAGCGCGTCGTTATCAGTAGCTATATTATGTACTCGTGTCGTTATTTCCCTGGCCGATCGTTTGCATGGTAATATTACACAGCCAAATTACAGACACGTGTTATATCGTAGAGCGCGCCGTATATCTTTTCAATCTTGCCCGACTATCTACATTTTCGCGAACTCAAAAATCCTTTCGCTGAACGTGACCTTCGTCACTCACTCGTATCAATAGCGATAAAATTCTTGAGTCACAACATTGCCAATTGGCTGCTTTATCGGACAGCGCGTTGCACAATGAGATAACAATACGAATCTCTACGTCTATATCGCAGAATTGTTCTTCTCTCTTTAACTCCAAGTATTCGCACTGATGTACTTTAAATATCGCCAGTTTCACAAAAGTCGTTTTGTTAGAAACAGACGATGCACAGATAAACGTACGCGTCCGTGTATTTCAAGTGTATAGATATAAAAATAATTTACAAATTCGTTTGTGTATCAGTGTTGTTCGTTTCTTTCTTGACAAGTGGAAATAAATGTCCGAATAATTATAATTGGGAAAATATCACAAACTGCTATGAGTTGATTTTTCGTTTATTTTAATAATTTAGATACTCAACATGTCTATTAGAATTTCTAATCGTTCATTAACATTTTTAATTTCTAATTGAAAGTAAAATGCAACTATGCGACGTACGAATTTACATTTATTCTTTCAGCAAACTTTTCGGACTCGGACTCATGTCGTTGTACGTAATTGTACACATATCGATGTTTGTTACGAATTTCGTCTCAATTTGTGTAAATGTGTGGCAAACGTGTACGGCGCCGTATTTTTTTAATAGACGGGCACAAGGGGAGGCCTCTTTAACTATTGAGGACGAAAAGAGGAGTTTTCGACGCGTGGAAGGAACGTCATACCTGCCGCATCGATCGTGTATTACGCAATTTAGGGCACAGTAGGTACCATGTATTACACATTCAGGACACGGTAATGGCATTGAAGTAATAATCGCCACCCTCGCGTCAGCCTCGGGAGACACGCATCGCTCGACTGTCGATCGTTTCTCACGAATGTAGCGTGTCGATAAGAGACATAGGTCACCGGGGAAAAAAAAATATTTTCGCGTTTATCAAACGCTTAAGATTTTACAACGGATACAATCGGATGATATGTTACAAGAGCGAGTTATTCCCCCGGAACAGAGCCAAATCAAATTCGAGATGCAAGGTTTCGCCGATTCAGTTTCTTCCAAGTTCTGAGTTCTAGCAACTCCAAACGGGGCCGAATAAATCCCATCCCATTTCCCATGTTCCCGCGGAACTTTTTATTCAAACCGAGCGTTCGCGGTTGCCAAGGATTATTGAATGCAAATCGCCCGGTATAGGGCGGCCCCACGAGCTTTTCTCTCAGACCGGGGGGGGGGGGGAGGATTGTATTCCTCCGTTATATTTTCACCGCATTAGCGATGGATCGAAGCAATTAACGCTATCTGCCGCGATACGGCATATGGCTGCGAGAGATAAAGGAATCGCTTTCCATTTCCCAGCTGACGTCATTGCGAATCGCGGTACGCTATGCGCGTACGAATACAAAGGTCCTTTTTAATTGCTTCAATTACCTAGGCACCGATGCTTCCGAACGTCATAGGGAAGAAGCAAGATCTGCTTTCCGCTCCATATCGTACGATTCGCAATTATCTATTCTATCCTCTTTACGATCGCGTTACGCTGAACGTATTGATATCCACGCACCGTTAGCCGATTATCTTTAATAAGCGGTCAACCCGGTTTTTTCTTTAACAGATCGACGTGTCTCCATTTTCCTCACCGTTTGTCAACTGTACATAAATCGAAGATTCTGGTCGCAAGGTCGCGTTTATCCTTAATCTTAATCATTTGCAAGCAAAATGGGGAGACTCTCGACTTTCTTTTTATCTCACAAAGTCCATCCTCGATATTAGAATGTTTCACAACGCGTTGAATAAACCTCGTTAACTCCGCTGTTCCGTTTGGATTTATTTTGACCTATTTTTATTTTTAAAACGCGATAACAGTCCGTATTGATTGTCGCGCTTATAAATTCTATATATTTCATTAAAACCGCGTAATACTGGCGCGTCCATTTCTAAACTGCGTTCGCGCACTAAATGCACTCGAAGGAACAAAGCGAGCGCCGTAGGGTCCAGTTTCCTCCTTTTTTTCCCGGAAAGACGCCAAGCAGCTGGACGTGCGTCCCTCGCGTTGTCCCAGCGCGACGATGAAATGCGCGAAAAATCGCCGAAGGTGAATGAACGTCGGGGGATCACCCGCGATGATCGTGCCAATCACCGATAATAAAATTGTCGACGCGAATCGTAGCGTTTCTCACATTTTACATCACGCGTTCGCGCGCGGCTGGAAAGCAATTTGAATTATAACGCACGATGAATCATCGTCCTCTCGGCGATTAGCGCGGTTGAATTTTTGTTGCTGCCGCTACGCCTCTCCGCCGGATCCCTTCAGCATCTCGATGCCGCTCTCGAATTCCTCGCTGCTCCAAGCTCCGTTTTTCGACAGTTCGTAATAATGATCGCGAAAAAGGAAATCTTTAATGATATGTTTCTCCTACAATTTTTTGACTACAAAAAAATAGCAATTACTTTCAAAAATGTCAATATTTTCTTTTTTCTTAACAAAGGTGTCGAAACTCTGACAGTCCTCGAGCTATAAGTCGGTGAAAACGGCAGGCTTTTAATAATTTAATCTTCAGAATGAGCGAACAAATAACGTTATCATTTATCTCATTGTCAAATGGATTTTGAAGTGAATTCCGAAATTTGGCAAGTTGTGACAAACATTTTTTGGTGCTTTCGCTGAAGAGAACCTGGCGTCAGATTTTACAAACAAATATACGTGCCTTGACATTTTCTTTTTGAACACGCTGTATATCTTCTGTTGTTTAGTTACTGAAAAAAGTTCAGTTATCTTGTTATCTCGGAATAATATTTTTTATATAGGTATCTCTCTGCGAAACGAGTTATCTCGGGTTAGTAAGGCAAACGATTAACGGGACTTTTAAATTTTACAAGTCGTTTGTGTAAAATTTCACGGATTTTGTTGAGAAAAGTTTTGATAAATCTTCCGTCCCTTTCTTTTCTTTTTATTCTTTTGTGCGTCTCACGTTAGTTGCGTTTTAGGAGTCTCGAGTTAATTGGAAGGCACGCTACGCGAGAAAAGCTTGATGTTGCGCGAAGTTAAAGATTTGATATCGCGATGCAAAATCCGTTGACCCAGAGCTTATTTTTCGCCCGTAAAAACACTGCACCGGCTTAAATTAGTTCCCCTCTCTCTTGACACCGACGAACTTATTTGTGGGCCCGAAACAGTTTAATTCGGTCGCGTTTGTGGCTAATTCTACGCCGTACCGTAATAGTTCCGTATTTATAGTATATTACGGCTAATATCGCGGCGATTAATTTGTTACCGTCCATCGTTATATCGTCAGCCGTTGCGCGTTTTTAGAATGTATTGCAATAATAATGACAAATCTTCTTTTGGATAACGCATTAAGAATTAATACGATTGACAGCTCGGCATTTTGAATAGCGGAGAATGAGCAACATTTATAAGAGCGTAAAATTGATGACTCGGAGTAGGTATATCTGATATTTAACTACTGTATTAAAAAAATAATGCGCGGACACAGCGCATTATGAAACAGTATATTGACGCAATAAATAAACAGCATAAGCTAGCGTCGATCAAAGATATTGCGTTAATAACAGCGAATAAAATTGAATGAAAGAAGCTGAGAGGAGTAAGACTGAACTACTCGAAAAAAAAAAAAAAACTATATTTCAAAGCAATTTGCGAATTTTTCGAATTCAAATAATTTTATATAAGATAATTTCTTTTTTAAAAAAAGCTTTTTTAATGAAATTTTTTTCTCTCAGAACTTACTGGATGCTAAACATTTGATTTTTTTAAATCGCAATAATCGCTTTCGATCGCTTTGGTTACCTTTACGATTGTCGTTTCGCTAACGATAAGTCATCAGTAACGCTACCTGGAATTGTGATTTTCCCGCGACAGATTTTTTTCGAGAACTGACAATGAGATAAATATTTCTTTTTTTTTCCTTTTTTTAAGAATACCTGCTGCCAAATGGACGTGCGTTTTATCTTAACACTTGGTTAAAAATTCCGTTATATTAGCTCGTCGCTCTGCGGTAGCTCAATTATCAATTGCAATTGAAAAACACCTTCACCGCCCATAACAACGTCGCGCACGACATCGTTCCCTTTTATTCCGCTTGAAAGCCGCAATCTCGCTGGTGGTAAACGATTCGACACTTTGTTTGCCGGTCCGTGGGCTCTCTGCAGCCAGCACACGCCAGCCGGCGCTTTGCGAACTTGTTCGTACGCACGGCATCGTAATCGATACATGAAAGTGACACGCGCGCGAGTTTCCATTGAATATTAGGTTTTAAAGCGCGGTCCAGTTCTGTCGCTCTCCGCGCGAACTGTCGTGCTTGTTTATCGCTGCTAGCCTTTTCCCGTAGCATCCCGAGGTGCAAACCCGAGCGACGGGATTCGTTTCAATTCAAAGCGAAACGTCCCTCTCCGCTGCTCGGTAACTTTTTCTATTTTTTTTTGTTTAAAGTTCTCGCAAAAAATATTTTTCCCGAATTAAATATTCTGCAAGATACAAGTATAAATATTTACTGATTTTCCAATCTCTCTAATATTCGCTTTAGCAGCGGGAAAATGAAACCTTGCGATGTTTTTACATATAAATACTCTCACGATTTCTTTACACTGTTTAGTAATGTATCGTAAAATATAATTTTAATTTCCAAAGGAGTAAAAATGTTTTCTCTTTGTTTGTTGCAGTGTTCTTAATATTCCATCCATTGATTTCGAAGACTTGCCTCTTATTCAAGACGTGGTGCAACAATGGGTCGAAAGAAGATTCAGATTTCACGTATCACGGACGAACGGAATCGTCAGGTAATTACAAGTATTCCGGTCAAACAAGGCAGACGACGTTTCTTTATGTAGCGATTTGGCGCTAATTGCAATTGGTACATATTTTTGGGAGTTGTAACAACCAAGAAAATTAGAGCGTACGCACGGCAGAGATCCGTTTCCGTCTTACATTCTTGCAAAAAAATAATACGAAAGGATTTACAAGTCGATATTTTAAATAGACGTTTTAATTCTATTTTTTACCTCTCTATGTAAAATATAGAATGATGCATAATTAATGTAATCGTCTCTCGGGTAAACACGGGCTCTAGAGATACATTTTTTCCTTAAAATAAATCTATGCTCGCGAGATGAGAAGGAGTAAGGAGAAAGAACGCGTATAAAAAGATCGGACCTGCTAATTATTATTGATGCGTTCTTACGTAACGTTACTGATCGGGTAATTAACAATTCGACGAATTAATATTCGCTTCGGCTGCGCCTGCCACTTTTTAGCAGTCTTAATGGCTCGAGAAACCCCGCTGACGTTCACCTTCGATACAAACCCCCCCCTCTGCTTTTATATGCGACAGGTGACCTTTAACAAGCGGAAATTCGGCGTGATGAAGAAGGCGTACGAACTGTCGGTACTGTGCGACTGCGAGATCGCGCTGATTATCTTCAGTTCGAGCAACAAGCTGTACCAGTATGCGAGCACCGACATGGACAAGGTTCTCCTCAAGTACACCGAGTACAACGAACCTCACGAGTCCCTCACCAACAAGAATATTATCGAGGTGAGTCCCATTTATCCGCCACCAATTCTCAGGATGAACGAGGACGCGCCAAGGATCGAAGTATTGAATTCGTCGCTGATTTTTCGTTAAACTCTCTCTTTTTCACTCCCGATGGAAGAAAGGAATATATATATATATATTACACACGTTTCTGGATATGTACATATGCAATATATGCCAAGGTCAAGACAGCGGTGTGTCGAAGAAGCTTACTAGGAATCGCAAATGACAAAAACCGGAACGGAAAGGATCCTCGACTGTTTTTCAACGTTAGAACACGGATAGATTTTCTTTCGCACCGCTATTGCGTGTTAAAGGGTTCTCTTTCAGGGGTACGAGGGAATAGCAGGGCCAGTTTTCAGATGTGATCCGGGCGATCCTTGGTTTAATAGAATTTCAATCTATGGCTTAATTAATCGGTCAGATGTCACGACATTTAAAATCGTCGATTTTGAAAGAACTTTAAAAAAGAAATAATATTCTCAAAAACAGCACATGTATATTTACATCCCGTTTACTCACACATACAAATCCGTGTCGCTGTTTTACGATGACCGGTCAGTTTTAGAACAATGACTTGCGTTCTTTGCACATATTTTCTTTTTATTTGTAAAGAATATAAAATCGACGGTTTCATGTCGATACCATCTTTCGCGGGACACGGTTTCACTTCACGATGGGAGCGACGACGCGGCGATCCCTTTTTCCTTTCCTATACGCGAGCGTAATTGCGAGAGTAAACCGGGTAAGATAAGAGAAGCGCGCGTCTTGGTGTTAAATTAACGTGCATGTGAAGGTTGAGTGCCCTCGGGCGGTGTGGTCACGTGAACCTGTCTGCTGACACTTGCAGGCGCTCAACAAGAAGGAGCATAAGGGTGCCATGTCTCCAGAGAGCCCGGAACCCGACGCGATCGAATACAATCTTACCCCGCGCACCGAGGCCAAATACACGAAGATCGACGAGGAATTTCAGATGATGATGCAGAGGCATCAGCACAATGGCAGCAGGGTAAATATTCAAATCAAGTTAAATGTCAATTGCATCGGGTCGAGCTTATGTTTATGCAAAAAAAGTTACAGTTTCTTCTTTATTACGCTTATTATTTAGATTTATGCAAAGCGCTTGCTGCCAATTAACTTGCTTGTCTGAAATCTTTATAATTTTTACGGAATACGAATATAGGATTTTATAAGTTATATGATTTCCAAGACATCGAATCTCTCAAAGTATCTTATCAAAAGTATTTGGAACTCAGTTCTGTCTGTCACTTAATTTTATTTATATGGAGACTAGACAAACAATTTAACATCTTAAATTTATTTCTGTCAAAATAATATGTAAATATGATATTTTATTCAACATGTTATTGTACGAGCTATTTTATCATAAAGCACAGATCAATTTCTTTAAATGTGGTTTGCAATTATTTTTGTGTTTATTTTTCTATAGAAAACAACGTATGCGATTTTTTCCTGATTTCGCGACAATGTTTTTGCAACAAATGTTAAAGCAATTGTTAAATATTTCATTATCTTAAAATACATACGAGATATGTGTATAGATTATAAAATTACACATATACAACGATAATATTTTACATATTATTATCTTTTATTATATATTTATCGTTATGTGCAATTTAAAATTAATATATTACACACAATTCATAATTTATTGGCAAGAATTGATTATATTTTAATAATTGATTTAATAATTGATTAAATGAGAATAATTAAATAGAATTAATTTTTGTTTGAATAAAAAACAGTAAAGAAATCTGAATTTCTGTAAGAAATTTATTTTATGTATTTATTTTATTAAAATTGTTTATCCAGTTGTTTTTATAATACTATTTTCGCTGTGTATGTATGTGAAAAGAATCAGATATGAGTGTGTCATTACAACACGCGTCATTATATTACACAAAGTTAAGACAGAACAATAGCAAATGGCAAATTTGCTATGAACTGCTCGGCACAACGCTTATATATATGTATATCTACACTACAGATATTATTAATTTGCATTGTGTCTGTTGTGATTGCAGACAATGGGACAATCGAATTATACGCTACCGGTATCTGTACCAGTGAACAGTTACGGCGAATCTCTTCTTGGATCTAGTCCACAGATGGCACATACCAGCATTTCTCCACGTCCATCATCGTCTGAGACGGATTCAGGTAGCTTTAATTAGTAACAGAAGACTGAAACAGCAAATTCCCGATATTTTCAAGAAATTTGCGTCTAACTTGTTAAATTATTCGTTCTAGTGTATCCTCCGGGAGGAATGTTGGAAATGAGCAATGGCTACCCTCCGTCAGCGTCACCATTGGGTGGTTCACCTAGTCCAGGACCTTCGCCTGCACTCGGGGTTGGTGGAGGTAGTGCAAATAAAGGCAGCAATCCGTCTAGGCATTCGCCGCAACCTCCGCCTCCGCCACCGCCTCATCCTCACAGGGCTAACCTTCGAGTGGTTATACCAACACCACTCGCGCAATCTCTCTCTGACGACACTAATTATGATGTAATTGTCTCATCATTGTTAACTTTAAATGTGTTATAAACAAAAAATTTGTTCTTTGTTTTATAATGATTCTTCTGAATTTCTCACATTCATGAATTAAAGCTTGTATAATTTACAATAATATTAAAACATAAGGTGTAAAGCTAAAAATTGGATTCCGAATTAAGAAAATAAGCTCTTTCTTTCTACCAAAAATATTTTGACCGTTAGAGAAAAAATTCTTTATCAATTGCTAAATCTTATATTGTGTATTTGATAGAAGCATTAGGAAATTTACGATATGTTGTGCATTCATGCTTTTAGAATGCCCATACGCAGTCTGCATTGAATACACCTGTAGTAGCGTTACAAACACCAACAGTACCAGCCGGATACTCTAGTTTTGGACCAACAGATTACTCCTCGGATCTCGGGGGCCTTGCATGGCCCACTCATCAGAGGTACGTTGTTGATGACTTATATTCGGCAGCCACCATGTCCAGCATCAGGTAAATCATATTTCATAATTATTGTTGTGAAAGAAAGCTATATGTCCAGTTGGTATGACATATTTTTAGTTATTTTATTCACATTAGGTAACAGATGATACATTTTCGGTTCTAATCGGATTAAAAAATTAAGTACATGTAATAGAATATTACACACATTTTAATAAATTGTAATTTGATTACAATTCGTTTACGTGCTGCAACAGTTCAAAACAAATTCGAATTCAACGTACATAAGTTTCAATTAGTTTCTACCTTCTCGTAGTTATTCCTTCCTGTTTCTTTCTTCTCTTCACTTGTCTCTTTTTAAATTAATTCTCCATATGGATATTACTTAATGGAATAATTCGCACGAAACCTATCGCTGGGTAGCTGTAACGTAATATATCGACCACTGGAGCGCTATAGTTTTTTTTCGGTTACAATAGTGTTTGGCATGTCATTAAATTATGGAGTGTTGGAGTGTTCTTCATTTTCATCTACAGATTGTTTGCGTAGTTGAGTCACATACTCTTATGGGGCGATACATTTATTAAAAGTACATTCTCATGATTCATATCATGATTTTATTAACTTTCATTCATGCATGATTGCACGTTCTCATATATGTACAGGGTTGGGATGAAAAATTATATAGCTTCTCGCTACGCTAGACTCGATAAAAACATATTCACACAAGAACATATTTTCTTTTTAAGTTTTCTAACTGTTTACATAAAAATTTTCCCCCGTAGTATCACGAAACTTTTGATATTGCAGTGGTCTTCCTCACCTAGCTGTATCGAGCAGTACACCGCCACCATCCACGTCGCCTTTACCTGTAAAGATAAAAAGTGAACCGATAAGTCCACCCAGAGACCCGCACGGCGGGTCCAATGGTGGACCCAGCAACGCCAGCAATCTACACCACACAAACTTGAATGTCGGTCCATCGTCCAGTACCGGTGCCCCACCGCCACATCACGTGTCTCATCCGGGACCTCAGACACTGAACTTAGTATCGAGCAGACCGAGTAGTAATCCACCTCCGTCCCATTCGGGTAGCATAACACCGACAAATCTACCGTCGCCTGGAAGTGGTACGGTCGGTGATATCAGAACGAACCATTCTAGCGGTGGCGGGAACGGAGGGAACAGTTCAGACTATGAGAACGGGCCGCTCATGAAACGCTCGAGAATCACGGAAGGTTGGGCGACTTAATGTCGATTAAATTGTTGCACTCATCAGTTGTTTGATACCTCCTCGACGTACAACGGCATATAGTGCTTGTGAGTTCCAGTATAATTAAACAAACTCCTTTTAAACGTTTTTGAGACGCGTACTTCGTACTATCGCGATAACGATGGCTACGGGAATGGGTACGCTTCCGCCGTTAGCGGAGTGGAAAAATCTGTTTATATTTTGAAGCTGAATACAGAATATACATTTATTTGAAGAAAAAAAAAAAGAAAATACGGTGCCATAATGTTGAAACTTTATATATATATTATATATATGATAGATACATATATATATTTTCATGTATATAATATGAAGTGTTGTTTGTATATATGTCATAAAATTCGTAATAACTTTCGCGATATGGCATTGTGTCATCGATGCTTATCGTACGAAAATTTATGCGAAGGGAAACAGTATGTTAGGGAATACCCAAATACGCAGTACCCAAATTGTGAAATTTCTGAAAGTGTAATACTGAATCTAAAAGAGCTTGTGAGGAAATCTACACATAGTGTAAGATTTATAAAGACCAGAACTTACCATCGCAATTCGTTGTTGTTTTATATGGTATAGTAGTCAGAAATACGCCATAACCCGTTAATACAATCTTGCGCTGCAAAAATATGCTTTGTTCGGAAACATTGCCATTGCGCTTCGCAGACATCGTATTCCATGCAACAGCCATTCATTTGTGGGAAACTTGCTCGTTCGCGGAAAACTATTGATTGCGGTTTTCTTGTCATAGAATTTATATCGAGAGGAAATTTTATATTTTACTTTGTACATTAAGATTTTTTATATTCTTGAATTAACCAACTAATTTTACTGTTAACGTGAGTTTATTAACGGTCTATGGTTCCCGAACATGCGGAAATCGGCTGCTGTACTCAAACTTTTCATGATATTCTATAGAACAAGATTCGAAATTAATATATTGAGTTATGAGGTAATACAATAGATAGGCATATTATATAGTGTTGATTAATAAAAAAAAAGATATACACACAGCGCGCGTATAGATATATACATACATATATATATATATATACACGTTATATACATTTTCCACAAGTATTTTGCACATTTGTATAAAGATTATGGAGGAAGAAAACTTGAAAACTTTGCAACCCTTGAAGCCTAAAAATATGTAACGAGAGTTTATATACTACAGCTATATGCCGTATAGTAAAAATGTGATTAAATAAAACTTACGATAAGAAGGATTGAGTGATATTAATGTTAATAACTTTAATCGTAAATTTTAAAAGAAACCAAAATTATATTTCTAAATACACTTCATTATATTTGCCAACCATGATCAATTTTATGTATCTTAATCTGTAGTTCTTTTTAATACAAAAACTTCCAGAAGGATTGATATAATTCTATATATAGAAAACGAAAATGGTTTGTTCTTAAGGTGAGAATATCTAAGAAATCTTTCGTCGCAGAGATCCATTCTGTGATATATAAGAAATTATATATAGAAGAGACGTTTATCCTTTTCGATATCAGAAACGCGACCTTCTCGGCCAACAATCACGTAAAAGTAAATCTAAACGATATTTGGCAAAACAGGGTTGCAATTGTATAACGATGTAGAATTTACCTTCTTCCTGAAATCAGTAAGATGAAAATGTGTCAAGATGGTTTCAATGTATGTTTTACAATCTCAGGATGTATCCTGGTGAGAATCGTTCTCGAGAACTGTATTTGATAAATTATTGTAATTAACATACTAATGGAATACGCAGGTATATGAATGAATAGTGCCTGGCACCATTTGTGGCCCTCCTGTTAGGATGCTTTCCCAAATCGTATATGCAGTACAATTTGTTAATAACAAGTCTTGAAAATAATAAGCTACTTAAGCGAATATATATATGTATATTCGAGAAACGATATATGATGTTGTAAGCTTTATAATGTGACTTTTTGACAAATAGCGTGGGAAGGCAACCTTTATTGTAATCGAAGGTTGTACGATGAGGTATGACCCTCGATATTCATTTTCTTTATTAACGCATATTAGAAATGTTTCATATGACTGTACGAACAATCGGTATGTGGAATATGAAAGCGTAATGCGTATAGTCATTAATCTTAATCACGAATTTTTAAGATGATCACAAAGTGCAATCTCTTAGCCAACACACTTTTTTATCAAACAAAAAAATATAAAGAAATTGTTATTTTTCATAACGAAGAAGTAAACTTTAATGTATTAAAGATATATATGTCTCCACTAGTTATTAAACTTTTTCCTATTGACACGAAATTTATTATATTTAATTGATATTTAATTGTAATATATTCTATTCATATATTACGAAGGATGATTGTATATGCCTGGCTCGCAGGTATAAATGTTTCCAAGTGGATTTATATTTTGAAATTTCGTTTTACGTTTAAATGCATTTGATCGGTACATTAAAAAGGAACATGAATAAAATCGAAGGCAATCTCTCAACGTTGTTTTATGACAATATGATATTCTCTATTGTGACTTTTTCGTAACTTTGGACGTAAAGTAAAAAAACGTTAAATCGTTAATTTTATCTCGGCGTTGTTACATTGGATATAATATCGGAAGTTAAAATTCCTTACATATATTTATCTCACACAGGATATAATTTAAATTTAATCTTAACGAGTATTAATAAACCCAAAACTTGTTAATTCTTTCTCTGAAATGCCCTATTGTGATATCGAAACTAACATGATTCTTCTGCATAATAAGTCCATCTAAAGTCATTTTGGGTGTTCCGACATCGACACTTCTATAACAGTCACAGTGTGATGTGAAAAGCATGAGCAGTACTTTATATGCAAGGTTTATATGTACTATCTGATCTATTTTACCATAACATACAGTACGATAATGCATAACAAAATCCATAAGAGTAGGCAATTTGTTAAATGTACGTTAAGTACATGTACGTACACTTCAATGTATATTTTTAATATGAAGTACGGTGTAAGTTATATCTGTGAGCAAAAATAAGTTGATGTAATTAAAGATGTATTCGTCTTGATCGGCACAACTTATGACGAAGATTACATTGTTGTCAACGTCGCAGATTACATTGTTGTCAACGTCGCAGAATAGAATCAAGTTCGTACCTTGCAATTTTCACATGTTTGACTGCAAATATTGAAAAATATTTTAATTTTGAAATATTATTTGAAATAATAATACGGAGAAGAGACATTATCAATTTTGGAAGACTTTCATATCCCGGTGACTGAAGCTGTATTCTTCTGCGTAAGTTTTTTTCCTTTTATTTGGACAATTCAAGGCGCGGTCCAATTGCATAAAATTACTTCTAATTCGTGTGATATATATTACGTTTAAAATATATATTGCGTTTAAAAAAATATTCATTGTGTATTCTAAATACTCTTTGGTTACTTGCCGTGAATTACGATCATACAGTTGTGCCTCAAGATTTCAACAGATATTCAATACGTAAAAGTAATGATAATTATTGTAGTTAAAAACTCAGAGACTATTGAAATTGTTGGAAACGCTGTGAACGAAATGGACCATCGTTAGAAGAGCCATACGCATAAGATAAAATGAGGTCTACGGATGGTTAGACATTTTATATTGCATAAACTAAGATTGTTTGGAAAAGAGGCCATTATAGGCTTTAGGCAATGTTCGCAAATAATCGAATTGCAATGCACGGCACAAGTACCAGATCACTGTAACAATGTAGCAAAATAAAATACAATGTATATGTACTAGCCACAACTGTTGTCACCACAAATATAAATAAATATATAAATATATATATATATATATATATATATATATATATATACATATATATATATATATATACATACACACACAATTAAGTTTAAATACAGATTTAAGTACTGGACATATCTGTAAAGCCAAGTAGCATCACATTTTTAAACGTCATAAGAATATCGTCATTTTACTGTTACTATCTGTATCTGTGCATTTTGAAACTGAAAACGGTATGACCTGTTTGATACGTACACAATCACACCAAAAGTTATAAGATCCTTCATATATTTTTTAACATATAGTTATCATATTATTGAGTTTTCCGCTTAGTTTTGAAATGCACTCTGTGAACAGATGAAGTGTATGACGGGGGGACATACTTTAAACATTATTATGTAGTTATACACGTATTTGTATAATACAGTTTAAAGGGGAGGTTGTTTAACAATTCCTCAAATTGCGTATCATACTGTTACAGTTAATTTCGAGATACAGTTACATTGTACAATGTATAAATTTTAAATAGAACAGTATGTATACACAGACACACGCACACGCACACACACACCCACACAGACATACACACAAAAGATTTGCATCATGCATACACAGCCGGATGTATGCATATGTGGATATATATGTATAAAAGTTATTATAATAATGTGTAATAGTAATAACATACAATATTATAGTCGTGCGTTACGTTAGCTGATAATTGCGAGAATAAAGGAAAGTAATTCATATAGTGCCATCATAACTGACTAATTAAGGGAATACCGATTTTACGTTTTAAGTAGTAATATCATAGGAGAATATATTTGTGAGGAAGGAAAAAGAAATACTTACAATGTTGAAGACAAAGACTCGGTTTATGTTTGTAATAATTATTATAATGTTTGCCAAGTTTGTTACGTAAGTACGAAGCCATTGAGAAATTTTATGTGCTAAAATCTTAAAGACATAACTTTATTCTCTTATGCACATTCAATGCCACACGCAATAGTACTTGAGTACCCGAACCCGTCGAACCCGGTTTGTGCGCTCATGGAGATGGCGTAAATACGCTACGGACACGGAATTACAAAGCTCCTTTGTTTGTACGTTATACCTTTGGTGCTCGACATTACCCAGTTATTGTTATACGTTATTATTACTGATCTGTATATGACCATGCTACCATATTGCCTATTATTGGTCAGTATAATCATTGTCAGAGTTAGTGATAAATAATGATTATTTGATAACGCTCTGTGTACATCACACACATACATACAACATTGTAAACACATACACATTGTGGTTATATTTCAGTGTATCAGCATAATGATATGATTATTACGATGTTGCCCATAGAATACATTTTACTTGGTTTTTACATTTGGCAGTATTTTATTTTGGCATTATTCCATCCACCTGTAGCTTTTCTCAACGCTCAACTCTCATTGTTGACTTGTACGTGTAGTGCGTTCTCTCATTTTTGTATATTAACATTATTTGTACTTGAATCAGAAATCTGAAATTATTTTGTTAATTCGTCATGTTGCTCGCATGCTTCCGCTGTGTATTACTTCGCGACGATTTGCGATCTTTTCTAATTTGATATGTAAAACATTACTTACCGGCTCGATAAGTTTGTTATCATAGAAAACGTGTTTTGTTGCTTGTTAATAATGCCCAACTTTAAACTGTGTTTTTGTTAGGTAACTGTAATGTTAACACGTGAGAATCCAATCTACGTTATATCAATCTCATTGCGTTTTCTAAAATCTCACGACACACGTCGAGTTGCTTACTGAAACAACTTCATTACGCATAAAAACTATAGCAGGCAACTACTTCTATAAATAGTAATCGAAATATTTAACACATTTATGCAGGAAAAATATATAAGAAATAATTATATAAAGTCAATAGTCAATATTACATGACGGTTAATAGTATATATGCCATATCCAGCATCTTGATACACTGGCGTTCAAATTTATTGAAAAAAAAAATGTAACTTTTAATACATATATCTTGCCATTAAAAAAAAATTTCTATTTACTCATTATTTTTTCTTGAACTTTTAGTATCATTGTTTCATCGAGACAATTGTGTATATTATACGCGTATATTATAATCTTTATTCGTTTACGCGCAATTCTCTCTCGAGGATGTAATATATTTTTAATATACATTTTTCTTGTGTAAATCCTTGTGAGATGCGATATTTTTGTAACGCTGACGTCTCTACGACAATTCAGTTAACTGTGGACCTGTGTCTCTCGGAAAGCGCGATGATAAGAAAGAATTTTGAAATGCTTAATGCGTAACGAATCTTCTTGTCTCATAGATAATTATATCTTAAGGAGTAATCACACAACACTTTGCGCGATTGCAAAAGAACCAAATTTCTTGCGAGCGGCTCGATGTCGTATGTATGTGATTACGCGTTACGCTAAAATACACTTCGAAACACGAAGGGAAACGAGCTACACACAGTTTCAGGATGTTGTTCCTAGAATTCTGTGAAGATATATGTGTTCACAGTGATGGAAAGAATAAGATATATATTAGCGTTCTCTTTTTTTTCCGAATTCACAGTCTATAAATAGCTGCCCATCGCATCAACGCCCTTTCCTTTTTACCTTAAGTATGTAATCTATATGGATTATATATCTTGTACTTAAATCTGGACCGCGCGATGTGATGATATTTTATATACCTGTTACAAATCGGAGACCAGATGTCGTCGCTCCAATAACGAGCGGGCAAATTAAGACATACAGAATTTTCTCTTCCGTTTTCTTTTTCTACCGCTTAACGGAAATGTCTATGTTAATTACTTCCGCATTGTACATAATGTGTCCCTTCAGTCTTTGACTCATCCTCTCTTCTTTGGACGGTCAGACGGACAGTTAGCTATGTGTTCTAAACTTTAGGGATCTCGACCACGCGTCTATGCACATGCATATACAAAAGTACATATATATACACACATACAAATACATACGCACATACACACACACACACACCACATACATATATACACTTTAAGATAAAAGTCGGTATGTTATTCAGTGTAGCACAATTGGTTTGCACTGAATATCAATCTTCATTGTGACGTCCACTAATGTAATTTGCAACGATTGTAAACACGTAAGATAGACATTGGAGAACAGTTGATCTTCTCAAAGGGAAGGTCTGAAACAAAACCTGCGAATCGACATATCTCGTTATCTTAATAATGTACGAGTATTTAAATACGTATAGGCGTATTTGACTGTATTTGAGAGGAGCGTATTTTCTTTTCATTTGTAAGCGGGAGATAATTCATAGTTTTTCGTGGTTTGCAAATAATTCGGCATAATCTCTGCGAGTTCTATTTAAATAGATATCTCGGACACAACACACACGTGGAAAAAGTCTTGGAGATCAAATACGTCTTTGCGACGTTCTTCAGAAAACGTTGTTAGATATCTTTAACTGCGTTGTCTGCATCGTTCTTTTTATATTATTATACTATTATAATTTACAGAAGCACGTCAATATTAATACAGATTGTCAATGGACATTTAAATGATATATGTCTATTCCTCGATTTTTGCGCAACAGTTCTATTTTTACGAAAATTTCTTTAATATTACAAACTGGTAATTTAGGGGGGGACTGCTCATTATCTTCTCCAAACTTTATATTTCTCCATGAATCAAGGCAGATGTATATATAATTTAAATATACGCCACGAAGCCCGGAATGGTCAGTCAATTCTCTCTTTCATTTATTTATCTTTTCTTTCTTTAGTAAAGAATGCTCTATCTTACGTGCGTACGACCGTGTGTCTATCCTCTGTAGAAATGCCTTATTATCACGTGCCTCAATTAATATTTAAACTGTTCACCTGCTTATATCTATTACTCGTTAGTCTACGTAACGAATATATATGTGTAATATCGAGTTATTCTTTGTACTGCTCTTGTAAATATATTCTGAAGAATTAATGTCACCCTGTCGTCTATACTGTGTACACTGTCTCGTATATTATACGTTTCTACCGCTCTTCCACTTTTACCGAAACGCACAAATATCTCTCCCTCTCTGAAAGATCGTCTCGTAAAAACAGCTAAATTGAAGAAAAAACAAAATCATGCTTACATTTTTATTCGTATGCTCGTAGCGTATTTGTTTGTATGTTTATAGAAATATTTAATTTCCAATCTCGGAAAGTATTCGCAAGGTGATTTCCCTTTTTTTTCTTTCTTTTTACTCTTGTCTCTTAATTTTTATCACGTGCAGGAGACGATTTGAAGAAAACGTAACGCATTGATCGAAATTTCAAGTATGTTAAATCGACTCGCAAGTTTTCGAGCTCGATCTTAATTCTGAAATCTTTAACATCTCCCGGGATAATTATATACATATAAGATATGTCCATATATGTGTTTTCTTTCTCTTAAATAATATCTGTTTGTATATACAAGAAAAGTAATAAGAAGATTTAAAAAGTAATTGGAGATAATTTTTGTTTTTTTTGTCAAAAAATAGAATTTGAGGAAACAAGAAAAAATTGCCCATATATAATCGTATATAAAATATTATATAATCTAATCGCACTTTTACTTTTTGTAAAAAAAAATGCAAAATTATTCTTCTAATCATTTTTCAATATTTTTATTATTCTTTATTTATACTACAATATTCATTATTCTTATTATTTTTCTTACATAACAGAGATAATATAAGAGAAAGGAAATATACATGGACATATTTTACATGTAATTACATATAAACAATTCTTTAGACTAATTTCGAAAAAATTCGGAGGTTTTACGCCAATTCCGATTCTTTTCAATTCGCTTTCAGGGACGTCGTACTTTTTTAATTTTTCCGCAAACTATCCGTACGTCTTCGTATCGCATGTACATCGTAATACGCAAACCAGTCTTTTCCATTTCCACCCGTCCGCTTTTTCATGTTGCGTTTCCCCTCCGCTTAATTACCTTCACACTTTTCGTACGTCCGTCCTTAATTGTAAAGACTGATCGGCACGTAGCGACATACGAGTTTATTTACGCTTTCATAATCACATTTTTTTACCATTCCAGCACGAGCCGTCATCGGCACGAACCTCATTGAAATTTATTACGCAGAAACCGGAAGATAAGTTCTTATTCTCAGTTCTCGGGAAAGGGGCTAAGGATGAGCGCAAATTCGCGTGCACAAGCTTGTAGCTGTAGATACCGAACGTGAACATAATTTGAAGGAGATAAGCAAATCCCTGCGGAACTTTTAAATTCAAAAAAATTCACTTTGCCGCGAAGTTTTGTCCTCGTTTGAAATTCCGAACTCTCGATCGATGTATCGATCGTCACCTATATAACGAGTTCCATACGTTTTCCTAATTCCTTCTACGTGTGAGAGATGGCTGCACCGTCGCCACAACACATTTTGAACATAACCTGACATTTGTGCGTTGCTAAATACTGTACTTGTGGATGCACATATTTTAGACTTTATAATCGTACATATAAGTAGATTTACGTATGGTATATTGTGATTTTGTAACTACGTAAGCCGTAAGTCGACGGAAATAAATCTGATTGTGAAAATGCCGCCAAAATCCGCAATGGTAATTCCTCATTCCTTTATTTCGAAAAACAATTTATGTTTATTTATTAGGACAGTTAAACATAACTGTCGCATTTATTTCAGAATGCTAAACGCAACAGCGGGAATAAAAAGAGCGTGTCGGAACCGCGTGTGCCCCCTAGGGCGGTAGATACCGGCAACGCGAGCGGTTTGGACCCGGAAGCGCAGGATCGTTTTGAATTGGAACTATGTTGGTGTATACAGCAGTTAGAGGCGAGCCTGGTGACCGGCAAGTTGCAGGAGAAACAGGCGCATGAACTCGGCAAGCAATTACATTCGTTGAAAAGCAACACTGCGCCGTTAATAAAAAAGAGGCAGATAATGAGGAACACGTTGGGAGACTACAGAGAGAAAATGGCTGAGGACGAGCGAAAGTTGAGCAGAACCGTATCGGCCGTCAAGTTTACTAATACTGCCTCGGCAAGCAAAAAGTCAATATTTGTCAGGAAAGCTAGTGGAAGTGGTACACAAGATTCTAATAGACAGATGGATGATCATAGAACGCAAAATATGTTACAAAGTACAAAGCAAGCTGTTAGCGACAGTAATAGAACTGACACTCCATTTCGGTTTGACTTTCAAGCGTGTCAATAAAATTAACTTTTACAATTGTACAATGTACCAACTTATTTGCGTAACATTATCCTGATTTAGTTTAGTTATATGTAGATATATTTTGTTTTTTAGTTGAAGGATTATTTGTAAAGATGGAGTATGATTTGTTATAGCGAAATTATGATTTACATATGGAATTCTCATTTTAATTTATGCATATTCGTGAAGTTTAGTTAATATATTATGAAACATCCAAGATAACAAATTTCACGTATGTAGAACGAAATGGTATTATTAAAATTTTATTTTAGATAGATTCTTTAGTAGTAGAAAGTCATTTTTTTCAGTTTTAATAATTAAAGATTTTAAGAAGCATGAATAAATGAACGTAGAGGTGAAATAGTCACGTAAAATATAATTTTTAATTTCAAGTATCCGTTGCGGTCCTGTGGCGCAACGGATAACGCGTCTGACTATCCGATCCGACGTCGAACGCGTCCGACTATCAGTCGGCTAAAATATTTTTTTTCCTAAAATAGCATTCGATTTAATTGGAACTTCTGTAAATTTTACATTTACTTTACTTCGAGTTTACTTCCAATTTTATATTAATTAATATTTTCATTTATCATTTAATTTTAATTTACATATCGTTGAATGTTTGGCATACTCTATGTATTTCTGATATTTTGGTAAATGGAGTACACGTGTCGATAGGGTTGATGAACTCGGCTACACGTGTGTGCTAATTGATTTATATCGTCCACACAAATATATGTAAATTTACCTCGTTTCCCTCGTCTTTAACCTTCGGTTTGTCATTCGAAATTATGTGGACAAGTCACAAATAATTTATCTTGTCGCATTTTCTACTTCTGTTTACTTCGTATACATGACATATGAATAGAGGGTAAAAATTTCTGTGTGAATGAGTCTTGTTTAGGGTAGGCGGTGCTCTGACATGTCGATAAGAAGATAAAGCGGCGTAGTTGCCAAAAAAACGAATGACCCGGATAATGACCCTTCGGTATAATGGATAACTATTTCCGCACTTTCCTTACGACGTCATTTTTAACGACTGTCACCGAATTATAATGCAAAAATAAAATCTTAAATAATTTCGAGATCGTCGAATACAGTTTATCTACTTACAAGGTACCGGTATCAAAAAATAAAGACAGACAAAAAATATTATCGATTAAGCCATCGAAAGTATTTTAAGATTGCATCAAGTAAGACATATAGCAACGTGTACGAGATAATGAGCTTAGCTTTCTCTCGCGAAATAACAATTACAGTCGATTCGCGAAGCGATGGGGCCTTGCTTCGTGCACGTAGGACTACAGTGGCAGAAATTACCGCACGCAAATTATTATGGGACCTCTCGCTCTTTTACAAGTTAATATAGAAACTTCATTGTTTCTCTAAATCACGCCATGACATTATGAGCTGAGCATTTATGCGCAATTCATTTGTTGGTCTCACGGTCACGTGTTACGTCTTCGCGTTACGTACTTCCTCTCAGCATGAAAGGTACATATCTGCTTATGCACAGTAGTAGGTCACCTGCGGTTGATCGAGATGCGATGACCTTGATTTGTCACAATTGCGCTTATTAAAGAATACATATCTTTCATTCTTATTTCTTTAACGTGCTATCGCGGTTTAGTATTTCACGGTATTCTGACTAAAGTAATTGCTTCTTTGTGTTTCTGCTAAAATAGACGCGTTTTAGTAAAATATTCTTTATAAATCGGCAATAGATTATTTTAATAGATTATTACCGATATTGTAACGTCACGAAGATCTATGAAAAATAATCCGAGCATACTCAATGAGCGTACAAACGAGGTCATCGTTACATGTAATTGTGGTATGCTTTAAGTATCATGCATTATGATCTAACGAATGGAGATGATTCATGAATGCCGAGAAACCTTGCATCTATTATATTTTCTAACGATCGTTCTTATGCAAAATACCATAAACCATAAGCGCCATATTAATTCGAGTACGAAATACAGGGTATAAACATAATATGTAAAATCCACTTAAGAGATAATTTCAACACTTGAAAACAAACAAATTTCATCTGGATAAACACGATTATTAACACTAGAAGGAGCACACTCATTATTTCGCTGGTTACAGAGTCTTCTCTTATCTCAAACTTAGGTCACTTAATTTTTATCAAAGTCCTCAAATTTTGCGATTTTTCACCAATTAGAATTACGCGATTTTCTGAGGTATAAAGATCACGCTGTTTACAGCATTCATTAAAATAATAACGAAAGATCTTCGTCCTTCTCGCTTTAAAATCACTGCAGGCGACAGTCACCCTGGTATCGACGATGACTTACGAAGTTGCCACTGATGCGGTCCAACATCCCGTCGGTTCCACCGAAGGCGAACTCCACGAAAGTAAAATTCGTTTCAATCCTCGATAATGATCACTTACGATCGTCCATCGATCAATTGCTGGTTCACGCAACAACTTCTCCGTCGTCGTCGTACGAAATTCCGTTCCACCGATCGAGCACGACTAACACGAGCGACGGTCTCGTTCTGCCGACGCTAAAAGCCTCGTGGACGACGTCAAGTGTACATTTATCCCTGCGAAGCTGTTCGAACGCGACCACGAGGAGGTCATCCGTAGCGAAAAAGGTGGGGGATTCGCGCACACCTCATTCGTGTCGTTGGTTCGTCGGTGTCGCTGTTGCTTAGATGGATTGTCGTGGGAGTAGGTGGAAGTAGCCGAGGACGAAGAGAAGAAGACGAACAACTTCATTCTGTCACATCTGAGGGACAAAGTTTTTTTTAGGATAAAGAATGAATTAAAGCTTATAAAAGCTCTCTTAAATAAATCAGATAAATAAAGAGACGATAAGAGCCAGGCAACGGTAATTGGTGCGCGCCTTCTCAATCAATACATAAAATATTGATTTGATTCATAATACATAATACATAAAATATTGATGATATAGAGATGAGATGATAAAGATTGACTGAGAATATAAATTATTGCGCACCAATTACCGCCCGTGGCTCTTATTGCCTCTTTTTTATTTATCTGATAAGGAATAAAGTTAAAATTTTATGCATATAAAACAGAGTTAAGAAAGCTCGTAAAAATTCTAATGAAGAAGTTTTTACATACCGTTTAAAAGTTCCTTCGGTGTCACAGGAGAGAAGGCGACGAGAAGTTTCGCGAAAAGCGTGTCAATTAAATTGAGACGAAATGAAGGAAGGGTGAATAGAAACGTAGGAGCGTCAAGTAGTGACGAGAGGCAGAACGATGGGGGTCGAGGGCCAACCGGCCGTCGATTGCGACAACTTGAAGCTCTCACGTTGACAAGAGTCATTTGCCGACTCCTTTCAATGCGGCCCATTGTCTATCGGAGCGCACGTTTGCTCCTTGCAACTCTGTAAACATTCAGATTTGTTTTAGAAAACATTAACAGAAAAATATACTAGAGGAGCAATGCGTAGAAATCGCTGAGAATAAAAATGATAGATCTATTCTTGACGATAAAAGATATACGGTTTAGATAAATGACACGTTAAAAAGTTGATAAATTATTTCACAGCAATGATGAGTAAGCGGAAATTTCACTACGACTTATTATCGAAGACTTGCATCTACGAGGTTCATTTAAGTTACAGTTGATGGGAGAAAAAATCGCGTAGATGCATTTTTAGATAATAGAAATGAAGATGTTATTCGATTGTTCTTTAACATAAAATAACACTTAAAATATCATTAATTAATATCTATGAAATGCTTTATCATTTCTGTGAATGTAATCGCGTCAATATACCGAATCGAAATTCCCATAAAATAAATAAGTAACAACGTATATCTTAATTCACTAAAAAAGAAAAGTTTTCTTTCCTTAAGATTTACAAATTTCAAGAAACGGTAACGGTAACACATATTAATTTAATAAATACGCTTTCGATCGGCACGAAGTAAAAATTTCACTCTTGGAATAAACGTCATGATCCGACGTACGATAATTCGAAATTATTTAAGATGCGAAAAACAGAATATATTCTGCGCCAGATTTTATCCGATAAAGAACACGCTACAGCGTGTCTTACTTCGAGTTATTTTACATAAATTTGATCTCGCAAACGTAAAACGTTAAATGTTTTCGTAGCGGCGACGTATTGACCGGCGCGCGACATTTTTTATTTATTTTGTACGGAACAATACCGTATTGAATCGCAACCGTCGCAATTACTTTACCTTGTCGCCTTGTCAATCTTCATTCGCGAAGCGAGACTCGGGTGGGTAGGCAGCATTCGTGGCAGACACCGCGTTGTTCTTCGATCGGAATAAACACCACGAGGCGTCAAACGCGATCACATCTTGTAATTAATCAATCCGTACGATTAATCAATTCCTGAACCTAACGATTCGTGGGCTTGTCGAGCACTGATGTCGGAACGGAGCTAATTAAACACGTCGCGGCGTCCGCGTCACTCGATTTCGGATCGGCTCGTATCCTTTTATCCGTGTTCCGAAATTCCGAAAACGATGCGGCGACGGCAACTTCATTGCGAAGCCGCGCGACACGACGGCCACGACGCGACGCTTCTTCTTCTTTGTTTATTTGGCTCCTGCCTCTATTCCGAGGACAATATGGCACACGACGCGACGCGAATCAAGTTGACGGTTGAGAGAAGCTAGACCGATCATCCGAAAGAACGTAATCGAAAGTCACTATTGTCGAATGCGATACACCTCGGCATCCGTGTAAATTCCATCGAGGCATATATTAAATGAACATTCGATGTCACATATATCACATATATCCACAGATGAGATCGCTAACTCCGGGCTTTGGCTATGGAAAAACTGTGACGGCTGACTCCCAGATAAAATGGCGGCGATACGTGTATTTAGGCTTAGTGCGTATGTGATACCGGCGAGCGTGCATATGCTGCTTGAGCGGCCATTTTTTGAGGGAGTACCTTGACCGAACAACGGGCCGAAATCCTGCCGACACACTTCTTTTATATCACATTAATCACACATATATTACAATTTTTCGTAATCTCAACCGCCGCACCGATTCGTGTATCATTGGGTGCGTTCAGCCGATACTCCGCTAGCCTAGCGCACGTAAGCAGCGAGCGCTTTGCTACCATTTGCTACGGAAAAATTTGGCTGGACAGAAGCGCTAGTAGTTAGCGGTTGTTAGCGGTTGGTCGTTGCAAATCAAAACCGCTACCAAACGAGCGACTGCTCACGATTGCTAGGCTAGCGGAGTATCGGCTGAACGCAGCCATTACTCCGCGTTGTATCCCGATTCCCGAGAAAAGTTATGCTAAGGTAGGGCCGCGGCGCGTGAGTCGCGCAACGCCAACGGCTCGCGGCAACCTGAGTGGTGGAGATGGAGTGGGGAAAATAACTACGTGCGTCGAACGAGCGCCGCGCTAGTCACCTACCCCCACTACCCCCACTATTCAAATTGCCGCGCGGCACCGCGACCCGGCACTGTGACGTCATTGCTCTCGGATCGCAGGTCGCAGCGCGGAGTAACGTATGTACCGGCGCAGGCGGTTGAGATTACGAAAAACTGTAATGTGTGCGATGTATGTGATATATCGAATGTTCATTTAATACGTGTGCTTCGCGGAACTGATACGGATGCCGAGGTATATCGCATTCGTTAATAGTGACTTTCGGTTACATTCTTTCGGGTGATTGGTCTCGCTTTTCTCAACCGTTAACTTGATCGCGTCGTGTCGCGCGGCTTCTGCATGAAGTTGCGTCGTTTTCGGAACACGAGTAAAAAAGGATACGAGCGAATTCTAAGTCGAGTGACGCCGCGACGTATTTAATTATTAGCGAACGCAGTCTCTATTAACGTTGTACATTTAACTTCATATTTAATTGTGTTTCGATATCTGGCGATCTTGGAGGATAGACAGAGTGTTCATAAATCGATGATTTAATTGTCAACGAAAATCGCCTCATATAAGCGGCAAGTGTAGCGTCATCGCGACGGTTGCTCCGGTTGCGATAGTGGCGAGTGAAGTTGGCCGCGCGATTTACGAAATTCTGTCCGCCATCTCAGCGTCTACCTGCGGGACATTATGGGTGACGACGGGCGTCGAGCGGATCGTACAGCTTCGTTCGTAGCTTCTCCGCCGTAATTCTTCCGTCGCCGTGTAATTAAGTACGCGCCGCGTCGCGAGATTAATACCGGAAGTGCCGTGCAAAGTGTCGCGCGATCATAAGTGACGATATTTTCGCGCGTGAGTGAGTGATTGAACGTCGCGAGTGAATGCGCCGACGGAGATGCGACAACCGAGAAGGAGTGAGGAGAGGAGGAGGGGGCCTGGGAGGCATCGGGCGACGGCGGAGCAACCGTGAGGTGAGTAATTATTATTCGTTCGTTATTTTGCTGTCCCGTGACGGATTCCTTTCTCAAGCGCGACCTGATTCGCTCATTATACTCGAATCATTATTCGTACAATATCGTTTACTCCGGTGCAATTTCGATCGGAGTTCGATCTCCGGCAGATGTGAGAATGTGAGAAGAGATATTACGTCGCGTCTCTCTTATTCGCGCGGTCGTAATATTACTTGCGTTTTTTCGGGGATTAATTACCCTATACGAGTTAATGCGGAAATATGCAACCGCTTGCTTCGGCTGCGATCGTTTCGTGCACTAGCATTTTAAAATCAGATATGTTAAAATGACATTTTAACGGGCGCGATAATTATTTACTTAAGGTATTGATTATCTTAGCTACTGCTTTAATGTAAAAATATTCTTCTGTTACAGATCGACGCAGGGTTACGACTTACAACTCCGCTGTTGCGCATCGGCCGGTGAGTGATTTTTTTATTTCAATGTCAAGGCAATGGATTTATCAAAACTATATTACAAACGTAAATAGAATGTACGTATGAGAAATGAGATATTATAAAAAAAATCATGGAATCTTTTTCTAACAATTAATTATTAGACGTTACATCAAAATCCTTTATTTAAAATGATAATTAATGTAACGGTAAAGTGTTCCGTATTAATCTCATGAAATATCTGAATATTTATTTCTATTTTTTTCCGTAATAATTGTAGGAATTTATTTATTCCTACAATTATTACAGAAAAAATTAAAATATTAAATATTATATAAGAATATAAAAATATATACTACAAATGAACTAATGTTACAATTTATTGCCTTGAAATGACTAGGCTCGGAAATGAATAGAGCCTAGAAAATATTTGTATAATTTATAATCCTCTGCCGACTTTTTATTATTCTGGCACATGCATTGTATGTATTCACAATGCTGGTATGCATTCGTGAAGTGAGACTCGGGCAGTAGGCAACGTTCGGTATATATCGCGTTAATCTTTGATCGGAAAAAATACCACGAGGCGCCCCAAACGTGATCGCGTCTTATAATTAATCAATCCGTGCGATTAATCAATTCTTAAACCTAACGATTCGTAAGTTTCTCGAGGCGACGGCTGTCTCTCGAAGTAGATATCTCGTCCGATGTATCTTGGAGTCTCATAAATTACTTAATTGCTTCATTGCGCTATTCACGTAATCGTTATCTCTTTGAATGAATCACCCATCGCACTTCAAATCTTTTCTTCTTCACTTTTGTACATAGAATTTGCTTGCTATAGTTTCGAATTGAAAGCGCGAAATACGAGTATTGACCACATCAGTGATTTAAATAACTAAAAACTGTGTGTGGTACATAAAAGCAGCGGTTTATCAATATTTCGCGGAATTTCGATATTGCACATTTTCGCTTTAATTAGCGTGATTTGAGAATTAGCGTAAACCTCATAACTTAAATCGTATCGCGCGTATAGGAATTGCAGATGCCGCTTTTCAAAATTTTCATTAATGACGTTTATTAACGGGACGTCACAAATGCGCGGATCGACGCCGTCTCGCGACGCATTTAATTAGCAAGTAGAGTTATAATTTTATATTTAAATATCTGTCAATCGCGTAGCGCGCAAATTCGAAGTTTGTACATATATCGGCGACACGTTAAAACTCTTTGCCATTCAAGGTTTATTTATCACGTTAATTTGCGAGATGCCGCGGGTCTCGAGCGGATAATAGCTTTAAACGATTGCATCTTCGTCGCGTTGTTTTTCTATCTTAATAACGAAGTGCGCATATGCCTCGTGTGATTAACGGTATCGTGCAAAATACTGCACGTGCAATACCATCGTTTTTCGACTATTCAATCAATCTTGCGAGTAAGTATCTCGTAAGTGACATGGGACGAAGGACGACAACGCAGGAGAGATCCAGGTAAATATTAAAAGCAACTAAAGCGTGAGTGAAAACGATTGATTGATTTTTATAAAAGAGAGATTATGTCCGAGCCGGGGCGGAAATATTTTGTTCTGCCAAGCGTTCTGTGTTACAAAAAAAATGAATGTGTCTTTGAAACATTTAAGATCTTCAACAATCTTTTTTCGAAATATTCGCGACTTTGAAAAAATCTTGCTCTTTAGAATAATATTTGAGATTTTTGTTATATACTCAAAGTAAAAAAATTTAAAATGTCTTGAGCTTATCACTATACGTAGCAATTAAGAAACCAAAATCATCTGGATAAAAAAAATTAATTTCACTTGAATTATTAAGATTAATAAATAAACGATAGATCGATACACGTGTAGGAACGACAGACTGCAATCTGTCGCATGGAATGCATGAACAAGCTCGCTTCGATAATTGCGACCGTTGTCGCCGTTCATTGAAACAAGTTGTTTAGTCATGTTTGTTCGCGCTCGCTCGCCTGCTTCGGCTTCGGCTTAATGATCACAATTATAAACTTAAGCGTACAAATTCTCTCTACGCGATACTATTCGCCAACTTTTATCGCTTATAACTTGAAGGTAATTGCAATTTCGACATTCATTGTGTACATACAAGGATCTTCGACTCTAATTTCTAAATACGCTGTTGAAGGCGTTTTTACACGCGTGTTACACGACCGTTATATTCTCTGATGCGTGAGCAAATATAGCACCTGTACCGAACAGACGTAGAAGTAGCAAAAATTTATTCCCGAATGCGATTTGTCTATGCGCACGATTGATGAGTCGCCGAAGGGTGTGTACGTATGAAACATCGATGAACAGGTTCCGCGAAGCATTGACTTAAAACGCGACTCCCGTGCAATTTCCAACATTATGAGATGACTCACAGCTTACGGGTCTATCCGCGTAATTATGCTTGGGTCTCATCGAGTCGGGACGACACGTGTAGTTTCCTGATTTCAATCGATTTCTCTCTTTCTCTTAGGCACTATTGTTTGAAACCTGGGGAATAAGCTATGATATAGAAAAACGTCTAGCAAATCAATAAACTCGACTTATCTCGAATAAGGAATCTATCTCAATGCTAGGGTGAGACGTTACCGTTCCGGATGCTGCACGCGTCACAGCTAATAAAAAAGTAGAGAGATAAAAAAGAAAATCATGTAAATTGCGGATAGTACACGTGTAACGTGCGAGCGTTACAACCCGTAAAGTTAACGCAGAGATATGAATCGGTCCGCGTATACACGAACATTTCTCGCCAGCCGCGTTCGCGCGGCAGCTGATCTTGAACTACATGTTCCACTTGGCTTTCATGATCGGCGCTCTCTTTGACAGCCCTGACGGCGCGGCGACCGCGCAGGGTTATCCGTAACGATTGTGATTAATACGACGGCAGCTCGCAGTATAAAAGAGCATAAACAACCGCGCCCAAGCGGGGCTGAGAGGATAGTCTCACGACGATCTGGAATGTACGCAACTGCGAATGGTCTAGGCCAGTTTACGAGACCTTGGAGCCGTTATGGCGAAGTTCTTACGTGCATACGTGCATATTCCGTGCCGTACGATGCTGCTCGCATGTACATAGCGCGATATACTCGTTTACATAATCCGCTCTTACCTCGTGGATATTGTATAATATAGGAAAATATGGTCTCATATAATTTATTTCTAGACGGTTTTAAGTTTTACTTCATCGAATGCCTGTAATTTGCGTTATTCTTGCTTCGCGTAGAATAAGCTTGAACTACGAGCTATAGGAAAAAAAGAGATTTGCATTTCTATAGTGATCTATCATTTACAGTTATCATCTGATCAGCTATATTGTGTTTAAAATTGCAGATAATATTTCATAATGCCAGTTGTACTAATAAACAGTTTCGAGATTTCTTTAAAATAAATTTCTCTTTAGGAATATCTTTACTTGAGTTTAAAGAAAAGTATTTGATTTAAAAGCGAAAAATTACAAATTAAAGAGAGTTCTATTTAATATCTACATTTAAAAAAAAAATTGTAAATTAATTTTGGTTATCTCTCAAGTTTTTTAAATAATACATTTAAATATATTATTTAAATGTAACAAATGACGATAAATAACTATGATAAGTAATAAATATTATTTAATCAAATTTAAATTAAATAAATTTAAATATAATAAATAATGATGACGGTTTTCTCTTTCGTTTCCGTATAGTGGATCAGCGTGGAAACACAAGTTTTGTTTCATAAAATTAAGTCGACATATATACTCTGTTACGTTACGACCCCAATGCCATTGGCGTTATGCTCGTACAGGTATCTCACTTAGAAGCGTATACCAGTTTCCTGCGTGCCTAGACTTGGACAATGCTAATCTCATTGGCAGATAATGCGTGCACCGGTCTCACGTACCGACCGCAATTTTAGTTTCAAGTACGCACGAATGTGCTCACCATATGTTTATACGGTGCAACCACGTGTTTCTCTCGCGATTCTTTTTGTCGCTTTCGGGCACACCTTAATCGACTTTATTCGCGTCGCAGAAGAATACTTTCGGGCGAACAGAAAAAGCGAGATGACGCTACGTTGATACTTGCGCAATTCGCCGTACTCCAATGTTACTCTAAAGTGGCACAAGTCGCAAGGAATTCATGAAATTGCCGGAAATGCATTGAACGTCGTCGCCGGTATTTTCGATCATTGTTATTCATATATACAGTTATGGCCAATTCTCTGATTTCCTTTCCTCGGATAACGTCGGGTAACGTCTTTGACGGTTCCGTAAATACGTGCGATCTTTTCTATTTCATTGTCACTATTTGACGTCACTTTGGTACTCATTCTGAGAGTTCTCGTACCATTTCTAATTTAACGTCGTTCAAATCTGTTATTTGTTCGATCTACATTCAGATTTAGAAGGATATTCGGTAATTATGAAATATACGCTTAAGAAAATTATGCAAAGTTACTAAAAATCATGAAAAGTTAAATTTTAAAGAATTTATGTCGTTAAAAATGTGGTTTTAAAATATATCACAGTTTTTATATTTTTTGCAAATTTTATTACATGTTTATTTAAATTTTATGAAACGTTTCGTGGTTTAAGAATCAGACTTATAAAAATTTATTACCTCGATTAATGGAAAAAATGCACTGTAAAATTTAGTTTAAAATAAAACATTCACAGTATTGTCTTGTTAAGAAATATAATAATTTAACTAGATAAAAATAGAGATAAGAATTAAAGGTAAGAAAAACTTTTCATCGTTATTTCGCGATGTAGACTTTTCTGGCACTTCCTTCTTCGAAGCCTTGGAATTAATAAGGCGTGTAGCGTGTATATTTCTGAACTATGAATTTTCTATGCGTTGTCACGTATTATCACGCGATAACAATGCGATCGTAATGAGTGCCGATAATTATTTATCTCTCGACACACAGAGTCGAGAAAACGTGGGAAAGTCGAGATGAGTAACCGGTATTACGCTGTTAAGAATTATGCAAAGCAGAACACGACAAGGTGCGCGCGGATGTAAAGATTATTCGAACGGTCGATGAAATCCTTTACACAGAAATTCCTTACAGAATTTGAAAGATCGCGTATCTCGCTGAAGGAAAATGCAAAAAGATAAAGAAAACTGCGAGGCTTAAACAATTTATAATTTGCGTCAGATTTTATGATAGAATTCGGTTTATAATTATAAATTAATTAAAATTAATTATGTAGGTATATGTTCTGATTTTTAAATGTTTTTTTGTATTACACGGCACATAAAGTTAGTAACCAGAATTTTATCCTGATTTCTGATGAAAAGATAGATCGTCTAACTCCTAACTTAACAAGCTGGGCTTTAACAAGCAAGCCAAGCAGAGAAACAAATCACGATCTCCGTGATGCGGTAAAATTGATTTCATGAACTCAATCGCGAGCAACAAGCAAGAAACTGGCCTGGATTGCCGGTATCGGTCTTCAAGGTAATCTGTAACCGAGAAGTAAATAAAGCGGAAATACGTAATGCAGATAGCGTATTACATAAAGTGCCTTACGTTAAATAAATCGGCGAAACGAGGCGCGGATAATCGCGAACGCACACTGCGTTACGCTAAACGTCTGCCGACAAAGTGTTCGCGCGCTTAACTGCAGTCGTTGAAGTAAGACCGTAAAAGGAGCAATTTTGCGTGCAATTTTTATCTCGCTCCATTTAAAATGCAAATGAAGGGAAGCATGATATCCCTTGGCGAACCTTGGTTGCGACGGATCGCGGGTCTCTCGGTTTTGTTTTTATTCGCGTTGCGTTTCTTGATTTCACGTGCGAGCGGTATCAGGGGCGGTCTGTAATGCCGTGTAATTACAAGACACATGACGTTAAGCATGGATTAAAAAGCATACTTTTTTTTTAATTGAAAGAAGATTGCTCGTAATTAGAAATCTCACCGTCCGTAAACGGCGTAGAAACGGCGATTGCTAAAGCTACCGTATCTGCCGTCTCTTCTTACATTGAGTGTTTTTTTTTTCATTGTAATTCGGTGAAATGCGCTTCCCAATCACGAAACTTTTCGCGTGCCGCTGTTTAGTCCGCGATTAAGACGGTTTCCTCGCAGTATTACGTAGTCATTAATACGGAGATTGTGTTGCTTGTCGCCCGGTACTCACGACCCTGCGTACTCTCTGAATCACGTCGATTGAGCAAGAGCCAACCTTCTTTTTTCCACACACGTACCGCGATATGTGTGTCGTGTGACTCGATGCGGCGAACCACGCAGAAAAGGTAAAAAAATAAAAAATAAATAAAAATTTCATTTAACGAGAGACACAACGATGGCGCAACATCGGGATCATTGAAATTTGCATAGAGCAGTTTGCAACGTTCTTTATTGCGATCTTCTTCGTGAATTTTAATGCAGCGCTTCTCATAAATTCTTTCATTTGACGTTAGTTTTAATACGGGTCGCAATACACAGTACTGTCTCTGGCATAAATCTCGGCACGTACGTTTTCCTACATTAATTTAATCTTTAGCAATGCAGCAAGTAACTTTGTCAGTCTAGCACAGTACCACGTGATATTTATTCCACAAATATATGTTTCTCAAGAATTCTTCCCTGAAGTATGTGTCGCGCAGAAGGAATTTATAAATAATTTTTTCGCTTTAACGTTCGTAGAAATATGTGTATACATTAATGTTATACTCGGTAGTGAACATTGATCGACTTTTTTTGTAAAGAGTTAATGTTCTGAACAGTTTTCTTCGTGTAGAATATTCTTGTATAAATTCAAGGTAACAGGCAATAATATTATGGCTGAGACAAAGTGTCAAATCATTATTTGCCAATAACGAAGTTTGGTGTGAAGTAGATTAAAATATAGATTAAGATGAGATATTGGATTAAATTATAAAAATATAAAACAGACAGATATATAGTTAAATAACACTTCTGTATCTGAATAATAAAAAAATAAATTTTTTATACATATATGTATATATAGAAACGCAATCTGATTAGTTTAAATGGGTAATTCTGACTATTAAGTAAACCATACTATAAATAGACGGCTACCTTATAGAGGTCAAGCTCAATATAAGTCACATAATTGTATGATATGTCTACTGGTCAAATTACCATTAATTATGGCGAGAAAGATTAACTTCAATGTCAGTCAATGCAAAGTGCGACGAATAGCCAAAACTTATTTGTAACGACGAAAAATTAATTCCGGTTGATATTAGAGATATGTGCTTTTGAACTTAACGAAATAATTAATTAATTACGTAATATTTAATATTTAAGTTTATTCGAATTAATAATAAAATCATGATACAATTTATTATTAGAATGCGTAAAGCATTCCCGGGAATAAAATTTTTTGCGCGACATTGACCGAGTTTACGCTTTCTTTCTTTTAAAACGCGGCTAATTCTTTTGTATGTAAAATTACGTCGTGAGATCGCAAAATTCCACTAGGAGGCAATTAATTTTATCTCTGAAAGGCAGGAAGGTGCTCGATGAATGCGATGGCACAAAATGCATTATTATGCACACAGATTATACTATCTTAATATATCACTATCGTTACTGAGATCGACAATTAATTGTACGTACATTTAATTACGTAAATCGATGGAAATAAGCGACGCATGTTGTCGAGATTTTCTTCAGTTTGTCGCGATTCTGCAAGAAACCGCGAGACATTCTACAGCGCTCATTGCATTGTCAATTGCGATGTAGTGTCCGATCTTAAAAAAATATTTTATTATCAGAAGGCTTTAACTTCTTTCAAAATTAAAATATTTTTCGATATCATTTATTTTATTTAAAAAAAAATGGAAGAAACGTAGAAAAATGGCATTTCTGTAATGCATTCTGTAATGCATTAAATTTCATGAAAATGTTATTAAAAGAGATATTGTCTTTTGTACTAAGAGAAGGTTCTGCAGTAGTCCCTATTCAATAAATATGCCTGTAAAAATTTACGCCTCAGAGAATTCAGTAATGACTTTCGGGCGCGTCATCGATATGAAACACCGGAAGTGGCGGTGATGATTACCGCGAGGTAAATTCGTTCCCGGATGGTAGAAACTGTCGCGATTTTGTGAGTCATTGAAAACGTCGTATTATAATAATTGCCTGGTGCGTGATGATGCTGCAGGTAAATGAGGGATTATTTCCTAGAGATAAATGACGTGGTGAAAGATTGTTACTAATCGACATCTCGTCATCTTCAGATATACTCCAATAATGCATGAATAGAGGAAATAAATATATCTTTTAGGGAAAAATACATTTTATAAATCATTATTAATCAACACTTTCTTTGGACATTGTATTTTAATTATGTTCATCCCAATGTTAATATGCTTTTTTTAATTATAACAAGATTTTTCCTGATTTGTAAATTAAATTGTAAAATGGTTGAATTTTTAAAGATTATTTCCAATAGAAATATACATAAATTATCATAAAAAAGATTTCTTTGATATAAAATAACAAATTTATTAAATATGTATAACTAGCAAATATAAATAATAATTAAATTATTGGCTGCAATAAATGTTAAAGTGTCGCCATCGACGAAGAAACCTGTAAGGTGCAAGATAGGAAAAGGCTGATAGCAGCACTATACTGATAGCTCCTTACTCTACCGTATGATGGTAAGGAATAACCATCAAACGATAGTAACAGAAGTTACGAGATATATTATACAAATTATGCAATTATTTTTTATTAAACTTAGATAGGAAGAAAACATTTTTTCGAAATGTTGCTAAAATTACAGAATTAAAATTTGTTTTACTAAATCGCTTTGGCTTAAAAATAAAAGATATTTATTGTATAAAAGGTAACAGCATGTAAAAGGGTAACATTGTAACTAGACGAGAATTCTACTTTATCTCTGAACAGAAGATTATTTTCATTTCTCAGTTTTTCGCATCTCCTGGTAAGTTCAGTTCCTGCTCGATGTAGAAGTCCTGATTTCTTATTTTATTCGCATTGAAATAAACTCTGTCGCATGCGATTCAATAGCAGCTATAATTATCAACGTTTAATATACGACGTACGCCATCAATATACCGTTGCCGCAATCGTCCAGTTAAATCGTTAGCGATCTGAAGGAATTTTGCTGTTACGCAAATTTCAGCGGATCGCGTTTGGCACGAATCGACTTACTCAATCGAACCATTTCAATCGAAATACATGCGTACGGTATATGAAAGGCATGGAAGAACGGAATTTTAGTCAGTTTAACGCGTACTTAAATTTGCTTTCGCGTTGCATAACTATAGACAAAAAATGCACATACATATATGTGTTGTGCATATTGAATATCTTTGTAAAAGTTATAAGAATATAATAGAAATTATTTCTAGATTCCTTGGAATTATCAAAATTCACTGAAATCACGATAGTATTTCGATCTGCAATTTTCTAATAAAACAACTTGAGATTGCTTTTTTGGCTTGCTCGTGTTACGCGTTATGCACGCACGTAAATATCACAAATTTGACAGACGTGTCAGTTATATTACGTAACGGAATGTTAAGAATCTATTAATTGATATAGTGAACGTCTCTGTTCGAGCGTAACGTCACCAGAACTGGTTTTCCAGGAGATTTATGAGTTGTTTATAAATTCTGCACACGCGATAAGACGAGCTAAAAAATAGCGCCGTTAGAAATAAAATTGCTGACGCAATTATTTTTCTTCGAGTATTATATACCTTTCCTTTTTGTTTCTCTCATCCTTGTTTCATAATTTAATATTCACTATATTATTTAATGTTGCCTTAACATTTGTCAGTTATTATTTTTATAGTTAATATAAAAATTATTTTAAAAAATTTTAATTTTGTTGTAATATTATGTTTGAAAACAACTACAGATTATTGTTTTTGCGAGTCAATAATACAATAAAATTAATTAATTATATATTAATTAAATTAATAACTATACTTAAGTTATTCAAATTTTAAGATCATTACAAATCAATATAAGCACACAAAATTATTTGACTTAAATTAGAAGTGCTTTATTTTAGTAAGAAATATTTAACTTAAAGAAATTAAGTTTTAATTTTAATTCAATTATATATTTTTTTATACACATTAACGAGATAGCATTGATTTGTTTATTATTAGTGATTAAGTATGATTTAAAGGAAATCGGAGAGATGTGGAAACATTGTATTATGCAACATGGGAGTAAGATATTACAATTGATACGCATTATTACAGTTATTTTCTCGAACCGCGTTTATTGCAGTTAATCGGAAGTTATCATAGTAACACCCGCTTAGACCCGTATTTATCGTAGAAAATAGCAGAAAATAAGAGAGCTTAACGCACACGAGAACTGGCCTAATTTTGCCAGTCTGCTTGTAGTTACGACACACAGTCCCTCGTTTACGTGTTTCTTGCTGCAGGTATCGTTCGATTCGATTCCAGATCGGTCGCAGCAATTCTCTAACAATCGGATATTACAAAAGGTTGTGTAAACACGAGCAAGACTGATGGGAAATGCTGGACCTTTGATCGAGCCATTGTTAGCCCTGCCACGTTTTTGCTTCCTCATAGATTGCTTCCTCATAGAGGAAGCTTTGTTTTCATGAATTTCGTATATGAACTTTCGATTGCGTTTAAGTTGGGTTTAGTCAACCAAATTTAAAAAAATTATATATGAAATAGGGGTAGAAGAAACCAACGAAGAGATTGGTTTTTGAGTTTTTTCTGCCAATATGTTCAGATTGTTGTAAAACGTCGAAATATCGCCTAAAAAAAATGTCTGTATGTGTGTGTGTATGTATGTATGTATGTGCACATTTGATGTTGTGGTTGCTCTAATTTCCGCAAATATTGAGATATCGAGCTGTTTTTTTTTTTAATCGGTAGAGTATTATTCAAGGAAGGTTGGTATTGAATTTGGCGACAATCGGTAAAGGGGTTCTTTTTTAAAAAAATTTTGAATTTTTTTAGAAATGTCCGTGGTTGCTCTAACTTCCGCAAATATTGAGATATCGGGCTGTTTTTTTTTTTAATCGATAGAGTATCATTCAAGGAAGGTTGGTATTGAATTTGGCGAAAATCGGTAAAGGGGTTCTTTTTTAAAAAAATTTTGAATTTTTTTAGAAATGTCCGTGGTTGCTCTAACTTCCGCAAATATTGAGATATCGGGCTGTTTTTTTTTTTAATCGATAGAGTATCATTCAAGGAAGGTTGGTATTGAATTTGGCGATAATCGGTAAAAGGGTTCTTTTTTAAAAAAATTTTGAATTTTTTTAAAAATGTCCGTGGTTGCTCTAACTTCCGCAAATATTGAGATATCGAGCTGTTTTTGGGGTGATGATGGTAAAGGGGTTCTTTTTTAAAAAAATTTTGCAAATTTTAAAATCACAATAAAAAAAGTGTGCAAGTAGAAACTTGCACATTGTTCTTTAAGATTTGGCGAAGATCGATGAAGGAGTTATGGATTTCTGCTCAAAAAGTTACATGTATAAGTTGTATATGTAATTTTATATAGAGTATCAGTCAAAAAAGACTGTATAAGCTGATAATTTCACATATTATATGTCAGTCATTTTAGTAATCTGTCACCGAGACGTTTGAATGTACTTTAATATATATTTTAAAAGATATTTAACGTTTATATTTATTGAAATGGAAAATTTTAACAACAAAGTGAATGAAATGAGTGAAGAAGTTAGAAAAAGTAATAATTAATAAGTTATTATATAGATATAATAATTTAATTAATAATAATTATAATAATTTAATAAATAATAATTTAATTTTTTTAAATAAACAATAATATATTCTTTAAATAGTTTTAGATGATGGGACGAGAAACTTCTAATTAAAAAAATTTTGAATTTTTTTAGAAATGGCCGTGGTTGTTTTAACTTTCGTAAATATTGAGATATCGGGCTGAATTTTTTTTTAATTGATAGAGTATCATTTAAGAAAAATTGGTATTGAATTTGGCGATAATTGGTAAAGGGGTTCTTTTTAAAAAAAATTTTTGACATATTTGTTCGATTGATTTGATCTGTGAAACAAGCATTTAGAAATGATATCTCTAATTGTCAATTTAAAAAAATGACTGAATAAGTTGCTTGTTTCACAGATTATATTTCCTTTTTGAATACGGGTCTTATAGAAAAACGTAATATACATAGATTTTGATATATATATATATAGATATATATATATATTTCTTTATATATTTCTCACGTTAACTAATGATTGGACGAAATCTCTGCTTCTCCTCTATGAGGAAGCAATGTGCAAGTTTCTACTTGCACCATTTTTTTTATATTTAGAACTACTACTAATTATAAAAAGAAACATCCAAAGTCTCAAGCAATACAACAAGTGAACTTGCCTACATCTCTAAATTTAGCTTCTACATCAAATTCTTCATCAAGCTTGTGGAATGAAGAATTGAGTATTAATTCACCTGGTAAATGTTTTCAAAATTTTTACCGCTTTTTTAATATGTATTTAAATATGTATTCTTCATAAAAGTTTCCTATCTTAATTTCGTTGCTAGAAGAATCGCGACGGAAAAATCAGAATCACTCTTTTTATTCCGTTTTTTGTTTGCTTTAGTAATGCGATTCTGTTGAATATTAATGTGCTCGATCATCAGATAACTGAAACATCGTACACCTGAACCATTACGAATTACAAACAAGCATAAATTTCAACTCGGACGTAGATCTTACAATTCAAATATTCTTCCCTAATTAAATTTCCTTCATTAAATTTCACTCGTAACATCCAGTTGTAATTATCATGAGATTACGACTTTATTTCTTTTTCTTTTCATAGATTTCTTTAAAAGATTCCTTAGTTTTTTTTAATTTCCTTGGCTTTCTATGAAATTTTTATATATTTTTTTATACAACTTTTACAGTTGTATGATAATTCTCCTAATAAATTGTCCACGCATGTTTTTTGTAACCTATCCATCTATTTTTGATTGAGAAATTGGCTTTATGCCGGTCAAGTAATATATGACGTGAGATTCTAAATATTTTGTCGAGAAACGTTGAAACTTAAAATTATTTTAGAATCGATCATATATAATACAATTATATATATTCAATTTTACAGTAATATATATGAATATATTATATAAAAAATAATTTTGGTAAAAAATGAAAAATATGACGAGATATATTTATATCGATATATAAGTTTATAAAGATTTGCAATCATATTATATTATTTAATTATAATAACGCGATTAATGATTAATTATAATATCAATTGTGCGGGAATTTTCTTTTTTTCGAATCTCACGTCATTTATTTTATGTATCTTACTTGATACATTTTCATTCAATAGGTATGCGTGTCGCATGAACATGCACAATCACGCATCTTTGTATTTCCGTTTGTATCGGTCGGTTTTCGCGGTCGGTTTTTATCGAGAAATTTTCCGATTATTAATTTTTTAATTTTGTCCGCATTATGAATTTCAATTTTTTGCGAGATATAATTAAGGTATTCATATATAACGTGAAGTAAAATTTTTTTATGTAGGTACTTGATTACAATTCCAAATTTAAAAACGGTTATTCAATATTCTCAAGTAGATAACAGAATTAGTGATAGAAATATTTCTCAATGTTCAATTGAATTATTGTACAGTTAGGTTAGGTTAGTTAGTTTTATGAATTAATATACATATATATTTTTTAAATTATCTTCTCGTTGTTTTTGATACAATCGATGCTCGCGTGTAATTCGAATCGAACATAATATTATCTTTCGGCGATAATGATCCGACAAGGAAGGAAACAAGGAATTTTTCTCCTTCCTTTTGATCTGGTCGAAATGTGACTAGATTGCATATGGACAGGAGCGACAAAGGTAAGTCCATCTGGCCCGAAGAAAGAAGATTGGATACATTAATGGTAAGTGGTCAACATTGACCACATTGCAATGGTGAAATAAGGTAACATGTAAAATGATTATATATATATATATATATATATATATATATAATTTATTTATTTACTTATTTATTTGCCCCAAAGAGCTATCTTCTCTATATTTTCTCGCATAAGTGCGAGATTGGAAAAGCCGCAATTAAATCCCAATCGAGCGCGTGTTAAAACTCCCAATTCCACTTTTCTCACATCTCAAGTGATCGTGTCACTTGGAGATATTTCGTTCATCAGGTATCCTACTAAAATAACCAACAAATCAGGCCCCTTATAAATCGTGTCGCGGTCTTCATTAATGTTTTGTATATTAGATTATAAAACTGATAGGTAGGAAAATGGATATAGGTAGGACTATAGATCGGAATACGGGTAGGTAAGGATTCGGGTAGGCAAGGACAAGGGGATTAAATTCGATAGAAAAAATTGTAAACAAATATTAAATAATATTAATTTTTATATTAGAAATTAGTATTTTATAATAAATATCAATTTTTATTATAAATAATACCAATTGTTTATACATAATTGTATTATATTGCATTTTACTGTAAATATTATGTAATTATTATGTATATATTATATATGTTTATCCTGTATAAATTGTGTACATTATGTAATTAAATTATGTATATTGTAATAACTCTTTTATAATGTTGTACATTATATTATTATATTGTAAAGTAAATTGTAAAAGATTGTTGTCTGTAAAAGACATCACGCTTGAAAAAAACTAAGCGTGTAAAAAATCTTGTCTGCTAAAGACATCACGCTTATAAAGTTAAGCGTGTAAAAAATCTTGTCTGCAAAAGACATCACGCTTGAAAAAAATTAAGCGTGTAAAATATTTTGTCTGCTAAAGACATCACGCTGATAAAGTAAAGCGTGTAAAAAATCTTCCTTCCAGGGGGTGGGGGAGTCCTCCCGGACCCTTTAGGGGCACGGGGGAGCCCTCCACTGCGGGTTTTGCGCACCCGGAGTACCCGAGCACACCAGTACCGTAATCTACGGCAGCCCTACGGGTCTGTCGTGGACCGGGGAGTCCTTTTAAGGACTCGCGAGGTAAGCGGCCTCTATAAAAAGTCCGCTCGGCTGGTCGGAGCCGTGAGGGAGGAGCTTAGGCTCTCCTAACCGACCTAAGGGAAGGAAAACCCTGACAGAAAACCGGGGGTCCGGCTGCCCTGCTTAGGAGTCTGTCGTTGGCTTCGGCCACCCAGACTCCCGCGTCGCGTTGTCTGCGGAACGACACCCCACGCTTCGAAAGTTAGTTAGGCTAAAAAACTTATCGCGTCGCGTTAATTGTCTGCTTGGCGACACCTCCGGCTTCGAAAGTTAGTTAGGCTAAAAAACTTATCGCGTCGCGTTAATTGTCTGCTTAGCGACACCTCCGGCTTCGAAAGTTAGTTAGGCTAAAAAACTTATCGCGTCGCGTTAATTGTCTGCTTGGCGACACCCCCGGCTTCGAAAGTTAGTTAGGCTAAAAAACTTATCGCGTCGCGTTAATTGTCTGCTTGGCGACACCCACGGGAGCTAGTTAGGGTAATTAAACATCGAACTCGTGTCTGCTTGGCGACACCCACGGGAGCTAGTTAGGGTAATTAAACATCGAACTCGTGTCTGCTTGGCGACACCCACGGGAGCTAGTTAGGGTAATTAAACATCGAACTCGTGTCTGCTTGGCGACACCCACGGGAGCTAGTTAGGGTAATTAAACATCGAACTCGTGTCTGCTTGGCGACACCCACGGGAGCTAGTTAGGGTAATTAAACATCGAACTCGTGTCTGCTTGGCGACACCCACGGGAGCTAGTTAGGGTAATTAAACATCGAACTCGTGTCTGCTTGGCGACACCCACGGGAGCTAGTTAGGGTAATTAAACATCGAACTCGTGTCTGCTTGGCGACACCCACGGGAGCTAGTTAGGGTAATTAAACATCGAACTCGTGTCTGCTTGGCGACACCCACGGGAGCTAGTTAGGGTAATTAAACATCGAACTCGTGTCTGCTTGGCGACACCCACGGGAGCTAGTTAGGGTAATTAAACATCGAACTCGTGTCTGCTTGGCGACACCCACGGGAGCTAGTTAGGGTAATTAAACATCGAACTCGTGTCTGCTTGGCGACACCCACGGGAGCTAGTTAGGGTAATTAAACATCGAACTCGTGTCTGCTTGGCGACACCCACGGGAGCTAGTTAGGGTAATTAAACATCGAACTCGTGTCTGCTTGGCGACACCCACGGGAGCTAGTTAGGGTAATTAAACATCGAACTCGTGTCTGCTTGGCGACACCCACGGGAGCTAGTTAGGGTAATTAAACATCGAACTCGTGTCTGCTTGGCGACACCCACGGGAGCTAGTTAGGGTAATTAAACATCGAACTCGTGTCTGCTTGGCGACACCCACGGGAGCTAGTTAGGGTAATTAAACATCGAACTCGTGTCTGCTTGGCGACACCCACGGGAGCTAGTTAGGGTAATTAAACATCGAACTCGTGTCTGCTTGGCGACACCCACGGGAGCTAGTTAGGGTAATTAAACATCGAACTCGTGTCTGCTTGGCGACACCCACGGGAGCTAGTTAGGGTAATTAAACATCGAACTCGTGTCTGCTTGGCGACACCCACGGGAGCTAGTTAGGGTAATTAAACATCGAACTCGTGTCTGCTTGGCGACACCCACGGCCTAGTTAGGCTAAAATTAAGTAATCGCGTCGCGTCGCGTTATTGTCTGCTTAGCGACACCCCCGGCTTCGAAAGTTAGTTAGGCTACAAACTTATCGCGTCGCGTTGTCTGCGGAACGACACCACGCTTACAAAGTTACTTACGGGGAGCGCGCTTTTAGCGCTATAAGCGTGCTCTGTCTTTGTTCAACTTTCAGTAAGTAACAGAGATAGAATGACGTTGTCAGCGCTAATAGCGTCTCCCCGAACGCACCTTTAATCGAATCGTTCATTTGAATGTTTCAGAAAATAACGACGCAGAAGATGACATCGGAGCAGCGAGGGAATCCTGCGAAGCTGACATCCCGAGCAGCCTGAGAGGAGGAGGAGGCCTAGGATAGGCATCGGGCATCGGCGTACCAACACTTCTGGTAAGTGTTACTTTTTATTTTTTCTAAAGATATTATAGAATCCCTCTTTTCGTTTATCCTTATTTAGTTGCTACATTAAACCGTGTTTCGAAATATAAATTAGTAAAAAGAAATAATTTGAAAAATTTGATTCAAGTTGATTCTACCATAGAGACTTTTTTCGAAGAAGTAATTTAGGAAAACATTAATCTGAATAACGAATAAGATGTTCGATGCGCGTGACAATTATTTAATCGATTCGATTATTTTTATGTTACAGAAAATATCCACGCTGGAAGGACCATCAGCTTCGCATCGAGGGAACACGATGGACATCTCGAGCAGCTTGAGAGGAGGTGGAGGCCTAGGAGAGGCATCGGGCATCGGCGTACTAACACTTCTGGTAAGTGTTATTTTTTATTTTTTCTAAAGATATTATAGAATCTCTTTTATCGTTTGTTTTTATTTAGTTGCTACATTAAACCGTGTTTCGGAATATAAATTAGTTAAAAGAAATAAATCGAAAAATTTGATTCAAGTTGATTCTAACGTAGAGACTTTTTTCGAAGAAGTAATTTAGGAAAACATTAATCTGAATAACGAATAAGATGTTCGATGCGCGTGACACGTATTTAATCGATTCGATTATTTTTATGTTACAGAAAATATCCGCGCGGGAAGGAGCATCATCTTCGCATCGAGGGAACACGAGTGACATCCCGAGCAGCCTGAGAGGAGGTGGAGGCCTGGAAGAGGCATCAGGCGCCGGCGGAACAACATGCGGTAAATATAATTGGTTTATACATATTGTGTCTTTCGCGGAAAGTTTAACCACCGACGAGATACTATTAAAGACCGACAATCCTGGGTAAATTTTCGTGACTGCCCGGGGGCCCGGTGGTAATTGAAGAATACTGACATTATCGACTGTTTTGGCTATTCGACTATTCCGAAAGAAGGAGTTTTACCTTATATAATCACTGTTTTATCATCAGAAATGTACAAATCTTTTATCATCGACGAGATGGTAATAGCTAAAAGTGCATGAAAGATAAAACAGAAATTAGCATATGAGTTGCCATAAATAAGAAAATATTTTATAATTTTTTCAATATTTGTATCTTTTTATTAATATTTTATAATTTGTTTGAAATAATAAACAAATTATAAAATATTTTCTTATATATGGTAACACTCTTATAAATATATGTATATGTATACAATACACATTTCATATGTGTGTATGTGTGTGTGTGTGTGTGTGTGTGTGTGTGTGTGTGTGTTAATAAATAAATCATTTCCTTTTATATGTATATAACAGTATATTGTAAAGTATTTTTATATAATTGTCAATTAAATAAAAAATATAAATCTTAAAAAAATTATAAAATATTTTCTTATTTATGATAACACTAGTTTTCCGCGAATTAGAATAGAAAACGCTAAAAGTTATTACTTAGTAACATTCTAATCAGTATATCAGATTCCCGATTGCGAATGTATCTTATTAATTCTTAATGCTGGCTCATATCACAGTACGCTTGCACGGTGCGCGAGTCTTTATATGTCGCTTCTCCGAAGTGCCGCGTATACGTATAAGAATATTTTATGAATCATTAACAAACAAAGATAAACGAGTGTTTTTATGAATATATATAGAATAGAATCATTTATTTACTTCAGTTTACAATGCCAAAAGAAGGAAACAATTGCTTTTATGAAACATGTATATCAATTGCTAATTTAGTGTTAAATTATTTTATTATTTTATTATTATATACACAAGGTATTGCAAGGCATAAAAACAGTGATTGCCACTTTTTCCATAAGATTCGATATATACATATGTATGTATGTACGTATATATGTATATGTAGTTTTAACAACTATTTAAAACTTACCAATAAATCCTATCACGCAGATATATTGTATATCATATATTTGTCAGATATTCATATCATATATTTATGCGATTAATATTTAATTGTATCATCACTCTAAGTACTAGTTCTTCTCCGATTACAGAAGTTAAGCAATATGTAAGATATGTTTACAATTTGGACGAATGTCCACTTGGAAAAACTATGTAACATTTACAAAGAAAAGAAGATTTCGTTACTCTTTCCTCGCTACACTTATGCTTCTTTCATATATTCCGCCAATGCTTGCTGTATGTTTTTATTTTTATCATCAGGATTACAATAATGTCATTAATATGGTTTTACGTCACTTTACGGATTATATAATTATGACAAAAAATATACGTCATTTTTATTTATATCTACTTGAATATATTATGTTTCTTGCAAAAGGTATATTATTTATAAATTTCGTAATTTTGCGTCGGATTTTTCCACTAGGCTAGATCATCACACAATCGCTATTTATTAAGCATGTTAATTATTAATCATTCTTTATCTTTCACACAGGCAGACGGTAAAATCGGCCATTCAATACATTTTTTCTTATACTTAAATTCTTATAAATGCAAGTACTATAGTAAGTCTTCTATTTGTCTTCTATTTGTCTTTGGCTCTCTCCTTCCTCCTAGGATAGGTTCTCCTCCCTCCTTTCCGCAATCTCGTCCTCCTCGGACTGGAAATATTATACATATTTGACAATTAATTTATCATATTATCATTATACCTTTGCAATCATTTCTTTATACATATATTTCATAAATATATAAGCGTGTCAATTGTTAGCTGCTTTTAGAAAACATTTCCAGGAGACGCCACGTGGAGGCCAATTGACACATAACTTGGAAATCTTTTGAAAATGACCATAACGTCGAATTTACTAACAAATTTAACATAAGCCTAAATAAAAATTAAAAAAATTAAACATTAAAATTTTAAAGAATTCCAAGTTTTGTCTCCCATATATATACATATACAATGTGTATAATCTACGTGCGCAACACATGTATATGAAGAGAAGTCACCACGCTCGGACACGAGTAATAGAATGAGGATATATATATCCATTCTCAGTCCTATTACTCGTATTTGAGCATGATTTCTCTTCATATACAAGTGTTGCGTACGTGTATTATACACATTGTATATGGGACCTACATTTTAACGCCGATTCCGAACGGCTAAGATCGCGGTTTTTTGAACGGAAGAAGCTCTCAAAAATTTTATATATGACATTTATTCGCGCGTGGCATTTTATGCAGATCGAGTAAAAAGATCGCGGCTCTTTGAGCGGAACAATTTATGAAAAGCACTCTATATACACACATACATTTCATAAATCGTTCCGCTCAAAGAGCCGCGATCATTTTACTCGATCCGCACAAAATGCCGCGAGTAAAATGTAAAATTAATATTATTACATACTCTGTAAATTTATCAATTTCTGTGGAGGTTTACGTTGAAGGCGATTTTTTGGAACTTTTAGCCGCTGTCCTAACCAAACTACATCTTTATGTATCTTAACTTTCATCATATAATATGCAAGATTTTTTCGATGGATGCTGCAAGTATCATGCTGAAACCAACCTGGATACTTTATGTGTACAGCTTGTATCATCAATGGAAACAGAGTATCTAATATGTTATAATTTCCTCTAATATTAGGATAACCTGCATCAAATATTGCATTCATTAGTTTAAATACAAATGAAAACTCTGCTGTAGGGACACATAAATGTCCTAATTCCTGACCATCATTAGTTTCATATGCACGGAAAAATATTAATGTTTGTCTTGCGTCTGTCAGTTCGTGATTTGTGTCAATAAATGAAACACGACACTGTTCACAATTTGATTTCATGACACATTTTTTAGCAACAAATCCTGCAAAATATTCAATAGCAGACGCTTCTAAAGTTTCATTATCTACATCTGATACGTCCACAACAATTTTTTCGACATTCATCAATATATTTTCATCATCATCACTCTCGAAGTCGTTAGCTATATTAATTGATGCGGTTAAGTCTGCATTAGATGTTATTTGATCAATAGATGTAGATGTAGATGTAGATGTAGATGTAGATGTAGATGCAGATGCAGATGTAGATGTATTTGTTACACTTTGAAATAAAATTTCATCCTCATCATCCAAACAATTTGCAGATTGTGCAGGTTTAGATAAATTTAATACAATATTTTTTTGTAATAATAATCGAAAAGCCTTTGCACTTGGATTTTGATTATATGTTCCACCATACATACGTGTCATGGAAAATAGATTTTCCAACGGATCTTAGTTTACTCTAGAAGTCATGAAAAATTTTATTCCTTCGCTTTTCAAATCATCCCATAATTGTAAAATAGATTTAACACTAATTTGTAGTCCTTCAAAACATGGCGGTATTTTGAGACCATTATTTGTAATAGTGCGCCACTTAGAACAATCTATTAATAATTGTTTGAGATCATTTTCCACATCAAGCCGAATTTGCGATAAAGCACAAGCGTTCGGATTTGGACTATTACAGCTGCGACTGTTTAAAGAATCAAAACTGTCATTCAAAATTCTAAAAAATTCAGCAGTATGCATTACAGTTTCAGTATCAATTCCTCCTGTTGTTCCTGCAGTTAATAAAGCTGCTGACACTCTGCGACTGAATACTTGTAAAGCTAGACGGCATTTCATTCTGTCAAAATTATTTGGATTTACATGTTTTTCCGATAATTTGCAAGCAGCTCTTGTCGCTTTATCATTTTCCAATCGCCATAATAATCGTATATCATTCCATGATGCTATTTTGTTATCATCGTATAAAATATTATATTTTAAGAGTTGATTTCTTATAGATTTGTAAATATGTGGTACGTCAAAAATTGCATATATTTTTTGTTGTTCATGCATGAAATAAGGACGATCTATAGAAATTTTATGTTTTATAGCACTTTGATTATTAGTGCCTTGGTCACAAACAATAGCACGCACTTTTAATCCCGTATCTGATATTGCTCCTATAACTTGATTTAATGCAGATGTTAAAAGAGTATTATTTAGAGCTCCACCGGTTAAAAAATACGCTACAGGCTGTTTCCAATTATGTAACAAACCTCGTACCATAAAAACTAATACACTTGTTGCTACGGTTGTGTTATGTCCCAGTGATCCCAAGTCGTCAAAGCCTTCAATTTTTTGTCGTTTTTCGTGAAAATCAAAACCTTTTTTAATTTTTGTTTCATCAAAAAGTAAAACACAATTGCGTTCGTCATTGTCCATGCAATTTACCTTCGCTTTTAAACAATTGAACATGGTACTACAAATTCCAGGCCATAAATTTACTACATTAAACCAATTTTTTATGGTCCCTTCTGAAGGTAATATAAAACCAAACTCCTCGCGCATTTTTCTATATAAACTTGGCGAAGTGTAATGCATTTTTTTAGCCAATTGTTTTTCTTCGTCATTATACACAGTTCTTTCCTTGTGAAAAAGTTGCATTATTAAAAATGTTAAAAGAAAACCTTGCACTCGTCGAAATAAGGCATTCAAAATACTGTTGTCTGGTAAATTACCTGTCATAATTTTTTTTCGTAAACGAACAATTACGGCTTGTTTTGCTCTAAGCATGAGTTTCGATTTGTCATTACATCTTTTTAATTGGATTATCTGAGCGTTTATATTTGCTATTTTTCTTTTTAAAATGCGTATTTGCCCATAATGCTCCTGACATGGTATATCCTCGTCTATTGATTCATCATCATCAAAATCGACAGAATATAATAATGGTTCCGCATTCTTTTTTAATCTTCCGCTTGGATATATCATATTTGTTGGAAAATGTCTACTACATATTCTGAACTTTCGCAATTCTGCATCGGATTCTTCCGCATAATCATCACAACCGCTATTTACCAACCATGTTATTAATCGCTCTCTATCTTCTACAGGCAGACGATGAAATCGAACATTTAATATATTTTCTCTGCTATTTATACCGCAGTTCTTATAAATGCAAGTACTAGAATGAGTCTTTCCGACTTTACGCCGAGTAGTCGACATTTTTACCTGCCTAAAATTACCAAACTGTTAAAATCTTACTTGTTTTCAGATGTAGTCTTAATACTTACTCTACTGCGTAACACTACACCAACACTTAAATACAGTTATAAGAATTGCTGAGCACAATTTTATCGAAACACTGTAAATAATTCCTACACGTGCTTGCTGCAGCTAGCGTCGCGAAGAAACAATTGACATCTGCTCTCGCGATATGTTGATATATAGCTATTCGACGAACAATATAGGTTGAATCTATCTACACGGCGTCCACGATAATGCAATGTCGATTACATAGAGAACAAAAAGAAAATGCAAGAAATGAAATAATTATATTCCGTAGGTCTTTTGATGTTAAATGCGATTAATTGGCTTTCAAAATATATATGTATATGTATAATGTATATGTACCTACCATACTTAACGGGCGCGTATGCTAAAAAATTCATATAATATATCTGTAAAAATTTTTTTCATCACTCTTTTGTTTTAAATATGTATTATTTTAATACTCTATCATTAGGCATATACGTATACACGGAGAATGTTCAATAATTTGCGCCAAGTAACAAAAGTTATGCCCTAATATAAACTAGTAAAAATGTTGTAAACTTTTCTTTTTATCGATCGTTTAATAAGAAATGTATTATTAAATAAAATTTATGTAATTAATATTATTTTTTAGATAGATAAATATGTATCCCCATGATTTGTATGCCTTGTCTGTATTTTTACGCATACAATAATGAGACACGCAGGTCATAGACATATATATTTATTTAAAAGACGATGCTACTGGACAGATTTTATTTAATAATATCGCGTTTTTGTTAAGCTTCAGAAAAAAATCATTTAATATCTTAACTTATAATTTTCATAAAGAAATAACATTATTGGAAATAGTAAAATATCGTCTATTTAACGGATGTCGTCTATTTGGCTGATCATACTCATGACCAGACGTTTAAGGTAATATCTAGACATTAGTATATTAATTATTATAACGTCATGTAATTATTTAATTTAGATGTAGTATTTCAAAACAAAGTAAGCATGAAAAATCTGTTTCAAAAGAAGTAAGCTTTTTAATATTTTAAAGCACGCAAAATATTGACTATTTCTGAAATAGAAGACTTACTATAGTACTTGCATTTATAAGAATTTAAGTATAAGAAAAAATGTATTGAATGGCCGATTTTACCGTCTGCCTGTGTGAAAGATAAAGAATGATTAATAATTAACATGCTTAATAAATAGCGATTGTGTGATGATCTAGCCTAGTGGAAAAATCCGACGCAAAATTACGAAATTTATAAATAATATACCTTTTGCAAGAAACATAATATATTCAAGTAGATATAAATAAAAATGACGTATATTTTTTGTCATAATTATATAATCCGTAAAGTGACGTAAAACCATATTAATGACATTATTGTAATCCTGATGATAAAAATAAAAACATACAGCAAGCATTGGCGGAATATATGAAAGAAGCATAAGTGTAGCGAGGAAAGAGTAACGAAATCTTCTTTTCTTTGTAAATGTTACATAGTTTTTCCAAGTGGACATTCGTCCAAATTGTAAACATATCTTACATATTGCTTAACTTCTGTAATCGGAGAAGAACTAGTACTTAGAGTGATGATACAATTAAATATTAATCGCATAAATATATGATATGAATATCTGACAAATATATGATATACAATATATCTGCGTGATAGGATTTATTGGTAAGTTTTAAATAGTTGTTAAAACTACATATACATATATACGTACATACATACATATGTATATATCGAATCTTATGGAAAAAGTGGCAATCACTGTTTTTATGCCTTGCAATACCTTGTGTATATAATAATAAAATAATAAAATAATTTAACACTAAATTAGCAATTGATATACATGTTTCATAAAAGCAATTGTTTCCTTCTTTTGGCATTGTAAACTGAAGTAAATAAATGATTCTATTCTATATATATTCATAAAAACACTCGTTTATCTTTGTTTGTTAATGATTCATAAAATATTCTTATACGTATACGCGGCACTTCGGAGAAGCGACATATAAAGACTCGCGCACCGTGCAAGCGTACTGTGATATGAGCCAGCATTAAGAATTAATAAGATACATTCGCAATCGGGAATCTGATATACTGATTAGAATGTTACTAAGTAATAACTTTTAGCGTTTTCTATTCTAATTCGCGGAAAACTAGTGTTATCATAAATAAGAAAATATTTTATAATTTTTTTAAGATTTATATTTTTTATTTAATTGACAATTATATAAAAATACTTTACAATATACTGTTATATACATATAAAAGGAAATGATTTATTTATTAACACACACACACACACACACACACACACACACACACACACATATGAAATGTGTATTGTATACATATACATATATTTATAAGAGTGTTACCATATATAAGAAAATATTTTATAATTTGTTTATTATTTCAAACAAATTATAAAATATTAATAAAAAGATACAAATATTGAAAAAATTATAAAATATTTTCTTATTTATGGCAACTCATATGCTAATTTCTGTTTTATCTTTCATGCACTTTTAGCTATTACCATCTCGTCGATGATAAAAGATTTGTACATTTCTGATGATAAAACAGTGATTATATAAGGTAAAACTCCTTCTTTCGGAATAGTCGAATAGCCAAAACAGTCGATAATGTCAGTATTCTTCAATTACCACCGGGCCCCCGGGCAGTCACGAAAATTTACCCAGGATTGTCGGTCTTTAATAGTATCTCGTCGGTGCCGGCAGCTTGATCGCGTGGGACAGCGTGAGACGTGAGACTTCTCCAACATGGGCGACAACGTGGTAGCCGACGTGCAAAGTCTGACCTTGGAGGATAAGGCACGAATCCCCCACTTTACATAAAACTCGAACTTTTCTCGTTTTTCCGAGTATCGCTAAACTATGCTGACGAATTTACGTTTTCACGTTTGTAGGACCGTTTACGGCGGTACTAAGTGGACACATGTTCGGGTTGGTTAAGACGTTTTTTTTTCCCTGCCTCCCCGAGACTCCCCCTCTCACAATCGTTACACCGTTAGCTATCAAATGCGTCGTTATTCCACCGTCTAACAATACAGTCGCGTTAAAACATACCTCTTGTTTGCAACATGTAACCGACCATCAGAATCGATAATCTGACGTAACCTGTGAGCATTGTTTCACGCAAAGTATATCGCCTGACGTACGCTCTCACCTGACACGCGGCGATCCCTTGCGTCATTCAATTCGTCACTCGGACTCGGCTTTTATTTCGAACACTATCTTTTCCAGGCGAAGTCAATGAAGGCACTGAAGAAGAAATATGCTGCAGTGGAGAAATCTGTATCGGAGCTCAAACCTTGGCCCTCTTACATTCAGGTAATCTACTCGGTTATCACGTCAAAATTTAAACGACATTTAAGTTTTCTGTAAATATAATTTTAAAATTTGAGCTGTAATATCTTTCTACGCATCTTGATGCGTTAGAAAATAAAATTAAGCAGGAATTTATTCAAAATTAAATTCTTTTCTGTAATAATTATTATGTATTGTTTATATTATCATAATAATATTCTGCGGTATCTTAGTTTTTATACTTTATTATATGTATAACGTCTTTATTTTTATAATTTTTGTCTTTTGTAGGACCGTATCGTATTATGGGATAAATTGAAAACGGAATACGGGGCTGCAATAGCGGCAAAAACTCCTGTAGATATTACTGTGACTCTGCCGGATGGTAAGAAGATACCCGCGCAGTCCTGGCGTACAACTCCTTACGACGTTGCGAGAAGCATTAGCCAAGGATTGGCAGATAATACCGTAATCGCAAAAGTCAACAATGAATTGTGGGATCTGGACAGACCTCTGGAATACGATTGCAAGCTGCAACTCCTGAAATTTGACGACCCGGAAGGTCAGCAAGTGTTTTGGCATTCCAGCGCTCATGTCCTCGGGGAAGCTATGGAAAGAGTTTACGGCGGCTGTCTCTGTTACGGTCCTCCCATCGAGAACGGCTTTTACTACGACATGTACCTGGGCGAAAAGGGCATTTCCAACACGGACTTCCCATATTTGGAGGGTCTGTACAAGAATATAGTTAAAGAGAAACAGCCGTTTGAACGGCTGGAGATGACGAAGGAGGATCTCCTGGAAATGTTCAAGTACAACGAATTCAAGGTGCGGATTATAAACGAGAGAATACAGACGCCCACCACCACGGCTTACAGATGCGGTCCGCTGATCGACTTGTGCAGGGGACCGCACGTTAGGCACACGGGAAAGATCAAGGCCATGAAGATCACGAAAAACTCGTCCACGTACTGGGAGGGGAACGCTAACGCGGAATCGCTGCAGAGAGTGTATGGAATAAGCTTTCCGGATTCCAAGCAATTGAAGGAGTGGGAGAAGTTTCAGGAGGAGGCAGCCAAACGAGATCACAGGAAGATCGGAAAGGAGCAGGAGCTGTATTTCTTCCACGAACTTTCGCCCGGTTCTTGCTTCTTCCAACCGCGTGGCGCGTACATATACAATACCCTGGTCGAATTCATTCGCTCCGAGTACAGGAAGAGAGGATTTCAGGAAGTGGTCACCCCGAACATTTACAACAGCAAACTGTGGCAGACCTCGGGACACTGGCAGCATTACGCGGAAAATATGTTCTCTTTCGACGTGGAGAAGGAAACTTTTGCGCTCAAGCCTATGAATTGTCCAGGTCACTGCATGATCTTCGACGTTCGCAACAGATCGTGGCGCGAGCTACCGCTCAGATTGGCGGATTTCGGCGTTCTACACCGCAACGAGCTGTCGGGCGCGTTAACGGGCCTTACCAGAGTGAGACGATTCCAGCAGGACGACGCGCACATATTCTGTTCTATAGAGCATATTAAAGACGAGATGAGCGGCGCTCTCGATTTTCTGTGGCACGTCTATTCCGTTCTTGGTTTTACGTTCAATTTATGCCTGTCCACGCGACCCGAGAAGTTCTTGGGCGACATAGCAATGTGGAATGAGGCGGAGAAAGCATTGGAGGAGAGCTTGAACGCATTCGGCCAACCGTGGGTCCTTAATCCTCAGGATGGTGCATTTTATGGACCTAAAATCGACATAACCATCATGGACGCGCTTAAAAGGCCTCATCAGACCGCTACGATACAATTAGATTTCCAGTTGCCAATCAGGTTCAATCTATCTTACGTTAAGTAAGTATCCATTATAAAAAAAAGCTTCATTAAATTTCGATTAAAAAAGTTGGAGTACGGATTATTCATTTTTATCATGTATTTTGCAGCGAAGCTGGGGAAAAAACTCGACCGGTTATCATACACAGAGCTATTCTTGGCTCCGTAGAACGTATGATTGCAATTCTAACTGAATCGTATGGCGGTAAGTGGCCGTACTGGCTCTCTCCGCGGCAAGCGATGGTTGTGCCGGTAGCATCGCAATTCGACGACTATGCTTACGAAGTGAAACAGAAACTCTGGGACGCTGGCGTTATGGTCGAAATCGATACCGATCCGAGTGACACCCTGAACAAGAAGATTCGTAATGCTCAGCTTGCACAGTTTAACTTTATACTCGGTACGTATTAAGCTCTTGATGAATAAAATTATGAAATATCTTATTTCGAATTATATTACTTGCTGCCTCCGTTTATTTTACCATAACAGCTAATAACGTGAATCTTGTTACAGTTGTGGGAGAGAAGGAACGTAATGCTGGCACAGTGAATATAAGAACGAGGGACAACGTAGTTCACGGTGAAATGGCAGTGGACGAGTTAATCACGAAGTTGAAAGTCCTGAAAGAAACGAGAGATCAAAGCGGCGAATTAAAATCTTAATTCAGCAATCTGTATTAAAACAAATTTATTTATTTCTAGATATTGCACGACATCTTGCTAAATTAATAATAAACTTAACGATAACATGGATCCATTTTTTAAATCCATGTTTTGTCCAAATTTTTTCTGTATTTAAGAAAATATACATTTTAATTTTTTGTACCTCGATTATTCTGTTTCCATAAATATGAAAATTAAGTTAGTGATATTAATTTATGTGTATTTTACACAATGTGCGGCATTTATTATGTGATCAGATATTTGATCCTTTGTACACATTTTGTTTTACTACATTTATATACAATATATTATCAATTACCTACAACATTCATTTTATTATTATATAATGGTAATCATGGTTTAAAATATTAATATTACTAATTAATAAATAAAACTTATCAATACTCTGACTAATCTAACTGATCATAGTTTTAAAAATTCTTATTGACATAGTCTATTTTCATCTCTCTACATCAATAATATTTATATAATATAAGATAAATATTGCCGTATCTTTTTTTTCACATATTTGAGAGTAAGTCCCTGATTTTTAATCCTTTTACAATATACATTCCAGTACAATTAGATCTCACTACTCCAAATATCTCCTTTCTACCTCCGTATTTTTAATTTGCTAAATGTAATAGTGCTAACAACATTACGGAGAGTCGATTTTTTAAATAAAATTTTTTAAATTGTATTTTTAATTTCATGATTCTGAAATTCTCTAAAATTGAGGATTCGAACGGTTCAAAATTCGATAACGTATCGATACAGAGACAATCAAATAACAACAAATTAAAAACCTTGAACACGGCAATCTCGAAAATTGTGTTTATTTCTAAATTCTCTTCCGCAGCTCGCACTAATACAACGAGCGAGACTATTGGCTTTTTTTATTCTCCAGCACGATACATGAATATCCGAATAGGATGCGCGCGCCTCGAATACACCAACGATGCCGTTCACGATGCCGAGTCGGGACGCGCGAAGTTTTATTTATCAACAATGTTCCCTTTAGCGCGATAATAATTCTACGCATCGTCAGTAACGTTTATCGCCAATATCATTCGCGTCGTTATTGAGAGATATATTTTCGCCGCCTCGTGTATCGCGCGGTGCGACGTTTGACCGCCGCGGTGCTCCACTTCCGGGAAGAAACCGGAGCGGAGCGGCGCTACTGCGCTGGACACGGCGTCGTGGAACGGAACGTAGCGTAGCGGGACTCGAACGCGCGAGCGACGGGGGACGTGGGGACGCGAGAACTGTCCGAAGATGACGACGGTGGCGATCTCGCCAGCCATGGCTCACACCAACAGCGGAATGATACAAGTCGTGAACGAGAGTAATCTGAGCAAGATCGAGAGGTGCGTATTTCCCCCGCCGTGTCAGGTCCCCCCCCGCCGCGGTTTATCCGGCCGAGAGATAACTCTATCGATCCGCTTTGCAGCTTCCTCAACGACACGGCTTACAGAGAGGCCATTGAGAACTCCTCCAATTACAATAGCCGACTATGCCGGGAACGACGTCTTCGCATGCCCTTCCTCGACTCGCAGACCGGTAAGATTCCGAGCCCGTTTACACCGTTTACACGACTGTTGTAGAATAAATCAAACAATCGGCTAATTAACGACAGTGCTCTGGTATTGATTTTCAGTCAGACTCATTGTAAACGTCGCTATCTAAAAAAAATGAAATTGTCAATGTCAACTATATTATGTAAAGGCTTGCTTTAGAAAAAATAATATTGATTTTTTAATTACCACATCGAGTATCTCTTATACTTAATTGGATAATGAAGTGTATCGATTCGTAGTTTAGTTAACCGAGCAATACAATGATATTTTGTAAATATAGAAAGAAAATTTGTTAACCTAATTTATATTAATTAGTACCAATTAATTTTATATTTCAGTAGTTACATTAATTGCAATATATTAATTATAATTAAGATTACTGTGAGAACTTATCGATATGATTTTGTCTTTAAACAATAGTACAAGAGCTTGTTTGAAATCGCAGGTGTTGCGCAAAATCACTCTGCACTTTTTATGTCCTCGAGAGAAAGATTACCTGGCTTATTGCACGGCCAGATTTATACTTATCCAAGCAAACGATGGCGAAAGAAACGCCGGCAATATTTAATGCATTATCTACATCCAAAACGAGGACCAAGGGGAGATACGGAAGATGGAACGGAAGGGGTGGAAACTATTACGCATGTAAATGACGATAGCAAAGATTCGGTAGCACTTAAAGGTACATAAAATTAATCGTCAAATTATTGTATATAAATTGATTTATCGATATCAAAATTATTTTACTTGGACATCTTTTTCAATTATTTTACTTAGACCGGTCTTAATATTTCATGTAAATGAAAAATTGAATGCTTTCAGACGAACACAGTAAAGACGCTTGGTATTATGATGAGCAAGACATGTTAGATATGGATGCCTATGACGAACCTGATCCTGATAGCGACTATGATTACGAGGAAAGTTATAGCAGTAAACGAAAACGCAGAAAAACTCGTGGAGGTGGTCATCATCCTGCTCGTAGTCATCCACCTTCCACAGATACTCCGGGCGGTAAACGTACAAAAGTAAGTCATAAGGCAAATATAAATAGATAATAGATACTTTAAATGTAAAATATCAATATAATATAATCCATATATTTGTACCGATTTATTATATTGTAAATATATATTTTTTAAGGCAAATTATATTTATACAAATTACTCTACGTGAATCTTGTGATCAGTCTGTAGATGTGATTTTAATAATGTGATTTTATTTAACGCAGGGTGGTGGCCGTGGACGTAAAAAGACCAACTACGACTCTGTTGACTCTGATAAACCGTTCGTTTGTGACCGTAAGTTTAATCATAGATACAACTACAAATGACCATTCTTCCTGTTATTAGTTTATTATAAATATTATCGTTATTATTGTTTTGACGTTTATTATTTTAAATAAGTTATAAACAAATGAATAGATTTTTTTCCGTTAAAAAATTTGTTAATTTTGTTCACCTACATTCATATCAATATATATTACAACTTGATTATGGTATATAAAATATGATGGAAGATTGAAATAAATTGTTAAATTGTTAAATTAATTGCAGTTGAATATATGGTAATATATAGTTGAATAATCTTACGCAATATGGTAGTCCAGGCAATGGTAACTCAAATACGTAACAAACTATATGTAATGCGGGAAGGTGCTTTCTAGTCTTATTTTCTCATTATCGCGATGACTTAATCTTGTTTGTTCAGAGAGATTGATTAATCATATAATAGTCGGTATTTTTTTTCCAAATTTAAATACCAACATATACAAAAATTTAAATACAAAGGTTTTATTATGCGAGAAATATATTTCATTATTTTAATTTGTTTTTTACTTGAGTATGGGCAGTCATGGTATGATTCTGAGTGCAAGGCAGAGACTAGTCGTACGTTCCAAATATCCAAAACTTTGTGCATAAATAGTATACGCTTTTTATATGTCTATGCTCTTGATTGTTTCTCTACATTTACTAATCGGCTTAAAAATAATTAAAGGATGGATATATAATTAAAATGTTCCGTGCAGACAGCTTATAACTATTATTATATTAAAATCAAAGATTTATCATATCGCAGTTTAATTAAACTAACATTTTGTCATTCAACTTAACTATATTTCACTTTGATTAAAAGATGAATTACTAACATACGGTATTATTATGCCAATCAAAAGCTTGAATTTCATTCGGTACTTTATAATCATCACGTAACATTTAAATTCAAACAGTAAAATTTTTGAATCTCGAGTCACTAACTCTTTTGTAAAGACATGTGAGAATTGCCTTACATATTTTTCTTAGAGAGCTCGCTTATATACTCATTATGCACAAATTTATTGGAATTCGATTGTATTTAGCATAAGTAAACAAGAGAAAAAGATATAAAAAGAGAATTAAAATAACTCTTTGAACAATCTCGTTATTATCTGGAAGGAGTATAATAGTCATTACTAATTTGGTCAAACTTTTCCAAACACAAAGTCTATGAATTAACTCGAATGTGCCTGCAATCTGTTTACTTCTTGAAACCACTCCTGTTAGACTAGCAGATAATCTAAAGACATTTGGTCTGGTTATACTAAGCTCGTGTTAGAGACACAATTTTAATGGAGCATTGAACTTATTCTCGTTGACAGTCGAGCTAAATGTCACCGGCCCAAATATCTTCGGACTAGCTCTACCTGCAATAATAACAGAGCAAGAATGTACTGGCTCACACTGTAGCGAGCTCATTCTGTAGGAGTACAAGCATCAAGCCTTGCATCGTATTAGTTTTGCTTCTTGGGCTGGAACTCCTTCACTGCTTGTCCACATATAGACTCGTAGGTGGATAGGGATGTGTACTGGTGCGGAAGGTGTGCAAATGCTATCCCTGACCCCGCCCTGTCAGCTTTACTGTCCCGTACTACCTCCCTTGATCGTCCGTTAAACGAAAGGTCTGTCTTATCATTGGACGTTGCATTGGATGGATTGCGGGAAAACAGTATTTGCACTTTTGCAGTATGCAGCGCACGGTATAAGACCAGACCCGGTCTGGTCTACCATTACGGTCATTCCCACTCTACTTCCTCCGGTGATCCTGCTAAGGAACTAAGTCCCAGTCCTGCCGAAGTTGAACCTAGGAGTGTTGCAGACACCGCTGCTTCGAACCAGCCAGGTTGGAGCCAAAATCAGCTCAGTTTTCTCACTTTCCTTTAAGTCCGCGTTTCTTACCCCTGATTCAGCCTCTGCCTCCCCCTTCCCGCTGCCTCCTTCCCCATTTGCCATTATCTTCATTCTTGTCCCGATCACGCAACTACTCATCCGAGAACTTATCCCAATATAACAATTTATAATATATATATAGATTTTTTTTACATGTACTGCAAATGTGTGTGCATGCATTGCAAATAAGATATCATGACGTTTCTTCTCTAATTTTTAAATTTTTCTATTTCGAAATATGTATGTATTGAATTTATACTTTCTTGCGATGTTCGATTACATATTATGTGTCAAGCTATCTATACATATATGTCATACGGATATAAATAATATTCAAGCCAGTATGATATAAGCGATTTTATTTTGCATTTTATAATTAAATATTTGCGTATATCTTCTTTATTTGTGTACATATAGGATACATTTTACATATCAAAATGGGAATGTTTTAATGAATAAGAAAGCGATAATTATTTGTGCTGCATGTATTTTGCAGTAGCATGCTTCTAAACAATATTATAGCGAAATGTTTTATTTTTTTTTTTTATATACATAAGAGAGAGGAAAAAGATCATCAAGTCCTGTAGGTTGGTATTTTTCGGTGCGATTATGACGTCGTGGCTCTTGAGCGTTTTGTATGTGTGTATGCGTGTTCCTTTTTCATTCTCTTCTTTTCGTTTTATCAGTAGCTCTTTTTGTAATCCCTCTTCGGCATGATTATAGTTTTTACGAATGAGCCTAACAAGTGTAAGAGTTCTTCTTTTCTTTGCTATTTTGACGCTTGTATTACTCCTAGAGCGATTTTGGCTTCGATTCTCCTATTAATGAATGTTGAGGCTTCGTTGAAAATCAAATACCTATTTATATCTTTGAAATTACCTGTAGCTCGAATACGTTTGAAAAGCCGTTTGTTTGTATCTGTCTGTACTTGGAATCGATATATATATATATTTCGTCGTTATATATCTTGGATTTTGCTGCTGGTGATGGAATGTACTGATTGACATATGCACTTTGTTATACTTACATATAATCAGATTTGTTTTCTTTGTTGTAACAGTCGGTTGAGTCTTGTGAAGTTTAGAATAATTGATTCCGTTATATGAAGAATGCGATAAGACAAAATTAATAGGCATTACAGACTGTTTATGTACACATCGCATACGTATGTGTACATAAACAGGTTGTATAGCAATTACTTTGACATTATACAGAGTGTCCCGATTGCAATCGTTACTCTCGATTTCTCTTTTGCGACTTTTTGATTTTTTATATTACAACAGTATTAGTGATAACTGTGTGAGATTATCAAATTAAAATTGACACAGAGTCTACAATTTGTAACTTTAGTTTTTTCCAAGATTATCGTAATCATTCTTCTGATTTCTATCTTTGCCCCTTTTATTGCGAAACGCGCGACAACCGATCTGGGGACTCTCTGTATACATTCAGATGAATTCATCGAGTCGCCTCGGACTCTATTTCGGGGATCTCTATTTCCCAGTCCTCGCAAAGATATGCTTCGACATAACCGAATCGATTATGAATAAAAAAAAAAAGAGAGAAAGAGAGAGAGAAAAAGAGAGCAAGCTAGAGCGAGAGCGAGAGAGAGTGAGAAAGAGTCGACTATGAATTTGTCTATTGTCTCTATTATATAAAGCCGGTGTGCATGGTCATCAGCTTGTGACGGCAAAGCGCAACTGGGTATGTTGATCGGTTTGTGATCAGGTGGTACACGTCGGGGTCGTCAGAACGCTACCTCCTCGAATACCTCGAGTCCCTCCCCGGCGGCGCCTACCGCCGCACCCACTGCGGGAACGGCGGGATCGCAGCCGCAGCAATCGCAGCAGCAGCTGCAATCGGCCGTGCAGGCGCCCGTCGCCCCGGCGTCACCCACCGTCCCGGCGACCAAGGAAGATCATCTGCCGGCGGCGTCCTCGCCCGGCGGCACCGCCGTCTCCACGCTGCCGTCCGCGGAGACCGCGGGCGCGACCGGCGGCCCGCCCACCCCCGGGGGACCGACCGCGGAGAAGAAGCCTGGCGGCAAGTCGTCCGCGGCCCAGCCGTCCCCGTACTGCGACTTTTGCCTGGGTGACGCGCGCGAGAACAAGAAGACCGGCGGTTCCGAGGAGCTGGTGTCGTGCAGCGATTGCGGCCGCTCAGGTAAGCCAGAGGAAAAGATCAAGCGCAAGTACACCCGGCGAACGAATCACAATTAACTCGCACTGTCGCCGGCGTGCGACGACGACGACGATGATGACTACGACGACGATGACGACGACCACGACGACGACCACGACGACTACGACTACGACTACGACGACGACGACGACGATGGTAATCACGTAGTCACATGTATTCATTGAAATCGATATATTCCGAATTGGCGGTGAGAGTCGTACATTTCTACGAACGACGGTTCTATTTTCTACGTCTCTTTGCGAAATTATTAAGAACGCACACTGCGTTCTTGTGCATACACATAGCCAAATACAACTCAAAAAAGAAGAAGGAGGAAAGAGAGAAGGAATCGGCTTGTTGCAATATCTTGCGTACGCTTCCTCGCGACACGCGCGAACGTGCGAGGTGATCAGCAGCTTATTTACGGGATGATATATGACTTGGAGATCATTTAACGACGCGATGGTTACGGAGAATATTGGGTATATATATGTATATATATTATATATATATATATATATACGTGTTTTATGCTATATGTAATCGTTTATACTTCCATGTTTCAGATGTTAATATCGTGAAAGACATTAAGTAATTCGTTAATTTTACGAGCAAGCAAGCAAGCGTACGTGCCCTTCCTTACGCAAAGAGGACCTCGCTGTTTTCCATTCGTATATATTCCAAAACGTACCTACAATTGTTAAACGCGCAATCGAGATGTTTATCCGTTACATTTGTACAATCTCTCTTCTTTACCGTTTCGTTAAATGCGTTAATCACGAACGAGCACGTACAAGATGTACGTGTAGCCGTTAAAAGTGTGAGATATCCATTATCGGCTTTTTGTAGATCCATGCTCTTCAATACGCCCTAGGTTTACCGAGATAATAGGAATGACTTTTTGAGTTGTATAAGGTTACAGTTGTCGCGTGACGCGTCTTGTCACTGCCGCCAAGGGTAGTAGAAAAGAAACCATTGCTGTTGCAAATGGGTGCAATAATTAAGGAAGGAAGGAAAGAAGGCATTCAATTATCTGCACAGTGTAGGATCAAACGGTTACGAGCTTTACATACACTAGTCAAAGGCGAGGAATACAAAACATCGTTTTGTCAATGGTGCAACTTGTCGCATCTGAGTAATAGGAATTTTCAGGAATTCCTTTACTACGCGAATTTGCTGTGATTTATAGTATCTCAATGATTAGTTTCTAAGATATTGAATCGGTAATGCGTAATAATTACGAGGAAACAAAAAAAAAGTCTTCGTCAGTCTGAGAGAAGTCAAATTTTCGTCGTGTGTGTGTATGCGTGATTGGACGTCGAGTAGCAAAATCGACGATTCGTTTTGCTTTTACGCGGAATTGTACGCAAAAAATTTGTTGAAATTCCTGTTGCACAGTACCACCAGAGCACGTATTGCGGAGGATGTGTTTGTCTTCTGTTTGACAGTGTATCCCGATATTTTCGTTATTGTGTTAGAAATCAAAAGGGAAGGGAGGCGATGCACGGCGTGAGAAACGCACCGGCAGGTTTAGAAGAATTTTAGATGCAATATATATATATAGATATATATATATATATATATATATATATACTTTATATATCCAGCACAATCATGAGAATCGTTTTAATGAAAGCAACGTATTTATTGTAAGATACTGAGAGATGTTGATCGCGCGTCACTTCAATATTTCTACGTTTTCCCGAACGCTTGTAAATACTTTGGTGGCTTTGCGTTTGTTGGATATTATGAGGTTTTTTAGACGATGCGAGCTAAGAGCGCAGCGCCGAAAGTGGAATAACGAAAGAGGAGAGAGTGCAATTCTAAGGATCTCCGTACCTTCCGCGACTTTGGAAAAATTCCGAATAGAAAGATCGAATATATAACGACCGCAAGAGAATGATGTTTTTATCTATTGAATAATTTCGATTGGTACTTGTTTAACGACTCGTTTATGTGTTCATTACGTTTACTTTTACAATCGAAAAATCGCGTCTCTCAAAAGTGAAAAATCACGGAGGAATGAATTCACGGAAATGAGAGAGACGTTCGTTATAACGCCCAAGATAACGTTTTTTACACGGTGCGCGCGCCGCGTAAAAATCTTTCGTTCGAATAGCAGAGCTGTGTACTTTGAGTAACAATTTGTCTCTCAGACAATCCTCGTTATCTCTTAGACAAGTTATTACTCGAGAGACCTCATTTTACGTCCTCACATTAGCGAGTTACTAGATTATTAATGTTTCGTCACGTGAACCGCTACATGTGAGATGGTAATTTAAGGTAGTGAATTTATTTACGTGGATTTTAATTAACACATGTATAACAGAGTGCTCGATGTGGTCGCGATGATGTATTATCAGATTTCGTTATAAAGATTTAGGAAAAAGGAAAAAAGAGGAAAAAACGCGATCGCGCGCGTTCTTGTTTAATCAGAACTGCTCGTTGATTTCTTTCTAATGTGTCTCACATTCCATTGTATCTGCCGCCTCTTAATTACCTTTAGTTGTGGGCATTAGCTTCTCCGACCTAATGTAGTATAACCGCTCCTTGCTATTACCGTTATTTGTAATGACGCAATATATTTATTACATATTTAACAAGCAAGACGAAGATTATGGGATAAAGCTTACATTTTATAGATTTCCATAAATGGAATTCTTTTCACTACCGACCGTTTTTAGTTAGGCTTCCTTTCTCTGACAATTGCGTCACAAACAAAACGTCGTGACTAATATTCTTCTTGTAGAAATCTGACATAGCTTAGTTTTGTACAAGCTTTGATACTCGTACAAATATCATTTTGACTAGGGACAAACAGGATACCGTGTATGAAATTTAATGTAATACCTTATGAGTTTTTCAGGCGTGAAGAACGCGAGAACGGCGTTAAAAAAACTAGCTTCGAAAACTAGACTCGAATTATTTTATACATTTTTTCACTGATTATGATATAAGTATGTCGCAGTTTTTACACGTCGCTTATTTTACACTCATACGCCACACAAGTTGTAACGTCTCGTACAACATTTTACTTCCTACTCGCGTATAGACGCGTGTATACGCTGTCCTTTTTTATACAAAATGTATTTTACTTCTGGAGTATTTGGAAATGATTTTACAGCCGTGAAACCAGCCGTCTTCTTTAATCGTAGAGCTTCGTGTTACAGAGTACTTTCTAATATACCATATATTATGTAACTCGAATGTAGAAGGCTATCGACAGAGATACGTTACAGCTTCTTTACATATAGCATATGATACAACGTAGGATATTCTATTATTTAACATGGTATAGCTAAATATGGCAGACTTAGAGGATACTACGTTTTAGTTTTCTTGTATAAATTGATATTATATTATCCTTAGATTGTCGTAAGAAAAACTCACATGGTATAAAAAACAATGGAAGCATGCAGATATATAGTTCCTCCTTGTTATATATAAAATTGAAGATTTGTTATTAGGCAGTTTTAATTAAGCAATACCCAATGAGGCTTATAAATATAGTATTTAAGTCACACTAGTTATATATAAATATATATATGGCTTCATATATATATAATATATATAAAGAATGTGATACGTTATATGAGTTGCGTGTTGTGTGCATGACAATGAGAGAAAGAGAGAATTTACGAGAAAGCGCGAGAGTGTGAGAGAGCGAGAAAGAGAGAAAGAGAAAGAGAGAAAAGGAGCGAGGGAGAGTGTGCATCTGCGACGTTTATATTGTGCTGCGCAAGAAAGAACGTGAACTATTCCAAGGTACGCCCTGCTATTACTTACCACCTATTATTCCAAATAATAACAGTATGTTCAAAATGCAACATCAAAAAAAAAAAAAGGAAATTACAAATATCATGAAATAAAATATTCTGTGCGGAAACATGAGGACGTATCATTATTCCGGACGTTTTTAGTGCTGAGGAAAGGTGAAAGACATCCTAGAGTCGTATCTTTTTTTGTGGACCAGATTTGTCATTGGCTCTCTTTCTCACTTGTGTAAAAATTCGATTTGCGATGAGAAAGCATCGAAAAAAAAAAGTAGATGATTTACGGGAGAAAAAAATAAATAAGTAAAATGAATAGCTTGGAGTTCACTGTTCTTCGGCACAAGATAACTGTCCTGGCACCTTTCTACTCGCATCCCACGACCGATCTCCTCGTTCCGTCCCAAATGCGTGTTCCTTGACGTGCGTACGTTCTTGTTATAGGGCATCCAACTTGTTTGCAATTCACTGCAAACATGATCGTTTCTGTTCGCAAGTACAGGTGGCAGTGTATCGAATGCAAATGTTGCTCTATTTGCGGCACCTCGGACAACGATGTAAGTATATACATATATATCCCGCAATCTCTCTTTCGCGGAACTCGTAAAGCAATGACTTTATCACGCCCGGTAATGGAGGCGCGCGCGAACGAACGGCACGATATCTATTTCGATCTTGATCGTGAGAGGATCGGAGAGTCTCTTTTCTTCGCATTGTCATTTCGCGTCTCGTTTTCTTAAGCAATCGCATCTCCTCTCATAAATAATTCTGACGTTTATTCATGGATTGACGCGCTGTCGGACGAGTATTTGTTGGTATTAACGAAAACCCCGGTGAAAATAAATGTAGTAGCATTACGCGCTTCATACGACCATAGATTCACCTGATATTAACGGTTTGGCGAACTGAAATAGGATCAGTTGCTGTTCTGTGACGACTGTGATCGTGGCTACCACATGTATTGTCTGTCTCCGGCTCTTGCATCACCTCCCGAGGGCTCCTGGTCTTGCCGCCTATGCATAGCCGAATTTCATCACCGTGATTAAGTCCACTTTCATAGATAAGTCACGGAGCTGTATCCGTCGCGCTGTGGTATAGCGGTCATCTTATTAGGAGAATTAGGAGAGTATTCACGGGCTCACCACATGTAGTATTATATACGGCGTGTTGCGCGCAAATTTGTTCGAGAGGAAGAAAAAAGAAAAACCCAGTAAGGCAACTTCATCGATTACTATTTATTACGAAATTTGCATTGATCCATCGATTTCCCCCCCTCCCCCCCGTTAAATTATGTTAATGATAACGATAACGATAATAATAATTAGGAGGATACGTTTATATATAGCGTTACTACATTAGATATCTCAGGCACTGGTGATCTCAACGAGATAAAGATGTAAGGAAACACGTATTTATAATTTAACTGAGATAGCTTCTACGAATAGATGTATAAAGACACGTCGCAGTCCAACTGTTAGCAAGGTTCCATAAGCGGAACGGACAAAGAGATTACTAATTTTAAAGATAAAGACGGAGTTCGATTTACCGACGACGTTAGATTTTACATTCGTACTGAACAAAGTGTATTTTTTGCTCATTTTAGAAACTGACATATATATCTATATATACATATATATATATATGATATATACATATATACTATATATATATATGTATATATACTCTTTACAGCGATATTATTAATCTGAATGTGAACGAACGAATAGAGATTTAATTAAAGATCGCTAAATAGGACAATACTCTCCTAGTTCTAGATTCTGCTCTACTCTTAGTCAATGATATTTGAAATTCGGTTGCTTTCAGAACTTTTGCAATTGCTTAAATTTAATGAAAATTTGGCGATCTCGAGTTTTCACGGTAACTCTTAACTCCTCGCTATCGACCCGGTCCGGGCCCGGGTCTCATAGGAAAAAAGGAATTACGGAAAAAAAATTCATATTCTAGATCATGATATTAATAGTATTTGTTCCATGAATAGTGATAAATAGAATATTATCTGTTTCTCTGTATGTATCATGATACTAAAAGCTTTTACACATAGCTATTAGTAGCGGACATAGCTGTCATATACAGACTTGAAGTACTGGAGGAAAATTATATTCTACATGTTCTTCGTCATTTATAGCTCAGTATTTTTATATTTTATATATTAAATGTACTTAATTTAAGACGGCGCTGTGGGTGATATTTGGTATTCGTTGATTAATGTAAAACCTCATTTTTCAATTTCATCGATCTTACGACCGCCTAATTGTACTATCGTTAGATACACTTGAACTTCTCTCTATCGACTCACCCTTAAGTTCTTCTTTCCGACTTAGAGAGCGATGGATTTATATTTTATATCGCTTATTTTTAACATTATGTATATGCAAATTTGAAAATAAACATATTAGTTTATACAAACCGGATCATTAAGTTTAGAGCAGTCTTATTGCGTGCCATTGTATACTTTTTCGAGACTCTGTCTCTGCAGGAGAAAGAAATATAACAAACGACATAACTCACGAACAGGTGCTATATTTCAGGGATTAGGTTTTCTTTCGAATATTATCATTACTTTGTAATATTGGCAGCGATGTTTTTAAGCCAAGGGGCACTACGATTCTACGATTATAGTAAATAATTGCTATCCACAAAAAATGTAATGTAAGATATAAGGAAAAAAAGTTAGTAATCCGAAAAATATAACATTTTTTCATAAAAATAGCATTAACATAAATATATGTTGGACTATTTATTTCAGATATTCCCATTCTCGATTTCTTCATGCAAATGAACGTATAAAATATTCTAATTTTTTTTCTAGCGCAAGTGAGACAGTGAGATGCAAGTTAATCGCGTTTTATCTATCTTATTACTTCCGTTAATCGATCTCGACTAAGATCTCGGACAGATCTTTCCGCTGTAAATCAGGTATAGTGGCGTCTTTGGCTGGATAACCGACCGGCAGAAGTAACACGAGCTTCTCGTTGGCGGGACGTCCAAGGAGGCTGCGTATAGCCGGTCCACAGTTCATTGGCGTGGATGTAAGGGTCACCAATCCGGCGTACTGTGTTTATAAGAGTAATATGATAAATTAAATTAAATATAAATTCAATCATTAAGCAAGAAAAATATCGCGAGCAAAGTTCACGAGCTACACCCTCATTATGGGATGCTTCAAAATTTTGTAAACATATTCGTATATCAGGGATCATTTTTCGGATCGATACTTCTTTTTCTCTTGATAAATTAACTTATATATAGATACTATATTTTTCGTGAATTGTGTAAGAAAGACTCTTCGGAGCAAAAGATTTGAGATGCTAATATTCATCGCAGGAAGATATTAAAATCACCTGTATAGCGGTAATGAGAATTCCACATGCGATAGAAACACTCATTTCATGATAATAATGAATCTTTTTCTGTCCGTTTGGCAAAGTGCTGTAAGTTTGCTTGAACACAAGTATCAGGTATGGAACTGTGGTCAGATATTCCTTTATCCAATTTGTCCTTAATGGAGACAAGTCAGTCGTCCATTTTATACCCATCCTCTTCTTGTAATTGATTTCCTCCTCTTGCTCCACGATGTTTCTGATTTTCAATTTCGTTGTCGGATTAGATATCGCAACAAAGGTCCATGGCTCTGTATGCGCGCCGCTGGGAGCGGTACCTAAATAAAAAGAAACGTGAGTATGTAGCTTGGAAGATGCGAGCTTAAGTGGAACAGCGTCTTGGCTCAGCTTATTCTAAGCACTAGTCGCACTAACACTATAACTTCTCGGATCACCATCGACGGCATTAAATTTCAATTTCGGTATTTTAACGCATAACTTATCCTATGGATTGTTTTTTATTTATTTATACAATATCTGTTCACATCTTGAAAAAATCTGAAACGCTGAGTTATTTTCGAATCGTGCGGTGCTCTCCCGCGAGTACTCGAATCTTGAATCTTAGAAGAAATCTCTCACTTGGCAAGTGTCACCGAAGTGTACCTGCGGCCCTTATAATTTCACGGATAACTTCCCTCGGGACGGGATCCGCGCTGAAGAATCTCAAGGTCCGCCTCGCCGCAACTATTCGATAAAATTCTGACGCACGGGCTAATAACTCCTTTTCGGACTTCCGGACGTAGTGATACGGTATGTGCTTGAGATCGCGCGATAAAGCGGCCTCCACTTCACACGATGTTTTGTCCATTTCTGGAAAGAATTTATCTTATCAAAATATATTTTATCGAAGTATGTATCTTGGAATATAGTCTACGTATGAATTGACGATAAATCAGAAAAGAAAATGAAAGCTATTGCGTCCTTATGAAATACATAAAATTATTTCGGAATAATACGAAAGAATACGGATTTCTAACGACAAATCGTAAATTTGTTTAAACAAGGAATGAAGGGGGAAAGTAAATTGATCAATTTAATCATTTATATATTGCGACAAAAGTCGCGAAAAATTTCAACAAATGAACTGTTATAATCCTGATGAAAAAATAACGAACAAGTTATTTTGACTGCTTCGGTAGTGTTAACAAAATTTATAATTTCTGAACATGATATTTAACTTCGTAAAATTTACAATTGGCATATTGCTAAGTTTGCTAGTACTTTACTCTTCGTTTTTTTAATCATCCCGTGACCATTAACTTAATTGTCATCGTTACGTCGTTTCTTTGCAATCCGATACGCGAAGGTCTCTATCATTTACCATCAATAAAATGGCTAATTACACAGGCCCACAAAAAAAGAAAAGTTATTAAGATCTCGAGCGACAAGGCTCCGAATGAGATGTTTTCGTCGTTTTTACGCGTTTTTCTTTTCAAAATGAGGCGAATATGACCGACAATCACGCTCCACTCAACGTCTCGCACGTAGAATTATCCGCTGCGACATTACTTTCACTCGGGTCCGTGGATTCGTCAGATGCCGTGAATGCATACGTCCCACTTTGTGCGGTTCCCTTGGCTGGTCGTTCGAAGAACTTTTTAAACAAGATAAATGAGACGACGATAACGAGTATGTGATAGAAGTACTTGGTCGTGAAGGGTGCGTATTCGGCGAACATCTTTACGCACGATGAGGACAGTCTTTTCACAGTTTTCACTTGCTACTGGTCTCGCCACTATCGAACGGGGCGATCGTACTCGGCCAAGTGTCGATCAGATAACCCTGATCAAATGATGTCAATATCGGGCGTTCACCATCACTGAAAAACGTGAATGTGTACAGTTTAACTCAGATGCCCCTGGTGGAAAAATGTCTCAGAACTTTTTATATTATTAATTAGAATTTCTAGAAAATTTTTCAGACTTTCTTCGAATGCTCATAATTTTTCAGATTTAAAAAAAAACAGAAAATAATAGTAAAATATTTCAGATTTTTCCTGCCAACACATCTTTGTAGGAATCGAAATAAATATGAGAAAATTTGTGCAATTTATCAGAAATGTTCACATATAGATACTGAAATATTCCGAAAATTCTCGTCCAATTATTTCTAAAAGTATCTGAGAAATTTTATATTTTTTCAGGATTTTTTATAAGTCTCTCCATTCTTACAAAATTTCTGAAAAATAGGCATGTGAAATTTTTTCACCAGGGACAAGTCCATCAAGAAAAGACAGGAGGGTCTTTTTTTCTCTCTTTCCGCCCTTCGGTAATTAAAATTTTGTCAAGTAACTTAAGATCAATATTTGCCTTCGCGATTGTTATAAGATTCCGGGAGAAACAAATTATTTTTCTTAAATCGTAGACGATTGATACGCCCTTTCGTCATGCGAAGTTTTCTGATCTGAAATGCTGAACAAGTTTGTGCGATCCGACGATCATTTATGCTTCTCATTGTCAGACTGCAGGCTAAAAAGAGAAACGAACGATATCGCACTCATGGCGTGTGTTACTTTGCTGCTTTGAACGGCTCTGAGGTTCAACATTGTTACGAAATATTTATCGTGGCTTTGTTACGAAACTGCTGGCCAACGGGAGAGAGGATCTTGCCCCTCGTTTACTTTCGATATCTTGTTTGTCACTCCTAACGAAAATTCATAAACTTCGAAGGGACAAACAACTTCTCGCGTGTTTATAGGAGATCTTCGAAACGATGAGTTTTTCTTTTCATGTAATATCTTATATAAGCTACAAGATGATAGGTTCAAAAGCGTTTCTTTTTTAAGAAACAAAAGCAATGATTAACGAAGACCGCATTTAGTGTATATGGAAAAATTTACGTCAATTGGTGAAACGAGAAAGCCAGTCCGAACGACAAGATTCTATCCTGTTCCAGATCTCATATCTTATTAAATGATACTGTTCGTCTCTGTTTTCTTTTTGCTATCTATTACATATTTTATAATGTAACTCGGCGATTAACTGAGCGAAGAGAACGATCGAGAGCGATATAGCGCGAGTACTCGGATACTCGAATTTGACAGCGAGTTTGTGCCACTCCGTTTCAAAGATAAACTTCTGGTTTTCCGATTGTATTAGCCGTACGCCGTACCGTAAGCCGGCATTCATTCCGCCGACAGTTATCTCGGTTCGTTGAGATCTGGAGATCACCTAAAGCGCGTCTCGTTTGCATTTTAAACGCGTTTCCCCCTCGTTTACCAAATACGACGGCTGGGAATATAGTCGAAACCGAGAATTAGTTTTTGGAGACTCCTAATAGTTTTATACTCTCGCTCCATTTACGTATTACATAACTTCGTCCGGCAACGGGTCGATACTTGGGTTAAAACGAAAAGAGAACGGGGAAATACTAAATTAAGAAGTGTTCTCGCACAGGTTTTTTTTTATTATAACATACTAGCTTAACTACCTGGCCTGAGCTTCTTATATCCTGCAGTTTATTTATACTTCATTACACAATGCTTACTTGTATAATAATTAATATTAATTTCCGCTTTAATAATTTTTTTAAGTGCGTATTTTGTGTAAATATAATTTTCTATTGTCAGTTGGTGCATTTTTTTCATTTCAATATTTTTGTGGAATTTTTCAAGGATATATTTTTACATTAACTTTTTTGTCGAACACTTTTCATGTGCACTTTATTACGCAATGCTTACTTGTATAATAATGCACTAAACTTAAATTATCGCAAAGTATCAGTAGGTGAATGAAATCGGGAGTTCATGGTAACAAACTATATTTTCTACGGGGGTTTAGAGAGTAACTGTGCAAAATTTGATCTAGATCCGTCAAAGGGTTTAGAAGTTAATAGGCTGACATTTTACTTTGTATATATATATAGTTATACAGAATTTTTTGTTTTCCTATGTATGAAACTTCCGCAAGAAAGTTTGCTCGAGGCAGGATAACATTCTGTAATCCTGTTAAAAAGGGAAATATTTTTATCAATTCTTGCACCTCTTTTTCTTCTCGTTATTTTGGTGTTGACGATCAAGGAATTAATTATCCGACTTGTGGTGCCAATCTGACGGCGTATATTTTCTCGTTTTCTCTCTTGTTTTACGATCAACGTGATGAAACGCTCGCCGTGCTGACCTTGATTATCAATAAGGAAAAATCGATACCTAGAATTAACGAGAACGTAGTATACAATGCCCTCCTCTGAGGATGGAATCGCAGAAGATATCCCGGCTGCGTACTTACGGTCCTTTCGCGATCACGGCAAATAATATCGAAGGCTGCGTTCGACACTTCGGAACTGCTTCGTTTAAGATTCGTAAAAAAAAAGCAGCGGAGAGAGATAAGAAATCGCACGAAATCGTCGAGAGCAGGGCCGTGTCGAGCACTTCGGCGCGAGCAATCGATGAAAAAAGTAACTTCCAAAAACTCAATTATATTCTGCTCGACAAAATTACGTTCGTATTTAAATGCTCGTTCAACTACGCTACCACATCTTTCCCTTTGTCTTTTATTTCGTCGATTTCGACATCAAGTATCTACATGAACGGAACAGTTGGCTTGGAACATGGTTGCATCTATATCGCATCAGCCATCATACGAAATATATATCGAATGTTGCAACAGCGACAGTCGGAGACGTCGGAGTAGATTCCTCGTACTTTTGTTTAGCTCAGGATCGAGCCGCGATTTCAGTTGGACGTACACCACTGGGGACGCAACATTCGCCAAAAGGTACGGCATAAATGCATCTCGACCGTTATACGCCGCCGCGAGTGTACAAGCTCCGTCGAAACGATAACGGTATAACCTCGCGATAGGCGCGCATTTTATTGGACGCGTTTATACGTTTACGCACACGCGTTTCGATCGAGTCTCGCGCGCGCTTTCCGCGCGTCGAGCTCCGTAATCCGCCGTGACGGAACGTTCTCCAACGAGGAATCCGTTCGGGAATCGGGGGGCGCGAAACCGGGTTGACACGCGCCTGAGTGGTCAGCGCGCGGCCGGCGAATGAGCGGAGGCGCGCGGCGGCTGCGCGAGAGGCGCGGACTGCGCGGAGCGCGCAGTAGCGAAAACGTGCACGGGTCGGGGTTGGTCGGGGTCGTCCGGCGACACGACGACACACACGGCTGCGGGTCCGTCGTCCGCACCATTCGGGCGCGGCGAATCGGGCGGTCTGCGGTGGTGACCATGTAAAAAGGGCCGCGCCAGCGGCAGCGGCGGCGGCGCTAACTTGTGTGACTTTCCGCGAGGCGAGTTCTCCGTATATACGTGTGCGACGAGCGCGACGAGGCGCGCCGGTGCGCGCTCCGACTTGCAGTACCTGCTGCACCTTCTGCACGCGAAAAATCGGTGCTCTCGCTCCTCTACGCCGTATTATCGCGCACTTCGCACAAACAGGTACGTATATATATACGTACGTACGTCCGCGGGCACACACGCGCGCGAGACGGACACACGTGTGCGCGTACCGCGATACACGGTGCGCGAGAGACGTTTCCCGACGCGGATCGGATATGGGCGTACCGTGTCGTCGCCGCGAAATGCGCGTCGATTGAGCGCGGATCGAGAGCTCGTTCTCCCGATCGTGACGTTCCAGCAGGAACGACGATAACAGTGTGACAAGTGGGAGGGGTAAGGGGGGAGCAGAGGACAGAGTGCGAGCGAGCGAGCGAGCGAACGGAGGAAGAGAGCGAGAGGGTATGGAGAACGCCATGCAGCCGCTACTTCCACCGCCACCCCCGCCCGCCTTCGACATGCCACGGAGCAGCACGGAGCAGACGGTCACCCACGAGTTGATATTCGGTACGTCCATGCTACTTGCTTTTTTCTCCGCCACCTCGCGAGAGCCTGGTAAAGAGTGTAAAGGTGTCGAAGCTCCGGCGATCTCCGCTGATCGCCGCCGAATCGTGGATCGTGCGATCGTGCGAGCGATTTCTTCCCCCCCCCCCTTCTCCTAGAACAGCAAGTCGCAATGAAGTAAAAATGACGATTTTTAGGTCGTTTTGCCATCATTGCGACTCTCTTTCTGACTTGGATCTCCGTTCGACGATAGAAGCGCGCTTCGCGATCGCGAGCTCCGTCCGAAAAGTCGCATCTCGGCTTCGATATATCTTCCACCGCGACCGCGAACATCATTACTTCATTACGGTACTTCATCGTCACGGACTTTATCGGACTCGGACTCGCTTCTCAATGTCACTGACGCTGCCCGAATACGTTCCGTTACGCAACCCGTTTGACACGCGTCGCCGTCGCGTCTCCGTACTCTGATAGTAACATCGTAGGATACATCGTGCGAGGAAATATATCGGCGTGTGTGTCACTTTATGAAACGTTTCGGATCAGACGAATAACAGCGGCGTAGCGCCGCTGACACGCGCGCGCGCGCGCGACGCGTCGTATAAAATTAAAACTTGCGACGACGAGAGAAGATGAGTTTTTGCGCCGGCTGGCGTGTCCGGTCTCGCGTTTGAAAATCGTTCCCGCTTGACGAAGAGGAACGAGGAAGAAAAAGAAGAAAAAAAAAGAGAGAAGAACTCTCTCGCGTCGCTCTCTCGATCGCGTTGTTGCGTCAAGATCGCCTCCGAGAGGCGCGCGTGGCTTCCCGCCGCTAGATAAATAGGCTCTTTCTATATTTAACCGCGGTATGTAAACATAATCAGACGCAATCCGTTCGAGAAATTAGGTCTGATCCGGTCAAAAACGCGCTGTCCCGCCGCCAAAAATCATTCACTCGCGTCCGCCAGATCTGGCAAAGGCAATGCTTCGGGGTTTGGGTATCCGAGATCAAGGAAATAATCCCGGTCTCACAATGGCCACTAAAATTCGTTAGGCTGCATTCTTTCCTTTTCTCTCTCTCTCTCTCTCTCTCTCTCTCCAAATTTCTCTTTTCCAAATTTTTTTCCAGACGTCAAAGATATAGGCGCCGGCTGGTCGAAGGAAGGTATAAGACGTTTAGATTACTAAAATGTCTCCCCTTTTGCCTTATTGTCTCCAAAAGACATTCTTTTCGTCGATATCTTTACAGAAAGAAATATCGGTAGAAACCTTGCTATTTTCATCCGTTAATTGTTAGGAACGCATTTTTCGTATATTGTTCGTTTTAGCTTAGAAGATATCTCTTGTTGATCAGTAACTTCAGACACTTTCTATTTCTTAGAAAAAAAAACAGCACGAGATGTCTTCTGTTGAGGCCGGTTGGTCTAAGGCTTTTGTCTCTTTCATCGTTACCTGTCTTCTCGTTCTCATACCTGCTAATTGATATTTCTGAACGTACCTCTGATCCTCTGAAAGTAAAAAAAGTAATCTTGTTAAGTTGTTTACACAATGACAAGGAAAAGAAAATTATTGCCCTTTTTTAAAATTATTGAACCTTTTTCTCAAATGTCTCTGTCCATCCTCATCTGTAGATAACGAATTATCGGAGAATTGTTGGTTAAGAGAGTATTTTATCATCGTATATTTTACTATCGTCTTGGCTAGAAAGTTATATAGGTAGGTTTTTCACGGTAATAAATAAATATTCCTAACTGTATATAAAATGTGTATATAAATGTATATATATATTTTTTTTTAAATAAATTGTATGTATCATAAATATATATCTATATAATATATTTATATATTATACATACACCTATATATCACTCATTTGCTACAACAATAACAGATCTCTAAAAACAAATTTTTCCAGAAAATGAGTTTGAATGTTTTGAATCATTAAAATTTTGTAATATCATTTTTAAATTCGATTTTGCTGTAATAACTTGTAGAGCAGTAAAAGTATCATTAGCTCTTTATTCAAATACCCGTTCTTTTTTGACAAACAATTTAAAAAATGACAATTTTTGAGTTATGTTGTAACAAATGTGCGATATATATTGTGCATCTAAAAAATATATATTATTATTAATTATTGTAACATTCACCTGCGAGTACACCAAACAAAAGTGCGGTAAATTATATAACATTGCTTAATATTTATGCGTCACGGTATATTTAGATTATAGTTTAGAGAAATTACAATTTTTTAGATATCTCACATCACTAAAGTTACATATAATGACGTAGAAACGCTGTGAAATTGTTTGTCACGAGGCAGCCAAATATATGCTTATAGCCTGGGACCAGGAAAACATCATTTGTTTAGGTATAGTTTCATCGAGGAAACATCGTTTTATCTGTATATCGTAGTATCTCATAGTTTCCTTTCTATATTTTTTTCCAAAATATGACCTAAATAGCTCAACGATATTAAATACCTGCCTCGTTGAATTTCCATTTAACAAATTAATATCAATTATATAATTACATGCTGTTAAATAATTCTACCACTGTTAAACTAATTAAATCAAGTGCTGCAATTAGATTAAGTGTTCGATTTAATAAATTTTAATCCTAGTATTTCGCGCGCGCGCGCGCACGTGTGCCGTTTTAAAATGAAAAACAAAAGGAAATAGGAGGAGAGAATTGAGTGCGACGATCACGTGAGATATATATGATCAAGCGTACTATCGTCGTTGTTGTTAGCGCGCTATCGTATATAGCACGGAGTAATATTACATCGTGGACCGGCGTCAACGATTAAAGGCCCGGCGTATCTCGACGGTTTTCAACGTCGTAACCGATTATTTATTCAACAGAAACGACGTGCCGCCACCTGTTAAAATGCACACGAACTCGTTGAGTGAACATTCCGCTTTGCTCCTCGCCGTCTCCCCCCCCCCGCCTAGATCTCTCTTCGAACTTTTTTTATATGCTTGACATTTAATTTTAAATGTTACGTTGGTGCCACCCAGAGCCCGTGTTACTATTCACAACAATTGTTGCGAGTTTTTACAAACACAGAGAGATGAAGGAAGCAGCAAAGTCACGGAATGACTCGCGGTATTCGTCGCTTCTGGAAATTCTAACTCTTTATTCGGAAAATAAAGAGGAGAATGAATGCATGATGATGAAATGCAGCGAGATTGTGAATCCTCTGAAGTTGATTTTCCATTACTCCTGAATCTAATATGTTTTACTTACTTTGAAAAATTGTCAATGATTTACGACGGAAGTTTTATTTCTGAATTTCTTGAAATTTACTTAAAATCATCCTTTAGTTTCTCGCCAATTTTAATTTTACGCTTCGCGTACAGTAGTTTACGGCAACAATAATCAGCATGTTCTTGAGAGATCTTTTTGCCCATGCCGGAACATAATAATATAATTCGAGAGATAAAGTTATATCAATTATAACTTTTTAGTACATAATTTTAACATCTCTCGATTGCTCGTTTAGCTGGTCCTTGAACTTTCTTCACTGTTTTTTGAGACACACGGGCTTGATTTTTTCATATATCTTATATAATTTCCGATCACTATATATTATTTCTATTTAATCTTCCGCGTTATATTTGTTACTTTCGATAAAGCGAATTTTTAGACCGCGGGATACAGCAGCGAGAATTCCGTTTGCTATCTTTCTCGCTATTTGCAAAAGACCAAATGCTGGAGTAGTCACGCTGTTATCACGCGAAACACGATTAAATCGTCTTGGCTACGGGCTACGAGCGCACCCGCGAATCCTGTTCTCGTCGAGAGCAGAAAAAAAAACCGCGAAGCCGGCCGCGCGCCGTCGTCTTCGTCGTCGGGTTTTCGATAGACGATATCGCCGGAGCCGGTTTCCACCGACGACGTTGGCTTCCCGGTGACAAACCCGCGTGAATGTTATCCAATCGACCGCAAATGTCGCCGTTAAATCGTGACACCGAAGCTCTTTAACCGTAAATTCGCGCGATTGACGACTGACGAATTTTATCTCCGGTTCATCATTTATGGTGTACGTAATTCATTATAATCTCTCGTTAACAGTTGTCGCTCACTGCACGCTAAAATGTTAAACGCAAAAGACCTGCGATGGTTACGAAATTCCTGTCTAGTAAATAATTTTAAATGTGTACCTTTTTTTTTAGTTTATTGAAAGAAAACTTGCATTGGGCTTCGAACGATAGGAATTCGCAGCAAATAATTGCCAATTTTTATTGACATTTCATATTTATTATAATTTACGATGATATTGTACTGGTGGAATATTCAATGTAATAATATCATTATAAATTATAATCTTTATATAATTTAATTTTAACCGATTACAAGAATCGCGTTATTTGTTAAATAAGGATCGCGTAAATCCAGCAATCACGGATAAACTTTTAAAATCATTCGGGCAAATTGAAAGTTGAGCCAAAGGGAAAATTCCATACTTACCACTCCACCATTGAAGCCCCATGAAATATTTACTAAAGGTCAAAGGTAAGCAGGACGATGGTTTTCTGAACTTTAGCCCCGTGCGTTTGAGCACGCTGAAGCGGAGCGCATTATCGGCTTGTAAATTTACGATTGTAAACGATGAATTGAATAGCCTCTGTAAATCACCTACAGAATTGTAATATTAAATGTTTCTCATAAATTTTTCATATCTTAACCTTCGGAAACGCGATTTTTCTTACCGAGAAAATTAGATCTAGAATCTATTATTAATATAACAAATTTAGAATCTATTGTATTTCTTCCAGGGAAATTTATTACATTATACATCTTATATCGTTTATCTTACGTTTTGCTACTTAATTTATTTATCATAAAGTCATATTAGTAAAAGTTAATAATTCTCGCAATGTTCGTATTTTTCTCTTTTATTTTGTCATCCGATGATCAGTCAACATTTGATCGTTTTAGTGTGTGAATTTTTGAAAGGGAATTGCAGGGAAGGGAACCGAAACGTAAAACTCCGGCAAAAAGTCAACAACTAGTTTCGAAGCTTTCGAATATTTGCAATGGGCGGTATTTCTAAAATTTTCGAAATACCGGCTTATTTCGCTCGTATATGCTCATTTGAATAAACAACTTTTATGTACACACTAGGAATTCTCAATCTGTAGCCTGCGGGCCGGATCCGGCCCTCGTGAAGTCTCATGTTAATAAACGTTAATAATTGTCGCAACAAAATGCTCGTATTTTTCTTTTTTATTTTGTCGTCCGATGATCAAGATTTTTTGGCACAGCCAAGAAATCAAAGGCCAAGAAATTTCAGCGTTATAATATAAGAGAATTTTAAAATGAAGATGTCTTGTTTTTATATGATTTTCCAAAATAAAACTTATCCGACCCTTCGGTGATCACAAATATTTTAATATGGCTCTCTTGATAAAAAAAGGTTGAGAACCTTGAGAACCTCTTGGGAGATACACCATTCGTGAGTAAACATCCGTTCGAAAAAATATGTTAAAAACAAAATTAGCGCTCACTATCAGTGCTTCAAACGCATTGGTATCTTTCAAAACACATACTTCAAAATACATCCTAAAACTCTTGAGTCTTATTTTCATAGCATTAGAAAACAAGATTCTTATTTAAAAATTTTTTATTTTATTAATTATTAATTATTTGTTATTATTAACCAAATTATTTTAAAAGGAATAGATAAAATATCCCAGCTATATCTTTTGAAAAATACCGTGTGATCTTGAATCCTCTCTAAATTTCTTTCGTTTTAGTTGTTGTCAAAGATTGTTTGTGTTAAAAATCCTTTTTTAATGTATCTTTATAATTGCTTTTGCATGTAACATATTCTAATTAACGATATCGAGTAAATATTGAGAAATACTCGAATTTTCATATTTTACCATAAAAATGATACTGTAAAAGAGATATGTAAACTTCTATAAAAAAAATAAGTGTTAAAATCACACGATTTATAATGGAAATGTATACACTTGTTGTTCATGCGATTTTATATATCGTATTTTTTACAGTATTTGACGTACAATGACATATTTTTCATTCGGCTAATTAGATTAATTATACGAAGCAAAGTACGATATTGCAGCCAATGCGCAGCGCATAGGGGGCAAAGGGTTATCCACCCTGTGAGAAACACGGGAGTTCCGCGTGCTTGGCGTATGATATTTCATTGTTTTCCTTTTCTTACCGTACGACCGCGATACTACACGTCGCGGCGACCATTACATATAATTTCGATTTTCTCGAAATTTCTGCCTGCGCGAAGAGCAGTTCGGCGTTCGGAGAGTCGCGTTATGTAACCTTGGGGCGCGGGGTCGCGCTAGAGCCGTTCCTGAAGAGGGGGCCCTCGGTGTTTTCCAAATCAGCTGTTAGCACTCGGCCGGGCAGCGGGAGAGAGGGAGGGTGGGTGGAATCGGGTGGGGTGGATAAAGCGCTCTGGCTCTCGCGTAGGGTCCGTCGGTCAGGTTCTTCAGTCCACAACGACCCTGCGCGGCGAGTAGGTACATCGTGTGGATTCTCGCTCGCGCCTCGTGTAACTCCGCTCGTATTGTGGTGCGTAACGCGCAACGGACACCGACAATCTCGTCATAGCGTCGTGCGCCTGTCACGGCGAGACCGCAGACTTTCGCGAGGACACACACGCTTCGTGGATCTCGCGCGTTATCGAAACACGGACTGTTACTGTACGGGTGAAAGTGAAGCTTTTTAAAGCCGAGGGACTGGATACGACGGGGTGTCCGAAATTGTTTCCCGTTGCGTCAACGTTCGGCAGTGTCGCACACTGGCGACCTTCGACCCCGGAACCATCCGGCGTCGACGTATCCGTGACCGACATTCTCATCCTCATCCTGGTCCTCGTCTTCATCAACTGGAAACGCGGTCGGAGTATCTGACGAGAACTCCTGCAGTTTCTATCTAACAATAAGACTTAACGAGGACACGGATACTCTGGGCAGAGACAGATATCTCATTCGTTCTGTCAGACTGATGAAAAACTACGCGGAATCAACACGTCGCGAATAGGCTCGCATCTGTGCGTGCTTTTCGAAGCACGCGTCGACGTCCTCGGCGGACTCGCACTCCCGGGGAAAAACGGGGCGAGATATTCGCGAATCTGGTCAAGGCCCGCCGGCATTTGTCCGACGATCGTGCGAACAGCCGCCACAGCCGGACTGCGAGCGTGTCGCTCGCCGCATGCTGCGCGGTGGTTCCCTAAGTGTGTCAGTAGGATAACTGACGGCGTTTACGTTTCGTTTAACCGACGCGACGCTTCGCGATCGTTGCGCGAAAAAGTTCGACTTATGTCGATCGCCGATCCACCGCCCCCCGCCTCTTTCTTCCTACTTTTTTTTTGTCTTCATTCCCGCTGACATTGCTTCGCGCCGCGACGACAGTGACGTACGCGGCACGCATCGTACCCCCCCGGGTCCGTCGTTTCGCGATGGAGGAAGAGGAGAGTCTCGTGGCGACCGACACTGTCTCGGTCCCGTCGAAGAAGGAGAGCGGTTATTTCGAGGAAAACTGCGGTGACCTGAGCGACGTAATCTTCAGTAATTACAATCATTACGGGGCGCTCCTCAGCGTCGACCCCGCTGGCATCTTGATCATCAACGAGGCCAGACGCTCGGATCACTGGGAGGAGAGCAGGCAAGGATCCTCTTTTTCTTCCGGCCTGGTCGAGGATATAAACGACCTTGACGTTAACGACTCCGACGAGGCTAAGGACGACGTCGCCAAGGACCCTGAAGATGTTAAGCGTGACGTCGCCGAAGGCTCCGAGATAGTCGTTGACGGCCGCGTAGGCTCCGAGGAACTTGCCTATGCCCGCGAGAATTCCGAGGCGATCTTCCGTGTCCAAGACTCCAAGACAATCGTCAAGTCCGAGGCACCTGCCTGCGCTCACGAGGACTCGAAGGCAGTCCTCTGCGTTCACGGAGACACCAAAGCGGTCGATTATATCAACAACAGCTCCGAAATAATCGATTGCACCGAAGAGGATTCGACGAATGTTGAGTGTGCAACGAGCCCCTCCATCATCGTTGAGGACTGGGATGATGTGGAAATATCTGATGACACAGGTAAAACCACCCCCTGTCGATGATAGAGATGTTATATCACCGTGTCTTACGGATCCTTTTGTTCACAAAAAGCCACGTCTTTTCGTCGTTTGTACTTTGCGCGTCCGTCGATTAGTAATTCTTCAATGATCGTAGGCTCATTGTCATTATCCCTCGATAGTTCGAAAACAGTCGTCTTTCGTGTCAAGTATGCCACGCGTGTTTGTCGTTAAACTGAAAAATAGATACGATGAATGGGAAGGTGAGTGAATAAATGAAAGGCAAAGCAATATTCTTTTAAGACGCGGAATTTATGTCGACCGGCGAATGTTTACTGTGCGTGATATTTAGCAATGGCTTCAACAGGTCGTAAATACATATGTAAGTACGGCTAATAAACCGTAGGCTTCTTAAAACCCATTAGGTATCGATCTGATTGTTTGATATTTCCCCATTTGCTATTGGGTTGCGGCACAGCATTCGCAACGCTCGTAATCTTAAAAAAATTAACAGTTTCTAATTATATCTATCGTGCTAATTTGTTGTACACACGATTTAGAAAAGTTTTCCATTTATTTATCTTTTTTGACGCTAAATAAAAAGTATATAGAATATATAAAATAAAATTGACAACTTATTATCTTTGACGATCAATAACACCTTCGCAGGTATCGGTTTAAGGCAAAAACTATTAACTATTAGTTCAAAGGCTATGTTAGGCGAATAATTTAGTATACTTAAAATATAACCTTTGATAACGACGAAGCCAAAAAGCGCTGTCATTTTAAAGGCCATGTACATATTTTATACGTACTGTATTGTAATATTTTATTCTAAGAATTTGATTATTTTTTTCAAATTGCATAAATTTAAAATGTGATAGCTTTTAATGTCACTACATAACGTGTTTATTCGAACTATCGTACATCAATTAACATATTTTTTAATAAATTTATCTAGGACTAATGGTGGCTGCGCATCCATCTTACCTGTATGTAAGAAAACGAATCGTTAAAAAACCGTTTTTTATATTCAAAGTATCTTCGGTGGGCCATTATAATGGAAATGGTATATAATGAAGGCCAAAAATCATTAGACGAATTTTCATAGCTACAGATTCAGGCAGCTTAATTTTTAAGCCTATTAAAACTTCGGATGGTTCCTACCTGTCGCTAAATATTCGAAAGCCTTGACCAAATCTTGACTAAATCATAAACCCCAGCGGTTCCGTTAAACCATAAAATATCTTCAATTTACTTTTATCGCAAAAATCTGTTTCAACACCGCAGGTAGTCCGATATGACTAGGATTAGTATTTTCTTCGCGACTAAAGTAACAGAAGGGAAGATAAAAAAAGAAGGAAGATAAAGAAAAGCGCAAACATACAAAAATATCCTTTCACTGGGGTTTTATGTTCTTTCTATTTTCAATAGTTTCAGGCAATCCAAAGGCAATCTTTGAACAAAGAGAAAGAACTAGGATTTTCCTAGAACTTCCTCAAACCCTACATTCTATAGTCTTCGCAATATTATTCTCTCAACTTTATTAATGATAGCCATGACAGGTCTTTTCAGATTCCTTTGTTCTTGAGATATTCCCAATTCCCATTGTACTATCTTAAGGATTTGAATCAAGGTTCCAAACTTTTATAACGTTTGCTTCACGCATTAAGACCAGTAGGTACGTATTGTTTTAGGCTCACTATCACCCAAAAAAAAGTATTCTATTTACAAAGTGAAATTTCCTGTAATCCTATATTCTAAGCAAAAACTTTTACAGAAAGAGTATTCCTCTGTCAATAAAGTGGACTATTCATCAAAAATCTATTACATATTATTCTAACGGTTTTCCTCTTGTATTAAGAGGAATATGTTTACTTGAAACGGAATATAATCTGTATACAAGAGGAAAATGATATTAAGAAGAGCAAGATTGTAAATGCAAGACGAATTCCTCTAATTGTAAAAATATTGTGCTTAGAATATTTTCCTCTTGATTTTAGAGGATTCCTCTTGAGGCCATATATAAGAGTAAAATCCGCTAAAATTTAGAGGATTCCGCTAAAACTGAGATTATTTTTTTTTGGGTGATCTTTTATTCACAGAACCCTTGACGATCCGATGACGAGCTTTTTCTGGCGCGTGCGCATGATTTTTTTTAGCGCGAGCACCCAACAGTTAACTTTTCTCGACGCGAATATAATGCGGACTTCGACCTTACGCTCCGTTGCCGCGCGATATTGTCCTTCGTGCGTGAAAAAAATTTTTTTTTTTATAGACGTTTGTGTTTGTCCCGAAAAGAGAGATCACGTTTCGAAAAAGAAAGATCACGGCTCGTGTTGATTCAGATTGCGCCAAGTGTGGCGAGAACGCGCGCTTCCTCCGTCACATTTATAGTTCACAGAGACTTTCAGCAATCAATATAATCATTTCTTTATCAACATACACTTGCCTTCTTTTATTTCCGCTCACAATTTGCGCTTACATGTTCCTGGAACATACTAAATCATTGTCCGAATCGTTTCTCGTGTGTCACACATTTTCGTACTGAGAAAATAATAACGTTCTTTATTTTACTCCCTAATACTTGCGGTAGTTCCGGCATACGTGTTTTTTAGCGAAAGGGTGAGGAGTTAATATCACGACAGGAAAGGGGGAGGGGAGATCTTAATCACTTTCTCCTGGTATATACACCGAGAGACATGACACGGCTGAAACGCTCAGGTTTTGCGCACTTTCGAAACCAGCCGTGTTGTTATTCTCAATTGAGGGAAGCTCGTTTCGAGTCTCCGAGAAACAGCGCGACGTTTTAATTTTATCGTTATACTAAAACGTTGCGCATCCGCGCCACTAGAGAATTGTTTTTCGCGTCAGTAATATTATATCCGATTCCAATGTTCGTTCGACATTTGACATATGCGAGAAGCTCGCGGACGGGGGGACGGTGTGTCGATAAATCGACAAAAAATCGTCCCGTTTCGTATTCTTTGTTCGCGCAATATCTATGAACGAAAGAGTTGAATGTCGAAGGCAGCAACCCGAAGGCGTTTCTTTGCCTGCGAACAAGTTAATCGACACGCGGAAAGGTGGTAGCTCATTCTCGTCGCTCGCTCAACAACCGTACCGCATCTGCAAGTGCTATGGGAGATCTAAAAATAAACCGCTATTATCAATGCGAGAAGCCGTATCGAGAGCCAGGGCAAAAATATCCAATTACAAACATTACAGACGTTTTCACAGAATAGCCTCTTTCTCTCCCTGTCCCTTCTTCAATGATACAAGCCGTCGTGCATTATATAACGTTTTATGCTATCGTGAAAATACAATATATAGGCGCTTGTGCCGCCGTTTATGAAACTGTTTATGAAAGTCGGATCGATCTTGCAATCGGTGATAAAAGTAACGCGGCAAGTATGTTTTACGCCTGACACGTTCTCTGCAAATGCAATTTCTTCTTTCGCATACATTCCGCTGAGAATTATGGAAAAGGAATCGTATCACGTAAAAAGAAAAATATCACATGTCGCTAAAAATAAACGGGTAGATGTGACATGTACCTACGTGAATATAACGTCCGCTCGTGCAACGTGAGCACATCGTGCCAGGCTTTCTTCGCGAAAAAGAGCTTGATAAAATAAGAATTAACTCAGCGTGGTTTTTTGCGTGATAAAATGTAACGGTCGTTCGTTACACAATTTTTGTTGCAGACGCGCGTTGTATAAACATTCGAAATTAAACAGAAATGATCAACATGTACGCAAACATACTGGCAATAAGCACTTTTGACGCGAAAAACAATTGTTCGAGAGCCCGCGTTTTCCAAAGTTTCATAAAACTTTGGCGCAACAGGCGTTCACGCACGTTGTATCGTACGCGCCACTTAATATTGCAATCGCAAAACGATTGCGATTTGGAGTGTCCATCGATACAGCATGTTGCAGAGAGTCTCTCAATTACACGGCACATCTGGTCGACAAGAATGATTGCCCCTATCTGAACATCAATAATTTCCTAGTTCTACGGAAATAAAAAAAAAACAGCAACTAAAGGATTTCGACAAAGAGAAGATTGATAAGATACTTGATTTTTTAGGTAATCTTGTACGGATCTCGCTTTAGTAAGAATTTCGGAAACACTCTAATTTTTACAGATTATTTAATGATATTTAAAGAATTGATAAGATAAAATTGGGCAAATTAAAAATACATTTGGGACATCGTTAAAAGTAAATTAGAATACTTTCTTAATGAGACTTCCTGATTGAGAAAAATTCTAAATCGGTCAGGAAGTTCGTGAGCGAGACAAGCGGCGTTTGTTTGCATATTTACACGTGTACATGTACTTACTACGTGCCTATAAAAAGAATTCTCGGAAATAAAAGAGGATTCCGTACGATGCTAAACCGATTCGAGATTGGGCACGTAGCTACAACGAGCGACAGATACTCGTGCCGCCGGATGGCCGTGAAAGATAGGTCATAATGAAGAAAGAGAAAATAAGACTAAAGTCTCCACGTGGATGCCGGAAAAGCATAACGCAACTGACTCGATCAATCTCTAATAACGCGTGCTTCATACGGGACGTGAGTTACCGATACAAAGGATTCAAACAGCTGTTGTTCTATAAATAATGCAAGGTTGAAGAATAAACCGGTAAATACTGGTACGAAGTGATAAACTCTATCCCTCTGTCCTTCCATTTTCATGTTATTTTTACCCAAATACTTTTATGTATATTTTATGTATTTTTCCTTGTTCCCCTCGGGCACGCGAACGGATGTTAGCGATTAACAATGCGACTGACTAACATTACATCGCAATTTGAAATTAAGAGATCTCGCCAGATTGAGCATCGAAGACTTAAATAAATTTGAGTTTAATAATTAAATTTGAGTATATAATTAAGCTTATAATAAAATATAATTTTAGTGAAAGAGTATACCGAAATGAATATCTTTGACGGACGTCTCTTGCACACAATTCCTTTTATTTTTATCAGAAAAGTATATAGAAATTAGATGCGAAGGATAAAAATGTGATAGGTTCGAAAATATGTATCGACGGAAGTGTCGTCTGCTCGTTCTCTCCATGCAAGTACACGGCAATTCATCGTAAACTTAAAACGGTGCTGTGTGCTGTAATATTTTTCAACGACGCGACGCGATATACGATTATCTTGCCCAGAGGTACCGAGTACGGTTACGTACGTACACCCGATACATCCAGTGGCGTAATATTTGCCTTGTTTCTATTACGAAAGTGTCTCCACCGAAAACGCTGTATTGTAATATTCGCTCGACCAGCAAATACTTCAATTATTGAGCGCGAAATTATGCGGCCACACACCATTTATCAAGCGAGGAATTATTAGGCCATAAAAAGACGAGATTTTTGCGCAACTTTGCGTATCTTCGTTTCGAACGAAGAGAGAGAGAGAGAGAGAGAGAGAGAGAGAGAGAGAGAGAGAGAGAGAGAGAGAGAGAGAGAGAGAGAGAGAGAGAGAGAGAGAGAGAGAGAGAGAGAGAGAGAAGAGAGATTGCTATGCCGTTCAGAATTGTTGATATGAACCTAATTGTTAATCACATTTTTATGATACGGTTAATACGATGGACGTTAGTTTTTATGGGCACGATTTCTAGCTGCTTTTGTAACATGTTTATTCAAGTAATGTAAAGATTAATCGATGCACGATATATACGACAATGTTATCAAGTTTTGATGTATATGAATTGCTTATTTGAAATATGACGTTTCGTAGAGTTAAATATAATTTTAAAATTTAAATAAAAATTCTGACAAAGACTCGATTTTGAATCTGTTGAAGAATCTTAATTTAAGATTGTTTTTAAATTAAGATTGTTTTTTTTTTTAATATCTTTTATCCAATTTTCAGCTCTTCATACGATAAGCAGTCGAATTTATTTACATTTCAATCAATTGCAATGGACGACAATTTAATCGTCGAGTTGTTTAACAAATGTCTCGCTTTCGATGCAACATTTCACATTTTCATGATTGTGGACAATCGCAGTATATAGTTATCGTTGGTCTTTCCATTATGACATAGCGCGTATTGACTGCTTCGAGATAAGAGAAGATGATAAAAGCAAATAAGGTTGATATAGCTCTGCGTGTATGGATTTCGATGTCAGAGTCGCGCGAAAATGATTTCAATGTTTGTTTGCAACGAAGGCGATTCGACACTTCGACAAAATATGCCTTTCTGTAGGATTAAAGATTGAAATGTATAAAATATTCAGCTGTATGGTGCACATAACTTTTTCAAGAATTCGAAGAAAAAATTCAACTCTTGTAATGTAAAAAAAAAAAAATTGTTATTACGTCCGATATATCCAGTGTAATTAATCTTTTCAAGTCCTCTAATAGTGAGTTCGATTAGTTGCACATCGGCAGCTTAAATATTCTATGAAGTTCCGTAGAACCGTTTCGGTCCTTCTTCTTCAGAGAAAACTTACTTGATATAATGAGTAGTGGGGGAACCAGGTAGATTCTTGGAAATTTTAAGAGAAGCTCTAACGCAGTACGGTGAGCGGAGGGGATAGAATTTTCCAAGGCTTGTGTTAGTTAGGCCCTTAGAGATAGGAAAAGTTCTGAATGGTGGGGACAATTTAAGCTATTAGGTCTTTAGAAATTTTAACGGCGGCCTGCAGTCCGGTCGCCTCAGTCGACCGGTGCACGTGTAGCGGAAAGCAACCTGAACTGTCGCGAATGCACTACGCTGCAGGAAAGCCGTTATCGAACGGGCTAAAAGTGGCCGCTTCTCAATTCGGGTTTCTACAGCAGAATTTCCGATTATCGTAGGCGGAGGGAGAGGCAATGCGCGAAAACGGATTTTTTGATTTCTTCCAGAACTCAAAAAAGTTCTAGTATCGTGATATTGTTTGTGACATTGTGAAACTTGGGTGATCCAATTTTTTCCTGCAAAATGGCCAAGACAGGTCAGTCGGACACAGCTTTTTTTAAATTTTCGACACTCACAATTTTAATTGGGTTGCTAGGAAAGTTCTGGCCGCCTTGGGAACCCACACCATGAACGTTTATTTTGTACAAAACCAAAAAAGTTGATTAATTCAAAAAGTAGACACCGTCCGCATCGATGACCTTTCGCCAACGCTCAGGCAGATTTCGGTAGAAATTTTGCGAATGTTCCAGTGAACAGATTTTTCGTCAAATCCTGAAACGGCCAGAACTTTCCTAGCAACCTGATATTTAAGCCTTAAGTTATAAAATTATTTGCGAAAATAAAATCCCTTCCGATTTAAACGCCATAAATAATGTTCTTTAAATAATGTTATTTACTTTACTATAGTATATTAATTCTTATTTTATATTGCTCATAATTAATTAATAATTGTTAATTATATATATTATTATAATATAAAATGCGAAGCAATTAAGAAAACATTCGGCATCAGTTTCAAAAAAAAGGAAGGCTATAAATTATAACAATTTCAGCTTTGTAGTTTTGAAGTCTCTTTGAGAATTCAGGTATTTTGTTTAAGTTTAAAAAAAAAATTCAAAGAAAATTTTTCTGAAAAAAGAGAAAGAGAGAATGTCAAAAACAAGGGATCATAAATCAAACCCTTAGGATGCATTCCGATTAAGTTTCTTTGTTATCTTTGTTGTCTTTTTCAGACCTGATGGTATTCAGAAAATCTTTCCTGTCTGAAATAAGAATGCAAAATTTCATGAAAGGCTAAAAATAACTTTCACTTTGTAAGTGATGGATAAAAATAAAAGTTTATAAATAAAAAGACCTCCTCCCTCTTCTGATATAACAAAATTTAATGTGAATAATATGTAGATAATACATTCAAATATTTATTATGAATAATTATATATGTCATAAAATGTATTAGTCAAATTTATTATATATAAAATAATATTGATTTATTATAATTTATTAATATTTATATTTCTAAATTAAATTATTATTATAAATTTGTGAATGGAGGAGCTTTATACGTATATAATAACATAATAAGCTTTAAAAAAATGTAAAGAGAAAAGAGAGAGGAAATTATATGGTAGAGAATCGCGTGAAAAAACATTGTCTGGAGGTCGAGCATATTTCTGCGAGCTTTATGTATGTATAACGTGTAAGGAATGTCGAGAACGCTGACCCGACAAATTTTTAGGGAGTCACCGATTTCTTGGGAACTCTGTCTCGTGTCGGTTTTTCCGCTCAAAATTGACAATGAATCTGTCAAATTGCGCTCGCTATAAATAATAAAATTAATCAGGGGTGCCATAGTTTTAACAATGATCCGTTGCTGCTCGTGCCTATTTTCGAATTACGCTATAATTGTATTCCGTTTCTTTTTTATTATTAAAATATCACATTTATTTGCCCTCGATTCTTCACTGCCTTGGAGAAGGACGCTAAATCGTCGCGCGTAATTTTTAACCGCATATATGTTAACAGCTTCGACACACTTATCCGCTACACTTTCATCTGCATACATTCATTTGCGCATTTTATTATCCACACTTTTTTGCCCGTGAGAAGATACAATCAGGTTATTATCGCGAGCAGTTTTTACATCGACGGCCGTTTTAAACCTTGGTGTCATCGTCGATGGAACGCATTAGCATTGACTAAATTAGCGATCATGCGCGAAGTGTGTGCCTGTACGCGGCATGCAAGCGAGACACAGTCGTGTCGCATTCGTTTTTTCTTGGGCACGCGAATATTAGACGCGTACCTGCCTCCTAATGCAGATATTTTGCATGACAGTGTGGCACGTGGGACGGTCACGCAGACCCCCCCCCCCATCCCTAACAAAGATAGCGTGCGGATTGCTCCGTGCCGCGGATTGCTGTTTTATCCGAGAAATTAACGTACCAGATGATTTTTACGACGAACTTAGTTACCGTTACCCGATAATTTCCATAATTGCATTATATACAAACTTTCGGCTTTTGTTGCAGAACTGGTTATGCTAATTACGTACAGCTGCTCTTCTGCAAACCGTAAAATTTTTGCAATTTTTTTATGTTGTTAAGTTGGAATATATCAAGTAGAATATATATCTTAAAGAGGAATGCATTAAATGGACGATTCAATGCGCACGAGTAAATATTAAGACAATACTTCTTTTTCTCTTACAAAGGACATCTAATCACGGCGGCATTTATTTTGCATTGATTTCGTGTGAAATTAATTGAGCAGCAAGCGAGAAGTGATAAAAATTTCATGGTTCGGCCGTATCGTTAAACGAATAATAAATAACATCATTCAATTATAATGATGAAATATATGGGTAACGCGAGTTTTCTAGATATAGTGTGGTAGTGTCCCTAATCCGTAATCGATGATAAGCGAACTCTTCGTTTTCCTTGTATTTCTCGGAGCGAGTGAAATTGGTTTTTAGTGTGGCGCGTAACTCGTTTAGTAAGATTTCGCGTGTTTCGCGAGAGTAATGTGCTCAGGAGCATGCATATTACTTTCACATTTCACTTCGGCCAGTTTCGGCTCGAGAACTCTTGTGTGTGTGGCGCAAACAGAAAACCTTTTTCCAAAATTTAATCCCTACGTTAATCCCCCCGTATTTCGATCGCGAATAATTAGCGCTTCGTAATTAAGCTTATTGTTCGTTATTATTATTCGTATTTTATTGAATTATTCCAGAACGTATCGCGTTCCTGATTGACGAAATAATAAAATTCATATATAAATAATTGACAAAACGAAATGTATAATATAGATTAGTGCGTATATATGTAAACAAAAAGTAGTGTAAAAGAAGAAGGAAATAAATATAGTCATTTAATGCGTTTAATGTGTTTAAAATTGTGTTTAAAAATTAGGTTTATTAAAGTTTAATGTCGTGTGATCTTATATATATTGTATATATTATTTTGCACATTTATTGCTTTACATTGTATTTATTACATTGCTGTACTTCTTTTGTTTAAAAATAAAGAATTATTTTGTCATGGAGAAAGTTATATAGACGATATATGTAGTTTTTCTGTCAAATGTATAAAGACTGAGACATGATCTCACTTTTGAGATACATTTTCTATTATTTATAACTATAATTAATTATTAAGACCAAATGCAATACACGTCAATACAAAAAAGTTATATATTTTAATATTCAGCACTTGAATCAATGCTGTACATTTTTTTACTTTTAACGGTACGACTGTCAAACAAGTAATATTCGAAGCCGATAGAGTTCGATTAAAAATAGAAATTTAATGGAAAACTCGCGAATAATTAATGATTACTATAGGTAGAGAAAAAATTGACGTGTGGGCGCCAAATTAAGTAGGCCACGTGGCACATTTCGGTTCTTGGCATCGATAACGGGGAAAATGGTTCTAAGGTCGCCACGGAATCGCGACGGTTATAGCACGAAACATTGATGGTATCTTTCCATTTAGAATTTATTATTTAGCACTGTGTCTCCAGAATTCTTCTAGATATTCTTCCATTTAGATTGAAGACATATTCGTAAAAATGGTCGGAATCTTAACTTAAAGAGAAGAAACAAGAATTTTTGCTGTCACGAATATATGAGAGATAAATTTTACTTTTTCGTTTATCTCTAAAAAGTGAAAGTTATATCGTTTTGCGAGAATATTTTTAATTATTAAAACAGTCTGTTAATTACGCGGGAGAAGCTCTTGAGAGAAACGATTTAGATTTAGAGCGTACGATTATTACGAATGCAGCTTTTTCAAAAACTGGTTAAGCTAATCCGTACAAATTGGCCGCTAATTGTTTGGGTACTCGTGTTGGCGGTGTGCACGAGCGTCCTGCAAAAATCCCTGAAAGCGTCTAAATTTAGCAATTCGCGTATGCATATAGCACCAAGCATCTTTCTATTTATAGAGCCCGCATCGCGCATGTGTTCATGTGTACTCGACAATAATCGCATTCGACCGTACTACATTTGTGACATTGGGATTTTGCTCGGGTCGATTGGTTCTGAAATGCATTTTTACAACAATTTGCGTAGAAAAATGTAATTAAAGAAAGAAGAAAGGCCTGATATAAAAATAAGGGTATTAGACAGATTTTGGAGAAAGAAAGTTTTAAAGTGAAATGGAGAAAGATAATAGGAAAGTCTTGACAATTTTTCTCTGTGTTATATCGAAGTTCTCCATCGCTGTATTAAATTATTAACGTTTGAGGTAAATGTACAACAACTAAATTATTTGCATTTTAAGTTAAGTGATTCAGTATATTTCTTGCTAGCGCGCAAAAAAAATGTTACAATAATCCTTGACAAATAATTGTATCAATATTAATCAGAATATTAATCGAAATGGAATATCGGGAGATATGAGGATAAATCTTACAATTAGTGCCATTCTTCTAAGATTAATTTTATTTAATATCAATGCGATTATACGTTCTTCAATCAGATAAATAACTTTTTGCCTCGCTGAATAAATATTTATTTATCAGTGAGATAATAGCAGCATATTGCACGTGTATGCTAAATAACTAGTTAGCAGACGATTAATTTAACATTGGGGAATACACGTGTGTTATACGATTTACAAATTGTAAATTCAAATTAGACACGCGAATCTGTATTAATGTCTTTCCGAAGGATAACTTTCTATATGCACAGAATACTTATGTATATACACTTTGCCGAACTCTGCGACATTTTTTAGGCTTCTGAGATATATACAGTTTAGATTCGAGTGTTATATTTTTTATTTTCTATTAAAATCGCATCGACTTCTCTCGAAAAGAGACGTCGAGCGAGAGATCGGAGAAGAGGTTTATTTTTGATTTATCACATGTGTGAATAAAGTTATTTATAACTTCAGTTTATAACTTGAGTCAGTGAGAAATCTAATATTGTCCGATCGCAAACTATATAGAGATCGATTACACGTTCCAGTGACTGGAAACCATCCGCCGCGTCGCGTCGCGTCGCGTCGGAAAGATCTGCAATCGCGGTCTGAGAATCACTGCATCACCATCACGTAACACATTCACCGACACGTGCGCACACTTATAATCATCGCGGGGACATTATTGTGCGGTGTATATCGCGTGATAAAAATATCTGGCAGCGATGCTTAGTAAGGCAGTGAGTTTCGCGATCGCGTCGCTGAGCGCGGAAAAAGAATTTGCAACGCCTTCGGAAATTCAGAGTCGCTCGCGTTCGACGGAGCGAACTATTATGCAATATTAACGCGTTCGTAAGAAAAAAAAAAAGAGAGAAAGGGGGAAGAAATATTATAGATAAGGAACGAGGGGGAGAAATGAGCCGTTGTGTTGCCACGGTCTCGAGAATTCCCCCACCTGGAAGGTTAAAATATTAAACGGTCCGAGCGAATTATTCTCGTTATCAATTATTCGCGTCGCGCCGACGACGACGACGACAACGACGCTGGCTGTGTCCGTTGTCGCGGATGTTCTTGCGCGACTTGTCGATAAACTCGGTGATGCAACGGGAGAGAGAGACAACGCGGGTGACATGCACGTAATACGCGGTACGTACGTTATGTCACCGCCGTTGCCGCGGAGCGGCCGATATGGCGGCCGGCTTTCCTCTGGCATAATTACGCCGTGAGGCGAATTAATATTTAAGTGTCGCGATACGCGCGGGGCTCCCATGCGAAGTGGGAGACGCTCAACTATTTACCGGGAGGAAAATAGACCAAGGATTAATCCGGGGGTTTGCCCTCATATTGATAAACTGCTATTTAATAAATCAAACCGTTTTTTTCCCATGAAAGTTCTTAAAATAAACCTCTCTGAGAATTGTGTGAATCCCCCGTATATATCTCTCTCTCTCTCTCTTTCTCGCGCGCGCGCGTTATACACAATGGTCCTGGGTTCGTTATTATCTTAATTAATTCGTTATCTTTCGATAAGCAATGAATACACTTTTCTATTTCTGAGACATTATATGTTTTTAAGATATCTTGCCACTAGCTTCTACATCAGTTAATTGTTATTAAATTACTATTTTATATTTTGGGAAGTCCGCAATTGATATAGGATATATTTATCTAGCGCAGATAGTGTTCTAATCATAAAATCGCTTAGCCATTTAAACTTGAGACGCGGAATGCTTTTCAAGGATGTCGCCTCGCTGAATCTGCACGTTTACGTTTATACGTTATCAACGATTAATGTCTTTCATGCAAGGCTAATGATCAGGAAGAATCTCCATGTTTTTACACTTGATCTTTGATGCGGTCGTAATGTCTTTTTGTTATTATTGATTGATGCCAGACAATTCATGGGTATATATTAATCTTTTTATGCTAATCTTGAAGACTGTAGCATTTAGATCGGCATTGTAAAAAGCTTATTTGCATTTTTAGATGTATTTATGTAAAAATCACCTTGTACAGAAGCAGTCAAAAGTTATTATTTTTATTTCCTTTCGAATTAGATAGAAAATAATACATGTTGTGTATAATCACGATTATCTTATAGTCTTCTATCTTGAACATGATAATTTACTTGCCTTCTATCCTTCGCAATCTACATACGTTAGGTACTTACGTTTGTTAAGATCTGTCCACATTTCTTTTAATTGATTTCAATTTAGTTGCGGTTAATTCGGTACTGCGAACGCATAGCGATTAACGACATTAGCAAAAATGATTCATAGAATCGTGATAAAGAGTATACTTATTAAACGAGGGTTTCTCCTCGCGTGTATGTGAGACCTTCTTCTCTAACAAAATACACGCGTCGCTCTCAATGCCTGTCGGAAATAGCGCCAGGAGGACTAAAATGTACCTCAAAAGCAACAACGTAAAACATATTTTTACGGTGTTTACGTGTATATGCGTTAACGCATTGTCCCATACTTATATTTACCGTTTCAACACGACTTTTTTTCGTCAGTCGAGGAGTCCGGAGTTCATGGACTCGGGGATCTCCCGTTGTTGGCACGGCGATCGGCGACGGGGACTATTTTTTCTTCCCCGCCGCCGTCGCGCCGGTCGAGATGTGTACCGGCGAGTAAACAAGCCGATCCGGCGCGAGTTGTAAGTTGTAAGGTTCTAAATATAAAATCGCAACAGATCAATATCAAGCGTGCCCCTTCCCCCCCTCCGTCGTGCACGATATTAAACCGATAAACACGGGAATGGATATCTGGAGCGGCTCGTGCCGCGGTTCGTCCGTATCGGGTGTTTCTCGAGGTAATCGAACGTCTTGAAAGAGATTATTGCACGAGAGAGCGCAACGCCGCTGATCTTATCACGGCGGTGTCCCCCACGGCTACTTTCGTGTATCAGTTCTTATTATGGAAGCGCGATAAAAAGAAAAGACGTGAAAGGAACAATCACGCGTCTTTCATGTATACGGAACAATGACAGTGTCCTGGTGAAATCGTAGCGCGATATGCGGCCTATTGAATTCTCCACGAGAGAAATAAAATATTCGACGTGGTTTAAACATCTCTCGCCGTCGAAGAACCGTCTTTATCGATGTAAATGTAGATTAGGGACGACATTTCGAAAGTGCTTTCTTCGTCGCGCTCACTTTCGCCCCCCGATTCGCGAATGATTCTCCTCGAGGGAGTTTCTCAGGGAATCCGCGGGGGATGTTGAATTTCTCGATCTCGTCGAGCCCGCGACAAGAACGGAGGAGATAGTTTTGATCTGTGCGATGAATGGAGCCTCGTGCTCGGCCGTGCCCATCCGTTCGATTTCGCCGCTCATGCTTGCGACGCGGCGCGGCGTTTCCATATCGTTTCAATTAATTGAGGCAGCGGTTGCTACCGCTACCGTTCGACGTAACCTCTCTCTCTCTCTCTCTCTCTTTCTCTCTCTCGAGCCGCACGTGTACTGCCCCACACGTGCCGCGCTGCAGCCACGGTCGCCACGAGTAGAATGGTGGAATGTATGTAGCACCGAGGCAGTACGGTACCAAGTAACGGTTGCGCCACGGTATACCGGCCACGCGGTTCCCCCGCCCTCCCTGCCTCCCTCCCTCGCCGTCCGCTCGTTTTTCGTTAACGTCGCGAAGGGTAGATCCCGGTGGCCTGTTTATGCAATTATTGTTCGCATTACGGAATGACTGCGCCACGTAACAGATTCTTTTTGTCTTATTGTTATATATTAATTAATCTGCGACTATATAGGACAGATTCTTTGTTTGTCAAGAATCTGACGAGGAAAGGAGAAAAACATTTTCTCGCAGAATAATGTCAATTTGATTGCCAATTACGGATTATATTATAAGTATTTTTATCGATATTTTTGTAAAGAATAATTTTCTTTTTCTTTTTAATTACAATGTTTAGGAATTTATTGAAAAGAGAGTTTCTCTTTATTACTTTTAATTTCTCGGGTACACTTTGGCATTTGTTTTACTCATAGCATTATAACATTTTACTCGGTCAAGATGGAAATTTCGATTTTGCGATAACAATTCGTATTCAGCGACACGCTTTGCCGATGAAACCTGTAATTGACTTTGTTTATCAAATTAATTATAATTAAATTAATTATCAAATTAAATTTTTTGACGTACATAGCACTTTCGAAACGATCGTTTATCTGCGATCAATTCTTACACTGTTAAATTCATAGTGTCAAATTATACTCAATTTGAGTCACTTTCAACTATTCTTACAAGTCGTCACTATTCCTACTCAATATATCGCCAATTTTACTTTAAAACAATGCTAATTTAACTAAACCCATAGTGGAAAAATAATACTGTTTTGTGTTTAAATAATAAATTTCGACACGCATGGTACTTAACAAAAACAAAATGTTATTTAACTCAAGATATTGATTTAAATTTCATCCTTTAATATTTAACAATGTATGACTACGAAATCGATGCTGCAGCTAATCGACGTTTTACGTCGACACTTTTCATCAATTTCGATATCGCGGCGTCGAGCCCATATTGATAAACGAATGAACCTGTCGATGACTTGAAAAACGGGCATTCCCCCGTGTGTTGCCACAGAAATTCCTCAGTCACGAAGGGCAAAAGTTCGGGCGCAACACGCTCCGAGCGACGAGCGCAGGGGACGACCGGGGGAAGAGATTTCTCGTGCACACTGCTATCACATGCACGCATACATATACACGCACACACACGCTGTTGTGCATACACGCGTAGTCGAGCCGACGTCGCGGCCGGCGAAAGAAAGTAGTCGGTCCCGTTACGAAATAGCGAGTGAATGCCGACTATCTGGGTCAGACAAAAGCGGAACTTCCGCGACGGTGTATCTCGCACCGTCGCGCTCGTGGGTACGCCCGTCGCAAATTGTACGATAACGGAGGGGAGGGTCCTTTTTCTCCTCCTCCCTCTTCCCATATTTTCCGCACGATTTCCGCGCGGTCGTTTCGAAGAAAATCAAGACATCCGGCGGCCGCGGAACTCGATGGAATCTCCATCTATTATGTAATAAGCCGGAATATGACACGAAACACCGGAGGAGCCTTGAGAACCGTCTTGGAACTCGAAACGGACGCTGAATCGCCTAATCTCGCTTTCTCAGTCACAAGGTAACGGGAATCGACGCCGGTGAAGGAGGTGGGAGAAAGAGAGGGATATCGTCGTTAAAATTCTTTCATTTCGCTTAATCTAATGCATTATAAAGCGAGGAGAAAAAGACACGGTGTACTTCAGAGGAAGAGAGAGACGGATACGAAAATCTGCCGAGGCGCTTCTTGCACCGAGGCCAATTTCGCAAATTGGCATCCCCGGCACCGCGAGATTACGGTACACATCCTTCTCCGATTGTTTTTCCCTCGGTGCAGTCGGGCGTCAGAAAAAGGGAACTCATTATTCACGCGAGTGAGAGGGGCCGGAATGCCGTTCCGAGGTAACGGAGAGGCGAAACTCGCGCCTCGAGTCGGCAAGCCAGCCGGCTCGAAGGAAGGAGGCCGCCGTCGCCGAATCGGAGATCGGAGCTAAAGGGGAATCGGGAATCGGTCGTCTCTCGACGAGATGCACCGTCCTCGGGAGCACGCGAGGAGGTCCCCTGCGAACTTGACTCGCACCTCCGGCAAAGTGGGTCATTCCACGTCCGTGATTCTCCTTGCGCGGAGGGTTTGCGCTAGTTTGCGCTAGTCGCGTGCGCGAATCCGCGAGCTCGCGATAATCGCGAGGTACGTACGTACGTAGATAGGTACATGCGTACGCCGCGCTGGTGCGAATCTCCTACGCTACCTTGACATGCATTCTCTCTCAGGCTCTGGCAGTCAGGGCCGGGGACGCCCGGAATGACGCCCGGGCCTACTCACCCGAGCCTCGCGAACCTCCGCGAACCACGTCCGCTGTGTAGCCGTGTGCTTTCACCGCCTGGTCACCTGTTCTCGATTCTCGTAACGCGATTACGCAATCGTGGAATATTCTTCAGATCCATTTTGTTCTCGAGTAAATGTTAGTTCACCTAGTTGCGACTCATAGATACTCCGATTCCTTTATAGATTAGGAATATTTGATGATAATTTACTCTGCTACGTTTGAAAAAGAACATTCTCAAGCATTTAACGATTCGAAAACAGTTTGAGGCGATTCCGAAACGCAAGGAGGCATTGAGATACTAATTAAATCTTGATGAATTATGCGATTCGTTAGGCTACACGTGTCTTATGCTCTTATTATGACGAGGATTTTTGGAGATGACTTAATTAGATGGTCAAACCATTATATATAAGAATAAATTATTTAACGTGAGAACTTCTACGAAAAGGATTAGTCCTGAACTATCTGAATGGCACATGTATACCTAGGTTTTAACGAGTATCGGAGATTTCTGCACGGTCTCGGTGAGATCGCATTAACCCTCCAGCGATGATTTCCTCGTACCGATTTAGCCGTTGGATCTTCCGGCTTCGCTCGCCGTTTCCCTACCGAGAAATGGGTTTCTCTCTTGGCGTAAAAAAAAAAAGAAAAAAAATCCGCGGAAGGATATAGAGACGCGAAGATGCAAAAGTGAAAGTGGCAACGCCGTTTATAATTTCCGTAACAGAATCGTGACCCACTTGCGGCCGTAGCCACAATCTTGAAATTCCCATTTTTTGCATTACCGTCGAATGAGTCAACGAAATGAGCTCGATGGGGGGATAGCCTTATTAGTCATCCTTTCCTAATATATAGCCACGGGGCCGTTCTCTTAAGATTCCATTCCCTGCACACCGAGAATCTTATCGCGTATTTTTCATTATTTTCGACATGAATAACATATATAGTTTCGCGGAAACACTGTTAAATATTGAAGTATGAAATTTAATATCTTGAGTTAAATAACATTTTGTCAATTCAAACTACCATGTATGTCGAAATTTATTATTTTAATGGAAAACAGTATTATTTTAACTCCATTGATTTAGTTAAATTAACATTGTTTCAATTAAATTAATGATATTATTTTGAGTAGGAGCAATGGCGACCTAGGAATGGTTTAAAATTTACTCAAACTGACTACGAATTTAATAGTCAAGAGATAAAATTATAAGCACGGAAGATATTGCATAAATCCCCCACTCTCTTTTTCTCTCGATTCCGATTGTCCGTGAACTTTGTGACCCACTTAATTACTTCGCAATAAAGAGGTAGATAATAAAAGATAAGGAAAGATAAGCGAAGGACAAACAAAAGTATAACAAAGATACACGTGTATACAAATGATACGGGGCAAAATCCATCAACGTAAAGCGACATTACTCGGTAGATGATAGTCATTTATGCAAGTGGCTCGAAATTGGGGTAAGAGATCGCGATTAGGTCGACGATCAGGTCGATGCTACTCGTCGTGGCTGGCAGAAAGAAAGCTGCAGTTCTGGGACACTCCGCACGGATGTACTTTGCAGAGTCGCTCCGACTTACGACGTGCAATTTCACGTGCAGCTTCAGCGCTCAAGCCTGCTTGAATCGGTTTAAAGGTGGTCTCGACGATAAAGACTCGCGTTCTGGGTGGCCCCCCGGAATCGGGCGCGAATCCCAGCTGTCCCCTTGAAATTTTCCCACATGATGTGCTCGTTAGCCGCGATATGACGTATAAATCTTATAAACGTATCCTTTGCAAGTAAATATTACTTAAACGCGAACATATTTATATCCATTTCTACCAATGTTGATTTTAATCTTGGTTTAACTTACTTCTTATTTTTTTCCTAGTTCTTAGAGTGAAAAAAAGATAAAAAGTAAGTTAAACAAGATTAAAGGTAATCTACATTGGTAGAAATGGACGTTAACCGAGTCGAAGTAGATTCCATATCGCGAGCGAGACTATAATATCTCGCTCGTGCGTGCGCCGCGGAATTTTACTCTCATTTATATTTTTACCTCGTCAATTATTCACAGTTCCTTTCCGATTACGAGCGGCGTTTGTTTTTCTTGCGGGGAATCAAAACCGAAACGAGCGTGTTTCCTCTTGGCGATGCCGATTGACAGTAAATGGCGGATAACGAAAGAAAGAAATAACGATAAAATCGTTATTATGCATTATTTACTGGTCATTATCGTTACCGGTCTGGCTTCTTATCGTTCGCCGGAATAGATACAGTTGTTTCGCGAATTATGTAACGCGGTAACTGAAACGTAAGTAATCGCGACGCCGCTGCCTCGGAATATATGAATGTCTAAAGGTACCATTTCATGCACGGCATTCTGCCGCAGTAGTTCGCTGCTACTGGTTGAAAATTTCTTACTGGATATTTTGCTTCATCGCCGTCAAGTTCAACTGAACCACCAACAGCAGAGCACAGCTGAAAGAGAACACGTACTCTGATGATTCCAGTCACAATTAAGTAGTCATAATTATTCCTAATAAAAAAAACATTCCTGTCGGGACACATAGCTCTGTCATAACAAGAAAAAATTGGTGTTGAGTGAGACATACAATATATTGATTATTATTAAATTTTGGTCACGTAACTGATTTGCTGCTGCGGGCATGCTGCACATGAAAAGGCACCTTAAAGCCGCGGCTTGAAAACTCGCGCGACCAGCAGCGCGGCGCTTAACGCCACGTATTCTCGTAATTTTCATACGAATTTGTTTTCCCTTCGTTTTTAGGTGCATTAGACGCGCCGTTCGTTGCTTCAATTACAAGCGACATGTGTTTCTTGTTGTGCGAACTACCGCGATAAACCACGCGTGAGCGAGGCGAGGCGAGGCGAGGCGCAACGGGCGGCGAATCGCTCACGTGTGTATTCGCGGCGTCGTCGCACCTGCCGATATATTAGCCGCGTGTCGCAGGTGTTCGTACCTTCGCGTGTCACACGTCGAATAAGCGGCATTCCATTCCGCGCCCCGTCGTCCACGCGACGAACGCGCCGAGAAACGTTTTTCTCCTCTCCTCTATCTCTCCTCTCCTCCTTCTTTCTTTCTCTCCCGTCGTACGCGGCGGCGTCGAGAGAAAAATGAATGCCAGGAGCAACCTCATTGTCTCGCGAGAGAAGCCTTGTCAGCCTCGCGCGCGTCACAACGTCCGCAATCTCTCCCTTGCCTCGCCCCCCTCGGCGTCTGGGAACCCGCGCACCGCGCGACAACCCGCGCGTCGCCGAGGAACGCGAACGTTGCGCGTTGGGGAGAGAATGTGACCGTTAGGAATGAAGAAATTTATTAATTAGCGTACTCCAGTTCGGCCGTTAGACTCACTCGGCGAAGCTCAAATTGAGAGTTCATTTTATTGAAAGTCTTTTTCACGGTGTGTGCTCCCGGCTTTTTTAACCCTCGGTAGTCGCACGAGGTCAAAGTGACCCCAACCAATTTTCAAACAGCTGCGTGCTGTTCAAAAACTAACAGTTTATGTGGATCGCAAATAATTCTAGAGTTAAGTTTAAACATTGTAGAACGTATTCTCATTATAAAAAATTAACTTTTTGAGTGGCATCGTGTTAAAAAAAAATCCTATAAAAAATATTTAAAAAAGAATCGTGACCACCGAGGGTTAAGCAAACGTCATTAGGCGGAAATACACGAAATTATTTCGGGCTTTACTCGCAATTTCGACTGTTTTCAGCATTTCGCAACGATATTACTTTCTCGATCTCTCTCGCGCGTTCGACTAGATCACCGGGTATAGCACGCGCGGTTTTCGCGATTTCAGAGGTTCTTTTTCTTTTACATAAATTTCGTAAAAGCCGCTTCACGGTGCGCGAGCACGCGAGCGGGGATCCGCAACGATCCTGCCGAATTGCCAGGATATAACGGGTGTCGCAATCGATATTATTGGATGCCAACCTTTCTGATGAAAGTGTCATTTTTTTTCTGTTACAGTAAATCTAGCGGACAACAGCAGCCAGAAAGTGGACATGACACACTTCGATCTGCTGAAAGTCCTTGGCACCGGAGGTGAGAGAGCGCTTCGACGAAATGTCTTTTCCGAAACGTGGCCCTTTAACGTCTGACAATATTTGTATCCGTATCTGGATCATAATATTTACAATATCGGAAATAAGTAATACTCAAGCTATCGGTAACGGTAATAACCCTCGGATCATTTGTAACGCGCTGTAATATTTGTACCGTTACAGGCATCAAATTTAAACCTCTCTCTTTACACTGCGTATATACGTAAGTTGATTTCCGATTTTTTATTTTAGATACTTTTTTTTACGGCCGCACTGTTTTTTCCCCCCGTATCGGATATTTCTCGAGATCTCCGTTATTATTAACTTCCCTAAACTGCGACGCGTGTCACGCTTTTAATGTCGATCGTTTCGTTTTCGCACAGCTTACGGCAAGGTTTTCCTGGTGCGAAAGAGGACCGGTGCTGACGCCGGACGGCTCTATGCTATGAAGGTGCTGAAGAAGGCCTCCATCGTGCAGAAGAAGAAGACGACAGAGCACACCAAGTCCGAGCGTCAAATTCTGGAGGCTATCAGGGACAGCCCGTTCCTGATAACTCTCTACTATGCGTTTCAAACGGACGACAAACTCTGTTTGATCTTGGGTGAGACTCGACGAGAAACTGAAACTAAAAGAAAAAAAAATAAACAAATCTATCAGTGAGAGAGAAAGGATAAACAAAGATAAATAATAAAAAAGAAAGAACATAATAATACTACGCGTATGTGTGTCCCAAATTAAATTTCACTGAATAAACGATGGAAGTTAATATATCTTCCCTTTGCAAAATAATAAACAATTACTCTCAAACAAATTATTTATCTTTGAGAAAGTAAGAGATATTATATAAATGGATAAAAGAAAATATTTGGTATAGCCATATATATATGTAAAATTTCATACTTATATTACGGATAGAATAAAAGATGTCTTTCCCTTTTATTTCGTCTGTCGCGTGTCACATTACTGGATAACGCGACGAAGAACAGCTTGCTCCGTTTCTTTCTCACGTAGAGAACATAGAATTTCGAATATGCAAGATATTTATTTCTATTTCCAGAATACGTCGCCGGCGGTGAAATGTTTACGCACCTGTATCAGCACGACTGCTTCACGGAGGACGCAGTACGATTTTATATCGGCGAAATTATCTTGGCGCTAGAGCGCCTTCATGATGTACGTATTAATATAATAATGTTATGCGCGCGCACAAACAATGAGATTTTCCCTTGACGCGAAAACCAGTCCGCGATGAACTGAACGGAGATAAATTAAACCGAATCTACATGAATTTTGTTTGATGTTTCATGTTACAGCTTGGCGTAATCTATCGGGACATCAAACTCGAGAATATACTCTTGGACAAGGAAGGGCACCTCGTGTTGACGGATTTCGGTCTCAGCAAAGAGTTCCTACCGCACGAGAGGAACGGTAACGCGCGTACTTACTCGTTTTGCGGAACCATCGAGTATATGGCACCGGAAGTGGTAAAGGCGGGCCCAAACGGCCACGATATCGTGAGTTGAAACCTTTCTACCTTTTCGCGTTACCGACCCGCGTGTTATTTCATCCCCGCATCCGTTTTGGCAGCTCCTTTTCTCACTATCTGTTTTATATCTCCCTAACTATGCAATTAAATTTATATAATACGTGAATTATTATACGTATAATTACATTACAATTATATATAATATTTCATTGCTAAGAAGCAACAAACTAATTGTTAAATTAAATGTTCAGAAAGCAAAAAGATACATATACTTAAAAATTATACGTATAAAAGTATATAAAGTTATATAAAAGTATATAATAACATGTAAAAGAGGGGAGATACGATTGTGCCTTGGACATAATTAACAGTAATGCAGTCACGTATATACTCGTTTAAACGTATCTATTACAATCAAGATGGCATTTTCATAGGCTGTCGATTGGTGGAGTGTGGGCGTGCTAACGTTTGAATTACTGACCGGTGCGTCGCCTTTTACGGTGGAGGGCGAGAAGAACAACCAGCAGGAAATCTCGAGGAGGATATTGAAGAACGATCCGCCGCCGATGCCGAGCCACATGAGTGCCAACGTGAGCGACTTCATCACCCGTTTGCTGGTCAAAGACCCACGACAGAGATTGGGCGGTGGGCCGCGCGACGCTAAGGAGCTTAAGGAGCATCCCTTCTTTATGGACGCGGCACCGGCCTTCACTTGGGAAGGTCTGGAAAAGAAACAGATCAAGCCGCCTTTGGTTCCAAAAATCTCGCACGAATTGGACACCAGCAATTTTTCAGACGAATTCACGAAGATGAACGTTGCCGTTGACAGCCCGGCGGTCGTTGATGGCGACTATCCTGATAAACATTTCAGGGTAGGCTTCTTTAATTTTTTTTTGTTATTATCTCGGGACAAATATGTAATTAGATATCCCGTTACAATCGCGGGTTTTTATTAATTATTTTGAAAATTTCTCACTCGGATGATTTTACAGGGTTATTCGTACGTAGCGCCTTCGATACTGTTCACCGACAACGTGGTGAGCAGAGATATCTTCGGTGGCGAGGAAGGTACCAGTTCGCAGCGGCCTTTGTTGTCCGACCTGCTCAGCACGTGTTTCGAGGAGTCCACGTTCTTCCAGACGTACGAGCTGGACCAAGCGGGACCAGCTTTGGGCGATGGCAGCTTCTCGATTTGTCGACGGTGTCGTAACCGCAAGACCCAGCAGGAGTACGCCGTGAAGATCGTCAGCAGGCGAGTGGATTGCAGCCGGGAGGAGAGCCTGTTGCGTGCGTGCCAGCGTCACGCGAATGTGGTGAAACTAATAGACGTCCACCATGATCGACTTCACACCTATATCGTGATGGAATTGCTTTCGGGCGGGGAATTGTTGCAACGACCGCGGCCATTCTCGGAACGGCAGGCGAAGCGAGTGATGCGACAATTGGCGTCCGCGGTGCGGTATATGCATTCGCGCGGCGTGGTGCATCGTGATCTCAAGCCAGAGAACATCGTGTACGTGCACCAAGGCGAGGATTCGTCGGTGAAAATAGTTGACTTTGGATTCGCGAGAATGAAGAACAGCTGTGAGCCACTGCACACGCCCTGCTTCACGCTTCCGTACGCCGCTCCGGAGGTTGTGGCCAACCAAGAATACGACGAGAGCTGCGACATGTGGTCCTTGGGGACTATTCTGTATTTCATGTTGTCCGACAACCCACCCTTCCGCACGGACACACCTAACGTGGCGATGCGCATCAAAGCCGGTGAGATTAATTTCGACGGTGAGGCTTGGAGTCACGTGTCCCCCGGTGCGAAGCAAGTGATGAAAGGTCTGCTGATGATCGATCCCAACAACAGACTTACCGCGGCTTCTCTGGTGTACCATCCGTGGTTGACAATGCACGACACGACGATTCTCCCGGTAACGCCCGTCACTGACACTGTTCACGCGGACAGCGCGGTAGCCACCAGTTCGACGTCAGTCCACGATCGCGAGGGTTTTCGATTGCGCGCGGTCGACGCCGCCAAGCTGGCTCAGCGTCGCAAGCACAAACGTTCCAATTCCAGTTCCTCGACGTCGAGACCGTCTTCTTCCTCCTCCTCGAGTCCGTCGTCAGTTCAGTTGCTGCAACTACCAAGCGCCACGGCGAGCGCTGCGAACACTTCCACCTCGTCACCAAGCGTCTTCGACTTTAACGACGAAGTTGTTAACGAGTACCTGAGTTCCATGTCTTCTTCTTCCGACTCGAATTCCTCGATAAGACACTCACTCCTGCAGGAATTGGAGCGGACCGCGAAGAAGCGGGCCAAACGCAACCACGCCGACCACGACTCGTCGTGTCAACAGGTGATTCCGACGAAGAAGCATCATCGACATCGACGTGATGTTGACAGCGAGGCTAGCGGCAGCAGTAGTAGCGGGCCAATGACCCGATCGCGAAAACGTAAACTCGAACAGATAATAAATTCGGACAAAGATATAGGTTCTGACAATTCCACGGAGTCGTTCGAGTCGTCCTCGCAGGCCGCGCATGACGAAAGGGGCGTCGATAGGAGACATAAAGCTGGCAAGCGGCCGAAACGGCTCGCCACGATTATAGTCGAGTAGAGTTTTCCTACTTATGCTTGGTCCAGTAACGCTCCAATGAATTCACACCTTGTTTCCTATGCATTTTACACGGTATATAACACCGCTGCCTTCTGCGTTCATTTTGGACGCGAACATCGCATCATTCCTATCTCACCAGAGTTTTAGGATATCGTACGTAGATATATAACTAGCTATAACATGACTATGCCATCCCATCTTCTCTAAATCTTGGTCCATTTTTTATCTGAATAATTATATAATTGAAAAGTGCATTCTTACGATGATGAATTGAATAGATACCAGAAGTGGACGTGTATAACACGATATTATATCACTGTGGTCAGGGTCTCAACAAAGTATCAACATTTCTCCGCGAGGATTTACGCAATGTACAGAATTTATTATGGCTTCTGCACACGGGACGCGGAAACGCTTGCCGCGCGGCAAGGAGCAACACGGTAGCCAATCAACGTTGTTTTTCCGTAAGAACCAAAAGTTTATTGGCTACCGCGTCGCGTTTTGCCGCGCGGCAAGCGTTTCCGCGTCCCGTGGGCAGAAGCCATTACGCAGTGTACAGAATTTTATTTTTATTACCGCTATCGGAAAGAGAGGGAGACAGAGAAATGTAAGTAGGCGGATGCGAATAAGATGGTGAATCGTTTTGTTGCGTCAAACTGGGATTGTCTGTGATTATAGTGCGAGGACGACAAACGTTGTAAGTTATTATAACTTATTACACACTTCCGTTAAAATTTTCTTCCAAACGTCACTTCTGCGATCGATAATCATAGGGATGACGACAGCGATTAACTAGCCAATACGAAGAAAATTTTAGCGATTGCTTAAGACGAGTGTATATGTGGTGAATGTGCCTCAAAAACTCATTTAACTATGAGTACATTAAAGATATTAATGTAATTGAAATGACGCGCGAGTACGCGAAGAGAACAAAAGCAACTATTATTACCAGTGGTACCTCAATAACGAAAAAAAGAGGAAAAATAACATATTAAAAAAAAGTACGATTTGTTAAAAAAAGAAAATTATATAACTTTAGCACTCTTTTACGGATAGTGTTATTGAGAATAACGACACATATTTATACAACTTAAAGAAATTTTTTTGTTTTATATAATCATGCGTTAAATATTCTGTTAAATTAAATTAATTTTTTCAGATGACTATTACAAAAAGAAATGACGATGTTTATTGACTAGATAATAAGATAAAATCGAAAAGAATTTCTATTCAGTATTTAACGTTTTTCGTAAGAAACCTCGTCACACACTTGGATGTATTTGTGTAGTATTTGACATATGTGACAATTTTGAGAATGATGGGAAATGAATGAGTTGCGATAAAGAATTCAGAGAGCGCGATGAGAAAATGAATTAGATTTAATTAAGTCAGATTATTATAATTTTGTGATCTAATGTGTTATCGTTAATTCGTGATCGATGTAATTCGGAAGTTGACTAATTATTGACTTATATAAGTGAAGGAATTAGTTCGTCGATGAATTGTAAATTATCTCGGGTTTATCCCCTTTGTCGTTTGTACTACATTTTTCCAAGTTTTAAAACACAAATCATGTGAGAAGAAGAAGAAATTTTCGTTCCACATGACAGGGGATTTATGAAAAGAAGCAACACATTTCCGGCCTTAAACTTTCTTTTCGTTTTATTAGATATTGCTGTGTTTATACTAGTGAGACGATTGTCTTAATCAATGTGTAATAATTGCTGTGAGAGATGAAGTAACAAAATGGTAAAGACTGAAATGCGGTTGTATATCAACTCAGGGAACAGACGCGTTGTAACGTTTTGTGTTATCTTGTACGAGATAGCGTTATGCAGAAAGAAAAGCATGCGTGCTTCTACCAAAGATGACTGAAGCGACACTCCTCTGTTAAACCAAATAAAGCACGGTGTGTAGCGGAGAGAAGCTATACGTGAGATATTATCGAATTTAACATGTATATGATAATAGTTATTATATATATAGATATCTAAAACGCAAAGAGATGATGTAACAGATTATATCTATATATTTAATATATCGTGTCGCTAGAGAATCATATTCTTTAACAAGAGATATATATACATTTATACATATATATATGTATATTATTCATATATAATATATATACATATGTATATATACGTGTATACATGTAATATACATATGTATGTATACGTATATACATATGCATATATGTCTATTTAGAGTCATAAAAGTCATCTAAAGTCGTAAACTTTATAAGTTACATCGGTTGCCTGCAGAACAAATTTTTTTCTAAGAATATATTGTTACGTTAGGAACCCTTTCAGAGTTCAAAGAATGTATATATATGTACATACAAATATTAATATAAATATATATGAACAGTTATACAGGGGTCCGAAGCTTGTACCATACGAGAGTGCTGTTCTGTTGCTATAAATACGTAAAAGAGACACCTACCTTTGTTACCACTGGTTGTTAAAATATATCATAATGCAATATTTATTTATAAAACGCAGTTTCTTATTTTTAAAAACCATCACCACTCAACTTGAAACTATCAAAAGGCTACTCTCGCGATAAATTCTTAATTGTGAAAGCGATTATCTTCGAGGAATTAATTTCGTTACAGTTTATAAAAGTTTATAATCTTTGTGAAAGTATTTTTATGTCAGGCAATCCTTATCATCAGTATCCTGAAAATAAATTCTTCATTTAAAATAATTTCTTAAGAAATGTAGAGATCACGGTTGTATAACCGATAACCGTCTCATCCGATACGCGGAAAACACAAAGACTTATTAAACGTAAATTAAAACGAGCACAGATTTAAATTGTACCGAAAAGTCCGTTAATCACGATTCAACGATTCCGCCTGAATTCTATTCAACGTCTTCTCGATTACTCGCGACGCGATTGGCCCGCATGGCCGTCCCTGGCCATCCCTGGCCACACTCGAGCGTCGTCGGCGCCGGACGCGGCCAATCGCGGCGCGCGGCACTGCGCGCGTCCGGCCGTTTCGCGGGGCGCGATTGGCCGGTCGCGTGGCGTCCCTGCGGCGCCGCGGCCAATAGCCACACTCGGCGCTCCTTCCCGCTTAATGGCGGCGCGAAACCCGGCTTGTGATGTGGCGTCGTCGCAAGCGCACTAATCCGACCGTTGGCTGCGCTGGTTGATCAGTAGTGCGCATTTGACTGCGAAGGTGTGCGAGGTCGTCGATCACGGAGGAGATACGCGCGATCGTTCGATCGGCACGGGACGCGCTGACGCTATCGGCAGCGAGTTGACGATCCGATAGGCCCGGGAGACGCGCCGGTCTTCCCCTCTCTCTCTCTCTTTCTCTCTCCGTCCTCCCTCCAGTTATCATCATCGTCATCATCCAGTGATCCAGTGTCGCGAGGGTGCCTAACCGGGAACGACGTAGTGCTCCGTACCGAGACCGCAAGGCGCGTGAAGCCGCGTGCATAAAGGAGAGCCGAACGCATACCGGACGAGACGTATACATCAACAACAATAATGTCAACGAAGTCGAGCAAGAAGACCGCCGCGGCGGCGGCGGCGGCGGCTGCGGCCGCCGCCTCTACCGCCTCCGTTGCCGCCTCGTCGTCGTCGGGCAGCGGTATCCAATCGCCGCCGTGCACGTCGACGCCGATCGTCGGACAGCGGCCCGGCAGCCCGCTCAGCCCGACCCGCTATTCCCGGCTGCAGGAGAAGCAGGATCTGCAGAATCTCAACGATCGTCTGGCATGCTACATCGAGAAGGTGCGCCAGCTGGAGTCCGAGAACTCCCGGCTGATCCGGGAGGTGCAGACCACCCAGGAGACCGTCACCCGGGAGGTCACCAACATCAAGGCCATGTACGAGCACGAGCTGTCCGACGCGCGGAAGCTCCTCGACGAGACCGCCAAGGAGCGCGCCAAGCTCGAGATCGATACCAAACGTCTGTGGGATGATAACGAGGATCTCAAGAACAAGTAAGTCGAGCACTAACAATATATATATATATATATGTATGTATGTGTGTATATGTCGCATTTTATACTCCGAGTCTAGTGATAAGCACTTTATTGGTATCTGTCCGTGTTGTCTCTTACTTGCAAAATAGATAGGAAAGTAAGATGGCATTAGTCGGGATCGTTATTAACAAATATCGACGCGATTGAGCATCCGGAGATTTTCTCCGCTGATAATGGTATAGAACATCATCTATGGAAATTCAAAAAGAAATAAAATGTTTTATGTTGGCGCCTTGCGCCTTGCGAGAATTTTTTTGATTGTTGGATGCACAATTGGGTGTTGCAGTCGGCAAAGTGGTGAAACTCGGATTTGAATACAATGAGGCCCGAGATTTCAAAGGGTGTGAGCTTGGTTCGAGACAGCCGAAACTTCGATCCGCGAAGGCGTGAATCATCGGCAACCGTGCTATACTCAATTTCCCTCTCGATCCTCGTTCGTACTCCTTATTCTGGCACATGCGCAGAATAAAAATATCCGCGCAATCGCGTTCAAGCGTCCGGTCCATAACCTCAATACAGCCTCCGTATTAAAAAAAAAAAAAAAAGAGATGACGCATAGCTCCGTGTGAGCACTGTGAACGCGAATGATTAGTAACGGAAATGTCCTAACTCCCGGGTTCGATTCCGGTCTTCGTCTCGCATATTCCTCGATTAGGCTGCGTTCGGAAACTTCATTCGGGTGCACACCAGCGTCGTTCTGTTCTTGTTCAATTTTTAGTAAATAACAAAGATAGAACGACGCGGTGTGTACCCGAGTAAAGTTTCCAAACGCAGCCTTAAGAGGAGAAGAAAATTAAGGATTAGGTCATTTTGTGTCATATAACTTGAAAAAGGTTAAAGATACGGCAATAAGATTGTCTTGTGCAACACACTTAAAAACCTCTCCATTAAATATCCCCCTATTCCTGATAGGATATTTTTAAACGACTTACATTCATTTCTATCGATATAGATGAACTTTAATTTTGATTTAACTTACTTTTTATCTTTTTTTAACCCTTAAAACTAGTAAAAGATGAAAAGTAAGCTAAACCAAAATTAAACTTAACCTGCATCAGTAGAAATAGATATAATTCTTAGAGCTAGAACAAAAAATAAAAAGTAAGTTAAACCGAGATTAGAGTTAATCTATATTAGTAGAAATGGATATCAGTTCTGTAAACTGAACCCCTCCCCGCTCTGCTCCTTAATTACTTCGTATTTTCTACATGATGCACAAAGGAAAATTCACAATAGAGATTGTCTGGAATAATTATATTGGAGCCTCTCATTTTCGACTTAGGTATTTTTTTTAGATCAGATCTAAAAACGTTTGATTTTTTTATGACAAATGAGGCAAGAGGCAAAGAGGCATAATTCCTAATTGAGTTATACGTGTATTCTAAATTATCTTTTATTACATGGAATGTGTACACTGGGTATATCGCGAAGTGAGTATATTATGACTCATAGTGACGATTCCACTTTCCAAATATTGATGATGCAAAAATTCAAAGTTGGTTATATTTATATTGAGTTCTGTGTTTTTTTAGGACACGTATAATTCCTTTAACAGAGGAAATGCAAATTGCATTTTATCACTGTAGTAGATATTATTAGCATGTTACTTTAGTATTACTTTGATATCAATATGCAGAAAAAATTATTCCATTTTATATAATTTATACATCTACTTGGGTTACGGTTAAGCTTATATACTGCATTTCAGTTCACTTTGTCGTTGAATATTGTAGACTTTAGTCATTCTCTTCACCACATATTCCTTGAGTCGATAATTCCTGGGGAATTATCAGATAAGCGTCAATTTACCGGAAATTGCACATACTCGCTATAAAACGTATAATCATGCGTCTATTTTATGATCATCGTCGCAAATAGCCCGTTATTTCTTATTGCTTAATATCGATATAAATTTAAATAATTTATACCGATCCGAGAATCCGTAATATATCTGTCTATTTAACATGGAAGATTTTATACGACTGTTTAATATTTTATTCGATATTTTTGCGCGTGCAAGCTACAAGAAACGAATATTCACAACGAATAAATTATAAAAGTAAAATCAAGCCAACGAGAATTTTGAATCTCAACGTGTGTTACAACGTGTGTTACAAAGCGCGCTGAACATTCTCAACCTGTCCTGATCGATATTTTTGTGCCGTCGCGTTATATCGTTCAACCTTGTTTTGCGTGCCAGGCAGCGATGATAGATTATGAATTATGACGGTATCGCGCGGTATAGAACTCATTCGATCCTAATTGATCCAGGGGTATTATATTCACCGGAGTATAAAAGAATCGCATCGATACCCAATTACCCATCGACGCCGATCTTCTGATTAGATTAACGAGCGCAGACGCTCATCGATGCGTCACGTGTATTTTCGTCGAGCGTGTTTGTCAACAGAGTTAAGATTCTCTCCAAAACGATGCATCGAAATCTCGAGTGTCCGACACGGGCTCGGGGTGGGGAAGTAGAATCAAAGGAAACGCGAAAAATTGAAAGAATGCAAGAAAGCGGGGGAGGTAGAGTGAGAAAGAAGACAAAAAGAGAGAGAGGGGGAGAAAAAGAGAAAGCGTAGCTGATGGAGAAAACGGAGGAAGGCGACGTTCACATAGAGAGGAAATAATTTTCGGAGGTGAGAGAGCACACGAGGCCGCCGACGGCCGGGGGCCCTCCCCCTCGGGGGAAGCATGAACGGAGCCGGTACGGCGTGACTGGGCTCCTCCGTAAACGTGACGTTACTACGAGCGGTTGCGTCACGCTTACTATGCGGCGGTGATGTCAGCGCGCCGGTGCGTTATCACCTGACCTAAAAACATTGGACTCGATTCCGCCCGTCACGTACGACGGGCACGACGGGTACGATCGTGGCTAACTGGGATTATACGTCGGGTACATTTTGTCCCGCCGTCGAGACGATCGATCCTTTCGACCCGCGCGAGAGTGAAATTTTTCCGCGATAAACCTACACCCCCTTCTCCCCCCGCCTCCCCCTTCTCCTTCTCCCGGCGACTATCAGATCTTCCACATTATAGGATTAATCGATTCTTTACCTTTGTTCACTGGAATTCCAAGAGAAAGCAGCGAGGTATAGGAGGAATGGAAAACACGACGAACGTCTTATTCTATCTTTCATGAGAGATACGTTTCATGAAATAGATAATTTCTTTAATTCATAAAATGATAAAAGACGATAAGTTGCTAAGTTTTTCTTATCCATCTGCGAGATTTTAATTAGAATCGAGACGGAAAAGAAAGAAATTAATGCTTTTCTCGTCGCTTATTCATGCCCAATGATTTTTTTGCGCAACTATTGCATATTTGTACGCGCGTAAGAGCGCGATAATTCCACGTTCTATATAATTATCGTCACGCGTGCCGTATTTCTTAAGTTACGATAGTCGAAGTTAAACGTGTTTGGTTTGATATACCACGACGACGAAATTACGGTGTTTCCCGGTTTACCGTTACGACTGGTTGCAACACACCGGCAATTCCCCATGATGCATCTGGTATGCCTAATTTACGTGGGTAGAGTAGGATAGGTGGGGGGGGGGGGGAAGGGTTTAGTAATCTCAAACTTTGTCCACCTGCACCTTTGAAATAACATTTTCTTCTCAAAACAAACACGATGAAACCATGTTACTTGTTATCGCGCGAAGATAAGTAGATATTGAGATTACTTGTACACTTGGCGGCATAAATGCTTTGGTATATGAAGTTGCCTGCATATAGTGGCATTTTCGGAATGCGTGCTTCCTATCTAAATATTCACGTATCACGACTTAGATTATTATTATTATTATTAGAAACATGATATTGTAATATTAATCATTATATTATTGTTATTATTATTCATCGGACATTGATGTATCAAAGTTTAAAATATCATTTTCAGCTGCTTTGAGATAGCGTTGCCGTTCCACGAATAATCAACGAATGATCAGTCATAACGCAAGCAAGAAGCATACGAATATACATTAATTGTACATACATCGATTAGAATGGATGTTGTAATTCGTTAAGTACAGGTTGAGAGCCCCTGGGACATATAGTCACGGCCATGAGGCTCATTTTCACGCTAAAGGTCATGTTGTTTTCGACGATAGCAATGTTAATACCGCAAGTGCTTTCAACAAGATAGCATCACGACTTTGCTGTCGCTTACTATTATTTTTATTACATTATGCATTGACAATGTCGATTCTTTCGTCTCCGTTACATCTCGCGAACCTTCGCGAAAGGAATTGTGTCAGCGACCAAAATTGTTTGGGAATACGGCGTTTCATTATGCGACAGACGGCACTCAAACGCCTCTGTCTTTCTCCCTGTCTCTTTCTCTCTCTTCCCGCGGTGCTTTAGTGTACGTAAAAATTCAGTGGTCCTTGAATGAGCAAAAAAGGTTGCGGCATGACGCGAGCATCTCCTAATAGAAAACTCAAGATATTTAAGAATATTATTTAATGATAACTGCCTTACAATATTCTCAGAATTATCGTTATTTATTCACTTAGGAATTCTCGAAACAATTTGAATTTTTCTTTACATTTTAAACGTTTAAACGAATGCTGCAGTTGCAGTTATAAAAATAATAAGCTTCAAATATAAAATTGAAGTAACGTTTTCGGTAGAAAAATAAATTCATCAAAAAACCTAAAGCGTTACATCTCTAAAATACATGTATCTGAAGGAATTCTTGGTATATTTCTAGATTTTTCTTTAACGTGTTTCTTCAAAGCTTCAAGGCTTCTTTGAAGTTCTCTTTGAAGCTTTTCTTCCGAGAACTCCGTGTTTCGCATTTTTGGCAATGAGAAAAACGCTTCGAATTTTTCCGAGAGAGATATCTTCCTCAGTTTTTCCTCTCACCAAAAGTGGAGTAACGTTGTCGTTGAAGTACGTGATCCAATTAAACGATAAGGGAACACGTTCGCGCATTCCTCATGCGACACGGACGAAAGCACGAGACGGTCGTAATCTGTACTCCGAGGCCGAGCGACGCTAATAATCTCGGATTCCGCGCGTCGCGGATAAGCAGCGAGTAAAGCAGCCGCGAGTAAAGCAACGTGCGCGTTTTCAAGCAAACGCGAAATTCTGAGGGTCGCGAATTGATTGTCGCCTCGAAAATCGGTGCCGCCTGGAATCGTGCATGACATCACGCGTCCGATGTCAGCCATTTTAGCGATGTCAGGCGTCGCGTGAGGCCGGGCGTTGCACGCGAGCGGGCGCGTGTAAAGCCTCGCCATTTTCGGAGTCGCCGAGGGTCGCGATCTTACAAGTTCAAGACAATGTTGTACATTAATTGAATATATTTTTATTTGATTACACAATTAATTTTTTTAAACGTTATTTTTGTATTATTGAATTATTCATTATTCGAATTATTCGTTATTCACCGTGAAACATATTTATTTGTTACTTTTTATTCTAAAATAAAATAAATAAAAATATAAGTCGATTTGTGTATGTAAATTAACTGACTTACCTTAACTGATTTTGGCTACGTTATGCTTACACTTGTCAAACTGCGTGACATTCGAAGATTATAAAAACAAGACAAATAGCTTTGTTAATATTGAATTGATACAAGCTTTGTTTTAAAATTATCACAAATGTTAAATACAGCCAAATCTTACTTTTCCTGGTTATTTGATACCATGTTTGAAAAACGTGTGTTTCTGAAAGCCCATGTAAATAATAAAAGCACTTCAAATAAAAAATACATTTTTGTATGAATTTTTTATAGTGCTTTTTTTATAAATCAACTAGCTTTTTGAAGTGTACACTTTTGGGGAACTAAAATTGACCATATACCTTTTTCGTTATATTTCTCTTTCTATTTATAAATAGAACTTGCTTTTATACTGTTTTTTATTTTGTTAATTGAAAATAACGACAAACTTCTATTAAAACAAATTTTTATTTTATTGATTGCAAATGTATTTCATTTCTTTGTTTTTATTTATTATTTAAAAAACACTAATAAATATAAATTACAGCTTCACGTTAGGTCAACGTTAGGTTTCCATTCGTACATCATTCCTCATGACCGATAATTTTCTTTTTTATTCGTTATATTCTTGAATAAAAATTACGAATTATGAATAAATTATTCATTATTCACGAATAACGAATAAATTTATTATATTTGTTATTTCTTACTCGTTATTCAGAATAAAATTTGCCCAACACTGGTTTAAGATCGTATACGAGGAGTCTGTGTACAACTGGTATAGGGCCCATCTTATCTGGATAAATTAGACAGTCTTGAAGTCCAAATTTTAGGAAGTCGAAGGAGGAGACAGCATATTATGAGAATCGAAATTGGTATTGTGAATCTAATGATGTCTTTTTAATCTTGTTTTAGAATTGTAGTGTCAATTTCTTAACGAGATATTCTGCCTCGCGGATATTCTGCCTCGTGTCTTTTGTAAAAAGGATTATGAAAAAAAAAGACATCTGAGAAACACTTATATGTTGAATATGTATAAAGTATAAAAAAATTTTTTATTATATATATATATATATATATTAATAAAAAAATGTGTAAGAATATAATTATAAATTTAAAAATTGCACGCTCTCACAATCAGCGTCTCAATTTATCGCGCGAGTATCTTTGCAAAAGATTATAGATCCGCGGCTAAACTTGACCCGTGACACTGTAACGAGTGTAACGGATGTCGCTCGTTCGTGCATAGCTGGATGCAACGTAACGTCGCAAGTCTTTTGAAGGCGTCTCGTCGCCTCGCATTTTCGTTCCGATTGGTCTGCGACAGAACTGGAGGGCGACGACCATCACCCTCCTGCTATAAGAAGCGTATAAATCTCCGACTCGAGACTCCCTTCCTCGCCCAGCAATTGTTTAGAACGGTGGTATCCAACTTTGTTTTGGGCCAGCTTGTAAACGTACGGCATCGGTTTAAAAAAAATAATAATAAAGGAGTTCGTAATGTGACAGGACTTTACTGTTTACTGTTAATCTTTTCGCTGCAGTTTTGCGATATACAATTTTATTAATAGCAACTTTGAGCGCGTCTTCATCGACGCAAATGGTGAATCGATTACTATGACCAATGACTGTGAACAATAAAAACATATCTGTTTTAATATTTAATTACGAACTAGTCAGAAAATCATAGGCCTGTTCGTTTTAGTTGAACTTCTTGCACAGTTCATCTTTTCTCTTTTTCTCTCCAATGTGAAAAGAAAACGAGGAAAAATGAACTGTGCGAGAAGTTCAGCTAAAACAAACAGGCCTCATGAGAGCGAGTGATCGCAGTTTGCGGCAAATCGCATTCTAATGTTCTCACGTTTCCAATTTGATACCGTTAGGCGTTATCGTTAACTTAAGCCGCTACAAGTTAATTAGCGATCGGCGCATTTCTCGAGTTGATGAACGGGTACTTTCCGGAACGCACGTTTTTTTTTCTCTGCCTTGAGAATCGGGGAGAAGGAAACCGGGTGAATATTAAAGACAACGTCCGGGCCACCATGGCAGAAAATAAAATTCTCAATGTGGGTCGTGCATCGCTTGAAATAGAAGCGCGCCGTGCTCTCTCCTACCCGGCGCGCGGCGCGGCTTCCTCCTCGCGAGCCGCGGCGGTATGTCGTAAACGAAAACGAATTTGAATCAGAATGCCGATTGTACCACGACGCGATCTTGCGCGTCTATTATCTCGCAAAATAGCGCTTGCCGTATTATCTAGAATTGGGGAATTTCGCGGGACGAAGATACAGATTCCGTGAGAAATTAATGTAAATTAAATATACGGTTTAATTTATCTTTTGTCTGTCTATTCTATTGTTTTTAATCTCCCAAACTGTACTCTCAACTTAATGTAAAACGAGGATTCCTGGCGAAGCCGTCTACGAATTGACGCTTTCCGAGGATAACGTAGCGAGAAAAGTGATTCCACGAGAATAGATATAGCATCATTCGATGTTGCCTGTTTTAAGGCAGTAGGCCAAGGATAGCAAGACGATGTCGGTTCGGAGTATTTTATGTTTAAAGAACCTTCGTAGAAACTCGTCGTTGTCAGGGAAAAATTCGTTCTTGCTCATAAATCCTCACAAAAATTTGTTTTCGCGTCTCGATTAAAACGTTAAAACTACTTGAATCAGAAACAACGTTTGATTCTCTATCAATACTTTGCTTTCTCTTATTAATATATTGTATTGACACAGAAAGCAAGATGTTACGTAATTAGATTTAATAGAGTGCACATATATTTTTTAAAATAATGAATGAATGATAAATGAATGGTATCTGCCGTTGCATAATCGAGCGAACACGGTTGCGGTTTGCAAACTTCCTGCGTTGACGTAAGAACTTGCAGATTGCAGAGAATCTTGATGGGCGATCGGACTGCTAAAAGTTACAGTTAGTTGTTAAAGAAATGTAGCATAAACTTAAAGATGAAAGGTATATCGCTAGTAGAAATAAACGTTGTGTGACTGATATTTATCGTTTGTTTCAGATTGGACAAAAAGACTAAGGACCTGCAGATATCAGAACGAAATGTAATGATATTCGAGACGCGCTGCAACGACTTGCAGTCGCAGTTCAATCAGTCGCAAGCGGAGCGCAAGAAGCTGGCCGAGAAGGAGCGGGAATGGGAGAAGGAAGAGACTCGATTGAAAGCATTGCTGGACGACGTTCGTAAGCACCTGGAGGAAGAGACCCTCCAGCGAATCGATCTCGAGAACAATATTCAGAGCCTCAAAGAAGACATCAGTTTCAAGGACCAAGTTTATCAGCAAGAAATTTCAGAGACTCGTACGAGACGACAAGTAAGCGAAACAATAGAGCCCTTCAAGCCTCGTTGTGTTGTTGTAAAAATATTGTTAGTAAGAAAAGTTTCTCGATTGACATTTGGCAGGCATTGGAAAAAAAAACTGATTCGAAAATTTGCCTGGAAATGACAATTTACTTTAGTTACGTTGCATATTTATGTGGTATTTATCAATTTATGTATAATATACAAAAAAGGGTTATAATTTGTGTCTTGAACGCGTTTTACGTTTTACGATAAATAAATAATAATCATTTATTGTCATCTCTAAAAGTACTCAATAAATATTGCTTTAAGACCAGCGATATAATAAAATCTGACCGGAACAAGAAAGAGCAAATAAATTTCTAATCGATGTGACAGCTTCTAATTTAATAGTGTACTTTCCTGTTGATCTTCTAGTGAATCTTTCGAAATAATATTTATTCCTTTGTAATTGCATTTTAGGTTGAAATATCGGAGATCGACGGTCGTCTCTCGAAGCAATATGAGGCTAAGCTGCAGCAATCCCTGCAAGAATTACGCGATCAGTATGAGGGGCAGATGCGTGCTAATCGAGAGGAGATCGAGCTTTTGTACGAGAATAAATTTAAGAATTTGACATCTCACGCTCAGCGTAATAGCGGAGTCGCTAACATAGCAACAGAGGAATTAAGACAGGCTCGCTCTCGAATCGAAAGTCTTAATACAAGAATCAACGAACTCGAAGCAGCGTTCAATTCCGCTAATTCACGCATAAGGTAATCTTTACAAGATTCTCTTATAAAAACATTTTATTTTTGTTAATACATAAATATAATTTTTTTAATTCACACTTTACTTTGAGAAAAACAAGAAAAGCACAATATAGAAATTAAGGATTAATAGAGAAATATTATCTGATTAATATTACTTGTGTATAAGTAAAAATAGCACTATAAAATAAATATGCAAAATAACATGAAATGCTTCTCGACAGGGACTTGGAAAACTTACGAGAGAACGAACGTGCTCGTTACACGGAAAGCTTGGCTGCGTTAGAAGCGGAATTAACGCGTATGCGAGATGAAATGGCTCAACAGTTGCAAGAATATCAGGACCTTATGGATATTAAAGTGGCGCTTGATTTGGAAATCGCTGCGTATCGCAAGCTGCTCGAGTCGGAAGAGGCTAGGTGAGTCAATATCATAATCTCTGTAAATTTGACTGGCAAATGTTACGTGATAAGATTAATTTATGCGGAACTTACCTCAATTCCAGAATGAACATCACACCTATGCAGTCGACGAACACGTCTCTGTCTACTGGTAGAGCAACTCCGTCTAGACATACTCCTCTTAGAGGCGGCAAACGGAAACGCACTTTGCTGGAGGAAACCGAGGAACGCAGCAGTAATGATTATAGCGTCACGGGTACTGCTAGGGGTGACGTAGAGATTACGGAAGCAGATCCCCAAGGACGATTCGTAAAACTCACCAATAAGGGCAGTAAGGTAAGTGGAAGCTCTGACATTGTGGAGATGCAACGATGCGCGTTTTAGCTTTATTCAAGTAAACTCGAACTTCTTATCGAATATAACTTTTATAACAGGAAATAAGCTTGGGTGGATGGCAGATTATTCGCAAAGCCGGTTCTCTGGAAACTGCCTTCAAGTTTCATCGTAGCGTAAAGCTCGATGCAGGTGCTAACGTGATGGTGTGGTCGGCTGATATCGGTGCAACACACGAGCCACCATCCAACATTGTTATGAAGGGTCAGAAGTGGTTCGTAGCAGATAACATGACTACAACACTGACAAATATTGAAGGAGAGGTACGTGCGTCCCATTTGCTATGTATTTAATCTATAAATGTGCATTTCTCATTCTTCACCAAATAAATATTTTTAATTAATAAAATTTGAATAAATTTTATTAAAATAACGTTAAAAGACTCTTGAATGAGATAATTAGATATTTCCGGCAATATAATGCGTTATTATATGCATATAAAGATTAATTTTAATATTAAATACAATACGATGCAGGATTAAGTAAATTTTCTAATAGGAAATGGCTACATCTGAGCGCAAGAGGCAGCAGTTATCTACAACTTTGTCCCGACACAGAGAAATGGGATTCCGACCAACAGAAGAACTCCATCATCAGCAGGTAAGGATGCAATAAACATTTTATTGCATTATACATCACGTTGAATGTTGTAGTGAAATGAAAGCTTTAAATTACTTTTCGAAAACGAGAATAGACGTTAGAAAAAAAATGGGAAAAAGTTGAATGTAATATAATATACGATGCTGACATGCGTTAGCGTTATATTTTAACTGCAGCATTATTTTGATATACTACCGGCGCACGAAATTCTATTTAGCAAATTGTATAGCAGCGCAATTGTAATGCAAAAAAGACTTCCATAGTGGGGAAACTAAAAAGATATTAGTAGAATAATAGATCTTGGAAGAGTGATGCTTTTTAATTCTTAAACATCGAAGAAGACAATGTGGCTATAATATTTATTCCAAGTTTTTAAGGCATTACAGAGGTCAATTCAATATTTATACAAACAGTAGTACCAAACAGTAGATATTCAGACATTACTTACCTCCCATTTGTTTCTGGAGATTCGTTATATACAGAATAAGTGTTGCAGTTATAGACTAATTTTGGGGGGTAGCATTTTCACAATTCACTTCTTGTTCCATAGAGAAGATATCTCTACCCGTATTAAAGGGTGAGGGCACACGACTCTGATGGGCACTTTATGTAAGTTGTTTTATAACCTATCAGATGTTCGAACATTACATTATCGATAATGTTCTCCGCACTCATAATAGGAATTATTTCGCTTCATATTTTGTTGGTTTTCATGCAGCATTTTGCCTGGATGCTCACCGCTTAACTAAAATCTCATGCCTTACGAGAATTAATATAATCTTCGTTATATAAGACTATTACCATCCCATTAATTAACCACATTGTCTTTAATTAAAATATTATTGTCAAATATATACATGTTATTAAATATTATCTACATAGACAATACTTAAAGCTTTCTATCTTACACGGAATTCAACTTAATATTAATAATATTAATGATAATTTGTGATTTAAAGAAATTTTGATCATGCGTCCTTTATATCTTATTAAATTTTGAATATCCTGATTAATATATTCTACATATTAATATATTCTACGAATGCAAGATTCTTAGATTGAGTTTTTATATTGCATTTCAGTGTGGATAATTTTCATCTTTTTATATTATACATTAATTACTCCCGAATTTCACAGCGTTATTAATAATAATTTATTAGATAATTATTTATATATAATAATAATTTAGATAATTATTAATATATATATATGTAATCGGATTGGCGCCGAGAGTCATTTGAGAAACTGTATGCGCTTACTTTACTTTTAGAATGCGAACGGTAGTAACATTTATAAATAACATAAATCTGATTTAGCGTATTTATGTGTATTTTACATTACTGCACATATGTTAATATAGTAATAGGTCATTGTATGCCAGAGATTGTAAAGAAAAATTAGAGTAATGTTACCGAGAGATATATATCTCATGTATTTTCTCCATACGCATATCTTTTTCACCCTGTGAACATATAACAATGAGATTCATTTGCTTATATCTGTGACTAAATGGACATGCCGATATTCTCGCAGTGGATTAAGCGAACTGGGGTCCGCGGTGATTACTCATTTTATTTTACGTTTCTTTCGTTTCCTTTTGTTAATGAGATATACGTACGTTTTATGTTTCAGAGCGATCCCCAAGGTGAAGAGCGTTGCCACATTATGTGAACATAAATTTACCATAAGTTTAAGAATAACATTAAAAGATTTTAAAAGCTTGTATGATAATGGGGCTTCTTATTCCGTAAGCGCCGTTTAGAAACTGATAAAAATTAAGAAAAAAAAGAGATCATGCCATTAACACAAAGAAATTAATTTAGAGTACAATATCAGAGATATATGAGATACAAGATTCATTTGTCTGATATTCACTTCGAAGAGAAGGAGAATAAAAGCAGAAATGATGAATATTGCAGTTGAAACATTATATAACTTTCCTTACATTTATGTAATAGAATATATATTATATATGTATACATATATGAGAAGATATTGTATAATATATTTGAACTGACAAGAGTTCAAATCAAACTTAACAAATGGGTTTCGTGATGTGAATGAAATACGTTTTTTTTTTTGCATTTATCAATCTCTATTCATTACAAAGGAAAAAAGGGAATTGTGCTATTATATTCCGTTAAACCCACAGCCATACAACGATTACCGAGTACAGACGGATACTAATGGTACGCTTGTATTCAGCTCAACTTCTTCCTCCCTATTGTGTGCTGCGTTACAAGTTCAGGTTTACCACCACTGTGCGCATTTGTCTGTACTTCCATCAAATTGTAATACCGAAGCAGCGATACTTCGAGTGTGTTTTAATGATTAATAATTTCTTTATTTGTGATAACTGATTACGTTTATGTTCGTTTATTTTGTCCAGTAGAAAACATTCAAAAGAGCGATCGGGTTACCAGTATTTGTTCTTTTAAGGTACTATGAGATAGTAATATGAGACTGTGGGAAAGCTAAATATGATAGATGTACGTCTGTCAATTAGATGGGACAGTTTCACTCCTCAATGAATCCCGAAGAAAACGCTCGATTAAACGTTCGATTAAATGTTATTTTCATTCTCCGACCAAGTAATATTTAATTGAACGCCGCATATTTTTATGCTAATGTAGGAGTGTGTTCTTCGGCCGCGAGAACCCGCAAAATTGTGTATCGAACTGTACGAATGCTGCCGATGTCCAATTGACCTTTCTACAGATCTTTCTACCGATAATTTCATGGGAGGTATGGGAAACGTATTTGTTCCTACAATCGCGCCCACCTGTGCATTCAAAATGATTTTTCTTAATTGTATTCAACCTTATATCATTTATACTAATAAAAATCGCAAATTAACCGTACAAATATACTCGTGATTATTATTTTTCATAATAGCGACAGCAGCTAACTGGTTTTAGGCGAACGTTAAGTTAGAGTAAGTTAAGTCTTTGGTAAGAGAGCGTAAAAAAAAGCCGAAAAGATTTAAATGGACAAATTGTTCGTATTTTATGTACATGAATCGGTTAGGTACGTACACAGAGCCGGTTTGTAGGGAAAATTTCCTTCTCTTTGTATGAGAACGCTATTTTATCATATTGAAAAGGCATTCGCGTGAACCACATTAAGAGTCGATAGATATTTTCATGTTAGTCCGATTTTGTAATAAAACTCGTCAGTTTAAAAATGTATTGTATTCTGCCAATAAAATTGTGTCTTGTTTCGTCACTTTTTTGCACTAATATACAGTTGATACCCTTCATTCTAAGAAGTCCTATTCCAAATCAACTTATTTTCCTCTAACTGGGATTCTCCTCTTGCCCTAACTCTTTCGCTACTTGTATTTAAATAAGATAGAATGTGTAACAGTATTTTCTAAGCGTATGCCATTGGAATAAAAGTTAGGGTCGAGGGGAAAAAAATCTTAAAATAGATTCAATTCCGACAATCTTTGAAACACAGGAAATCGACTGTATTTCTATTGACAGTTTAATTCGCTGAATTTTGAAAAGTATCTATTCAATATATATAAATTTGTATCAAAGATTATATAAATAAATGTAAAAGTTAATCTTTAGAATCCGAATAGATCTTTTTTACGATGTCTTCAATTTTCGAGTTAGAAATCTTAAATATACGCCAAAGTGATATCCTGAGAAAAATTTGAGAGTCAGTCTGAAGCCGAGAGATCGTCTCCTCGATTTCTAAAGATTAAATTTTGTTGAGGATAATTTTTATTCGAGTTTTATTAATATTTCTCTGTACATACAATACATATACAAAGGTTCTTCGTACATATTAAAAGGTAACGTGAAAATTAGTATAAAAGTTCTTTGACATATCGTAATGCGCGCGTCACGACGTGGTGAGTGTTGCATTATTATTTCGATGGTACGACAGTTATTTTATTCGCCTTACGATATCACGATGAAATAAAAAATGATCCTCTGCACCCGTATGAAATAAATATTAGGAACTAAGCTGGGCGACATTTCGCATCCATAATGCGAATCTGTAATACTCTTTTACATTCTGAAAATGGATTGCGCGGCTCTCCGCATCATTTTATATATAATATATATAGTATATTATATATATATTATATATATATGTAACTTAACTTTATCTTTTAAATTGTATACAACAATTTACAGTAACGTACTTAGATATTCACATAATGGAAATGTTTTAGAGAAATAGAACGAAAGGAAACTCGAAGGTTTCAAGAAATAAGACTGCATAGATTTTGTTACGCTACTACGATGTTATACATTATATATCTTTATAAATAAATACACATAAAATCTTATTCTTAGCTTACATAAGAAATAAATAAGAATGCCTTCATACAAAATTGTGAAATAAGAAGAGACAGAGGGAGTAAAATCAACATCGTATCTTTAACACTTGGATAAAAGAATCCACTTTGACGTCGCAATATCCTCTGAAAGAAAGCTCTTCTTTAAGTACCGTAAATCGTGCAATAAATGTACCCTTGGCGTTTTACTATTACATCCACAAAAGCACGATAATGAGCGCGACCAGGTTCCGAGATTCGTTCGACCGAAATTAAAATCGGTAGTTCCTATCGTCGCAAAGAGTATAGTGAGATGATATAACTTGTTCAAAACACGCAGAGTCCTTGAAAATCCATCACATTCATATAGATCTTATATGTATATATCGTAACTATTATTTATATATATACGTGAACACAATATAGAACATTTACACATTTTATAAGTTAACGCGTTTATATCTTGTAAGCATAGTCTTCGCGAAGTTATCTTCTCCGTTGATTACTTTCGATGTGCTTCTCTTCGGAGTCTTAAATAATCTGAGTATCCATTTCGCTCGATATTTTGGATGGTAACGCTTTTGTATTATATCGCTTTAAGAGGCTAACATATATCTCAACAGTTCTTCTGAAAAACTTGTAAACTTGTAAATGTATTTGAAAATGACAGTCGCCGCCAGGAGCATTCGAGCTACAATCTCACATTTATTGAACATGTGAATGCATGCGTATTTAATGATCAGATACAAACTGTTAGGCACGTATCTGTCGATATATCCGATTAAATTCTCTCTTTGAATCCGTTGATTAAACTCTCAATAAATACCAACAGGTCGTCAGATAATTTGAACATCGTTAATTTCTTTTTTCAAAGTCGATCTTTAACTTTCATCCTCTCGCAGTTCGCATAAAAGCTTTACTCTTTCGACATCGACACAAGATCTTGCACAATTTTTATATTGTACGACGTTTCTCGATGATTATTTCACGAATTACCGGTCGTTAGATTGCTGTTCAGCAGCTCGGTGTTGGCGTTGTTCGCCGTCAGCTGCTGTTGCTCCTTCTGCTTCCTGCGCCGCCTGCGATTCCGCTTGTGCACGCAGAACAGCACCACGAAGACGATGAAGAGGAACACCGCGACGCACGAGGCTACCAGTATCCAGACCGAGCGGGCTTTCTCAGTCTCCACCTTCTGCTGTATGATGGTCGAGCACTCGTTGTACAGCTCGTACGTCCGATTGCTAAATTGCACGACGGTGCAATCCTCGATCGGTGAGTCGGTGCAGTTGAAGAATTCAGGCTTCATTTTGATCTGACGTAACTTCACCCAGGCATTCAACGTCTGACACTCGCAGCCGAGGCTGTTGAATTTGATCGCGTTCCGGGAGAGATCGAGGTTCTTGAGCTCGCAGAGCGGCGCCAGGTCCTCGGTATCGATCGAGGTGATCATATTGTCGGACACGTTGAGAGTGACAAGGGTCGCCTGAGGGCCGATACGCGGGATCTTGGTGAGCCTGTTCCTGGTCAACTGAAGTAGCTTGATGGGCGAGGTGACCTCCACCTTGAACACCGAGTCGGTGAGCTTGTTGTGAGCGAGGTAGAGCGTGCGGAGATACGGTAGCTGGAAGAGGCTCTTCGGTAGAGTGTCGCAGCCGTTTGTCGAAAGATCCAGCACTTCAAGGTACCGCTGTTTGGCGAAGGCCCCTTCCTCGATAGTCTGGATGAAATTGTCACTGAGATAGATGTAGGCTAAGCTCGTGTAAGAGGCCAGGCTGTCGTTCGTCAAGTCCCTCAATCGATTCACGGTAGCGTCGAGCACCTATAAAAGAAATATTGTCAGACAAAACTTATGCATATGTAAAAAGAATTAAAAAGAAAACGAGAAAACATGTTTATAGAAAGATTATTCTCTGCGTAAACAGAAATAATTAGTATGCAACATGAATTAAATTGGATTGGAAAAAGTTAAAATCTTATATAACTTCGCTATCGGAGTTCGGTAATCGATACATTAAATTATAATTATTAATAACACGCAAATGATAAATACTATGTGAATGTGTGAGCGTATATCGTTATAAAATTAATAAATAAAAATATCATCTCATTTCTGAAGGTATACAGTGTGTTATTCAGATGGAAATTAACACAACATTCACGTTAGTTATCAGATTTCTGTTAGTAAAAAACGTTTCGGAATGAAAAATGGTAATGCCGTTGAAAGGAAAGAGGTCGGGATTTATCAATAAGATCTTTGTTTCCGTAAAGATGCACTTGTCAGATTAGCCGGTCAGCGAGAAGAATTAATGGCGTATAGCTAACCCAATAATGCAAGGACGCGAGATGTTAGGACGACGGATAATGGTTTCTTTGACGCGACCCCTTGATATGCAAATGCAATGAAGAAATATGAATATTTTAATGCCTTTTATTTATATTAATTTAATCAATCTCGCAACACGTCAATCTTTCGCTCGTTACAGTTTCTTGACACGTATCGGTCAAACTGTTCTCAAAAATTGACCAGTTTAAGTCTCGTAGTATCATTAATTTATTTTATAATTATATTAGATATTTTCAACTCAGTAAAATAAATTAAAATAAGATAGATTTAAAGTTGGAAAACTGACTTATTTACATTCTTGATGCTTTAGAAAATATCTTTGAATTTAAGCCGCTTGTAAAATGAATAAATTCTCGGCACGAATCAATAATTACTCGAACCAATCTCCAAAATTCAGTTTAAGTCTGGTAGTATCATTAATTCAATTACTTTTTCATGTAATTATATTAGATATTCTCAACTCAGTTTAAAATAAATTTGACTGAGATAGATTTAAAGTTAGAAAATGAGCTTGTTTGCATTCTTGATACTTAATTCATCAGAATTTTTCAATTTAAGCCGCTTGTAAAATGAATAATTCGGGATAAAAATCTGTTTTATTCCTTCTTCGTTGCGTTTGAGACATGTGGGGAAACATTCTGGAGTTTCGTAAAAGGATATCATGTTCTGTTGACATTGGTTTGCATCGCGCGGACCCAACTCCGAAATTAGTATGTCTGGCATTTCTGCGTCCGTTAAATTCTGCGTACGAGTCTGCTTTGTCGATTGAATATATAAACAGCTCTTTATGCGCGTTGATTCATATATGCGGCTGCTCAGATTCACATATAATTCTCGCAAATGCGATTATATGTATATTTATAACGACTGACGAAAGAACCATACGATCATACATTCACATAATATAATATACTCGAATTTATCGATGACGGATCTTTCAAAGCACAATTAATTTTGCTCTTAATAAGAATTTGATGCAAAATAGTTCGACGACCACAAAAAAAAATAATTCTATTAAGGTTTGATTCAAATTGAATAAAGATTTGCTTCAAGTTGAATGAAAACCGAGAATTTATCTATTCGAATTTATAAAATTCTATTTGCGAAAAATTATTTATCAGCGCGAAATGTCTCCTTGAAGAAAACTCAATTACAGTCGAAGAAAAATTTGCAGTGAAATTCCGTCGCTCTCGAATTTCCATCGGGACATCCGATACGCGAGATCAAATACCGGAGCATCGGTAATATCTCTACCCGACTAAAATTTCTCAAGTGTATTGCGGAACGCATCCATCCTCGTGACCCTGGACAACCCAATCTCCGGATTTAGCATGTCTGGAGTTTTGCCTCGGATTCATCGGGAGGTAAGTTTACCAAAGTACGAGGAGTGTAGTTGCAGACGTACGGGGATTTGCAGGATGCGGTCGTATCGGACGGACATCAGTTGAAGAAAGAAAAAGGAAAATAACGTGCAGGGCATATGGAAGACATATAAAGCATTCCGTAAAACGGTGGAAAGATTTAAGCTCCAGAAAGATGCATATACAATCTCTCGCTCGGTTCGGTTACAAAAGGCTTATAACCGTTGATACACCGTCGAAATACCTGACGGGAAAGGGTAATTAATTATTCGTACGTAATGTCGCTAACAATGAATGAATTAAAGGTACGGTACGGAGGGAGATCCCGGAGATAGATTCATCATCGCGTTAATATTACATGAAGTCGGAAAGCGCGCGCGCGCGCGCGATCTATTACCGTAGAAGGAAGTATCGTTAAAAAGTAAAATAGTGATCAACAAAGGCGCTCGAGAAGAAGGTATCAACAAGTATATATACATTTTATCGTCGACGTTGATAAAGCGAAACTCCTGTAATGCTATTATGAAGTGCGCGTTACAAGACAGCGCATGCGTTAACCCGCTGGGACATCAATCCGTTTCGCAAGTCAGCCTTGTGCATCCTTTGTAAACTAAGGCTGTGCCAGATTTACCCCCTTTGACGGAAATAACGTGAAACTGACAAGGGAGCGAAAGGGAGTGTCTATATATAAGATATCCCGAAAACTTTATATTTACAATATATCGCTCTTTTATCTTACACGTACCATTCCGACGATAAGAATTAAGATATAAAGTTAGCGATTAAGATAATAAAAATATAACGATTGTACAAAAGCAACGTGGAGACTTTTCACTTAAAATCTTTTAATATTGAGCCTTTTGCTTCTTTCGTGTAATAAAAATCTAAATAAAGAGAAACGAAGAGGAGAAAAGAAAGAGGACAGAGAGAAATAAAGGACTTTATAGCTATAATTTTTAGAGAAGTTTATCGTAAACTCTTTCATTAGCTTCTATTTTATAGGAATTGTTGCAGATAATGAAAAGATTCTCGATGTGGAAGGTAAAGTACCTATCCTTCGACCCTTGGATCGTACAAAGATGTGTATAGTTATTATATCAATTTAACATGAGATCCGAATAGATACTGGGTGACGCGTGGCTCATTGTAAAAGTAGTAGTGGATGAGTCTTAAGTTCGAGTCCCCGACTGTCACCCCACATATTTCATCGATTTCGTTCGATGGCTGGTGCGTGGGGCTGACAGCCCTACCACGGAAAAACCCGTTGTTGCGAAGAATTTAACAGAAAAGACCTGACACACGAGTGAAAGGGGTAAATGGAAGAAAATTGTTAATAAGGCTGAAAAAACATCCTACGTTGTAATGCCAGAAGAAGAACATAAGAATAAATTGTATTTACGATGTTTATTGGTAAATCTTACCTGTATATCCGCCTTCAGATTCGTCGGGATATCGTGCAACTCCAGATTCGTGCAGGACGCCTCCAGCATCGAGTAGGCCCTGTTGTAGCGGCATTTCTTCACGGACGGGTCCCGGTCGACGACTTGCGTGGGGCCCGGCGAGCCCAGCACCAGAACATCCGGCACCGTGGCCACGACAAAGCCCAGTAACAGAAAGCCATTAAAGAGAAGGATGCTCATGTCTGCAACAGATCCAGCGGAAACGCACGCTTGAACTTCGCCCAAATCGAATCCTCAATCGGATAATCGCTTTGCGAATACACGGGGTGGGTGGGAACATCCCCCAGGACTGCCCTTGGCAGCACGACACCGCGGTTACGTGTAAGCGCGTCATTTGCCGACATTTATTGCATTGTAATTGCATCGTAAAACGTTACACTAAATTGGTATATTTTCGGATATTTAGATTATCAATACTCTCAGAACACGTTTCTTTCTTACCACACTCTCACTCCGTTTAATCAATATATCATTTCCTTCCGTCTTAATTCGAAAGATTTCCTTCTTGCCTAGGCGACGGGCGACGGTCGGCTTGAAGCAGTTAAACGAAGTTGATTAGCAGCCTTGCCAGATAGCTTTGAAAAAATTGTGGAAACTTTTCCAATCGCCCCTACCTCTATCCCTCCCCCGTAACGTCCATTTACGCGCAACTCCGGTATTTCCGTAGCTTAATTAAGTGCCCCTTGGAGACGAAAAAGGAAAGAGAGATATCACTTTGAAATCGTAATAGCTTCAGCTACCGGGGCGCTATCGCGTCTATTTGCGCTCGCCCGTTGGATGCTTTCCATGTCCAGAAAACGGTATTCATAATTCCGATAAGCATCGTTTTCGGTCGGAATCGATCCGACATACGGGGGCGAGCGCGTTTTCGGGGCGCACCTATTACACGCCCGACATCGCCCGGCGAGATGCAGTTGCTGACCTCTTATAGCCGGTTAAGTTGTCAGTCGAAATAGCTGGCCAGAGCCAGCCAGCCAGCCATCCGGTCCGCTTACCGTCCCGGCGAAGTAATTTCCAGGTGGCGATTTCAACTTCGCGCGCGCGGTAGAGAGAGAGAGAGAGAGAGAGAGAGAGAGAGAGAGAGAAAATTTCAGCCGCGTAAATTTTCGGACTTTGACGGTGGAGCGAAGTGAAATTACAGAGAGGGAAGAGAGGAAAAGGGCAGAAGGTTAACGAGGCTTTTCTCCTCTCTTCTCCCTGCACCTTGTTTATATAAAAGCATAAAACTCGCGGTGCTTCGTGCGAGAGGAACGGCTGCCGGAAACGTCCTGTTCGTTACCACGATCGGATCGATCGATCGCCCCCTTTGGTCCCGATAGAATTTCTCTTACAGCAGGTGTCAATGTAATACACGGGGAGTACACTTTACAACGTGGATTCGGAAAGTTAAGGGATATCAAGTTTGTAATTAATTGCTCGCGCGATATCCCTCCGTAACATAGAGATGTAAATTCAGCATTTTTAAGAGGACTCTCGGATATCGGTATTGTTAAGTTTACGGAGGACAATTCCAATTTATCGTGACTGCATTCTTTGGTTTTGTGCCTAAAAAAAAGGTTGAACGTCGAACATGCGTTAGTATGTGAATGGAATTTTGTGTTATGTTTATTTTATATTAGTATGACATTATCTGCGTGTACCGTCGCTGCTTCTGGAATATTGTGAAATCTTAATCCGCGTCCCGTGAGAAGCATTTTTTTTTTTCTTATACCACGCGACACTTCGTGTAAGTCGAGAATATTTCTCGCCGTTCCTCGCTCCACCGCTAAGCGCCTCGTTCCTCGGTCCGCGAAGGCGCGGCCGTTGCGGATTTTTATCGCGGGATTTATTGCGCATTTCGATGAGATAAAAATTTCATGGCGCTCCGCCTGCTACCCCTGGGGCTGGATATTATAGCGGGAAACCCGGCTTCTCTCGACCATAATTAAAATTAAATTGCAGTTAGCTAAGACGAAAGTGCTCTCTTCGCCGAAGCCGAAAGCTTAATAGCATTGCGTAGGATGCACGGAGGAACTGGAGAAAGGAAGATGATGCGCCTGTGCACGTTGCAGTTTGTCGTTTACGTAAAGGACGACGATGGCGACGACGACGACGACGAGAGCTTCACCGACTTCCGTACATCTCACGCTCATTTGCCTGCATTTGAAAACGTTATTAATACAAATTGGAACAGCGGCCTCTCTTTCTCTCTCCTCTCTCTCGCTCTTTGCGAAACTTTCATGGATCTATCTCCCAATATAACATCTTGATAATCAAACTTACTCCTTTGAGTATTCTGTAACATCACTCTCTACCTCTTTCTCCCGTCCGTTCTTCCTTGTTTTATGAACGCGAAGAAAATTATGCGTCTAGTTTCCGAATTAATCTAATAATTTCACGGAATATTTTCTATATACTTAACCGTCTGTCCGCCGATTAAGTCGATTAAAAATTTCGCAAATTATACAAAATAATTATTTGGCATATATTTTAAATAAATTTTTGTGAAATTTAAATCACAAGAATTAATATACTTTTATTTTTTTTGTTTTTTCAAGAGTAGGCCCTAAAAATCCTACATAAGAGAAATATAATTATTAAAAAATATACTAATTAAGAATGATTTTAAATAATGTATATTACGTTACGAAATATGCTTCTATGTATAAGGTGTTAAAATACTCATTATATAAAATCATATTAAAAAAACATCTTTACGCGCTGTTTTTGATCGAAAAATGCAAAGAGACAGTCTATAACTCTAAAGTGTCCCTTTTTCCCTCCCATCGAATATTCCTATTTGCAGATATCTCCTTCTCGAGAAAGATCTTGATAAAAATATTGATGTGATATCACGAGAAAGCACTTGAAAGCGTTCGAAAGCTTTTCCCTTGATCATTGCAGTGTAATACCCTTTATACCGTTTCGAGAGTTGAAAATACGGTGTGCGTTTCATTTACGGCTTGTTATAAAGCCGTTATTTACCAATGGCTAAATACGACTCGGTATTAATTTATTATTTTGTATCCACTTTTGATGATCTGTGAATAATATATTCACAATGGTAATACGTTTCACGCTGGTCGCGTGACAAGCCGAGCGCTTTCGTTTCAATCAGCAGCGAGAGCAAATACAATTTAAAAGTACATTTTGCAATAGGAATATAGCTCGTTAAAGCACGGACAGAAGAGTCCAAATGACTGAGTCGAATGTAATAACGCGAAAAATATCTGGAATATATCGTTACGCAGAAATGGCTTAATAACGGCTTTTAAAATCTTTTTTTCCAATTGTTTCTAACAAAAATATTGCAGATTTGAAATTATTGTAAAACGGTTAACAATTCGTGAAATAAAATGGCATAATTGAGGCAATAATTGTTATAAAACTTGTAAAAATACAGCGCAATGTTAGTTTCCAGAAGACTAAGAATTTGTTTTAAAGATCTGCAGTTATCTGTTTAAAAGTTAAGAGTGACAAACGACATACCGACTCATTAATTAATAGTAAAATTTCTACCAATAAAAAATCGTGGACTATCAAATCTCATTTATTACTCTCGCAATAAATTTCGGCTCTTTTTCATTATTCAGCTATTATATCACCCTCAGCTGTTTCATCTATTTATCATTCATTTATTGCGCTTTTTTGGAGCAAACATTCCCTCAAAGGAAAGTTTTATTTTAATTTTTGGAGGAAGTGAGCTATTCACGCGTGAGATGAATAATCGCGAAGAATAAATTTTCCGCGAAACTCGCGCAGCTTTGTCGACCACCGAGATTCGGAAGTCGATGCTATCGACAATGAAACAGTATACCGCGGCTCACTGACGTCGTGCCGGGGAGCTTATTTCCGGTGCGTATGGGAACTGGGGTGGGGGGGGGAAGGGGAACGGGGAGCGGTGGATACGTTTACAAGACGTCGTGATTCATGGCCCGTGCAGTTTGCAAGTTTTGAAAGAAAGACGACGCGGTGTTTGTTGTGCCAAGATCTCTGATGAACTGCAGAGCGGTTGCGAGTTTCAGCCAGCCGTCAGTGCTTATCGCCGGAATATCGACCATACGTTGCTGTTAATATTCGCATGAGAGGTCAGGTGTACATATCGGGGTGTCCATAACACACGTGTGTCGAATTTCGAACGTTTGTAAAACGCACGTCGAACACATACCCCACTTCGAAAGAAAGTCACACGGGAAGAGCCCCAACAGATGCGGCTCTGCAAAACAAAAAACCGCTTCAGGGGGACATGCGGATAGCAGAGATATTCTATACGTTAATAATTCGTTTTGAAATTGAAAAGAGTGGCTGACAGTTGTTATTAATATTTACATTTTTTTTTTTTTAATAATTTTCGTACAAAGCATATTCTTTAAAAGCTGTTTTTTCGTTGCCTTCAATATACAGATCAGCTATTGTAGACATAACAACTTAACAGTTATTAGTGATCTTTGTTCAAAAAAATATCAATATATCACATCGGTGAAAGAACCCCTCATTAAAATTCAACCGGGGCGAAACGTTCCGCGCGGAATTTTATTTTAATTATTTTTACCGGCTGAAAGGGATGTCGTGGACTCTCGACAAAATTTTTAGCTACGTCAGAGATTCGCTATAACAAAAAAACGAATAAAACTCGCTTCGCGAGAGAAAAAACGGGCCCCGACGTACCCGACTTACGGCAGCGAACATATACATATATCAAGCTTCGCTGCATAAGTAATTACGTCCCACGTTAAAAATCTGCGAAATTTTCTCGTCAGAGGGGAGATTCTCTCGTCGCGACGAGACTAAAAGTCGGAAGGAAGACCGGGGCGAGACACACGTTGCGAAAAGTAAATGTTTTATCTCAGCGCGAGCGCGAGCGGAAAGAAAAAGGAGACGGAGTCTCCGATTCTCGCGAGAGATAAGCGACGGAGAGAAATGAAAATTTCATTTACATCTTAATGGGATTCAATTATTGTCCCTTTAATCCAGTCCTTCGGCTCCCGCCGGAAGTCCGGCGATTTTCGATTTCAGAAAGCGGCGATTCTAAAAGCGATTCTATGGCGCAACGCGCGGCGCGGAGCCGGGAGCCGCCGCCCGTCCGTCGGCGTTTTACGAGAGGCTTTCGCGGTGGTTCAAGACGCGCACCAAAAATAGGCCGTGTTATCGGTGCGCGGTGCATGCTGCACGACATTACGCGATATACAGCAACAGGTCTGCGCAACGTTACGGAAAGTGGGTTTGGTCGGTCGGCCGGTCGGTCGGTGGGACGGTCTCTGGCAAGGCGGCGCGGCGGGCAAGGGTGTCGGAGCATGTTTATTCAGAACGCGCGGCTTCGATTGGCGGACTCGCCGTTACTCGCCCGGAGCTAATTAATTTGCTCGCTCGTCCCGACAAATGCCTACTTGCGATCTCAATTGAATCGTGGAACGGTTAACGTATCCTCAGCCGAGAAGAATAAACGCTTCGCATCCCGCGGGGGACAAGCGCCGCCGCTTCCAATTGACAGACGCCAATAAACGGCGTCGAGCACGAGCGACAAGATAGAAATTTAATGTACGTATTTGTTACGTATATCGTTGCTTAACTCGCGCGGCGTACAAACAATATAATTTATGCACATGTAGGTCGCACATATTGTCGCACATATTGTCGCAAATATTAAAGCCTGCGCATATTGGAGTATCAGCCGCTCGGAGATTATTGATCATATTCTAAGTTATGATCACGAGCCATTTGACGCTTTTGTAGAATTATATACAGAAGACAAAAGACGTCTTTTACAAACTCATCGCATTCTCTGTGATAAATTTTCTGTACTGTAAATGTAGTTTTCAAGAATAAACACGTTACTATATACACGTCTTTGTTTTTAAACACGTTACGTTCAGAAATATAAATAAAATAAATACGAAAGAATGTGGTAAGAATGTTGCGAGAGTCGATGACAATTAATAATATGTAATAATGAATTTAAAAATATATATAATAAATTAATGCAATCCAATAAAAATTGGATAGATGACGAGCGACGTGTCGGTCGCAAACATAATTTTTTCAAAGGGCACTTTGCTGATCGACGGTGCAGGTCGACACGCTGGCAAATTTGAAATCTGGTTTAAACGGAATTCCGCAGAAGAATTTCCCGAACAGTTATAGACGAGTCCATGAAAAATTCAGATCTTTCCCTTAATAAATAAAGGCATCGAGAGCTAACTCTTTATTGCAGGCGGTGTCCAATATCGTTCGCCACTCGCCACATGTGGCGAATAGGTTATTGTACCTACAGCACTATAGCCTGCCGAGCAAAACAAACGGCCGTATTGTACTCCAGTATCTATGGGTAAAGCCATTTAATCGATGCATATCTTTCCTTCCATAACGGAGCTTAATTAATTTTAATGGCGCCAATCGACGATTCGCGCGGCTGCAAATTAGATCGAATAGTAATAATCATCTTGTAGTCAATTCATCTTTTTGCAGCACATCTCATATTTCGGGTACATTTACATCCACTTTGTAGTTCTTTATCTACATATGAGTGTGCATGTATATACATCGATATATATTTGTCATAAATTACAAAATATAATATTTATTTCTCTTTTCCAAGTATCCAAACGGCCCTCCAATTTCCCCGATCTGCTCGAAATTGCGCATTTAAATGGTGGCCTATTATGATAATGAACTGGAAAATACAGATCTAGCGTGAGAAAATCGTTGTCGATTAACACCCGGTTTTTCACCCGAGTAGCGTGCAAAAGAGCGTTCAAATAAAAAAAAAAACCTGGGAAAAAATCCATGTTCAATTTCCGAATCGATATTTACCGTCAATCGTCGCTTTATTAAGCCTATGTGTCTCACGCGTGTTTTTTACGACTACTAGTTTATGGCAAACGTCAGATGCAATTCGCAAACAGTGAAAAGCGTGCTGCTGCAATTTCCCTCGTATCGCCTCGACCGCGTGCACACTCTGTTAAATCAATATGGGAGGCTTCAGCATTCGTACGTGGTGTACTGTTCGTGCTTTACATAAAAAATATATAAATATGGGCCTTCCTCGGACCCTATTAGCGACGGATCAATGAACGGCTAACAGGGTCAACGGGACCGAAAATGTAATTAATTACAGGATTAGGAGGCGAAGCGATGTAATATCACCCCTTTAGCCTTCAAAAGAACTCGTTTTCGCGAGTCATCTCATTATGCCCGCCATCGTGGAGCTCAATCGGGATCGTTAAATGCGAGAGTTGTATTATCGCGTGATCGTGGTTTTCTTCGCAGTTTGTAAAGCGAAGCTCTCCCCCATTTACGTGAGCGGAATGCTTCTTCATTCATAAAAAACGAAGCGGCGAAAGGGCAATTAAATATCGCTATCGATAATCCTAATATCGACGCGGGATTCTCGTCGGCGCATCCCGTATAGTTAAATAATTCGTTGATTGACGCGCGGGAAATTGTATTGTAAAGAGCAAGCGGAAATATCAATGCGCAATGGCAATACATCCGGCTCCAATCCAACGGCGAGATCGACAATAACGTTTGATTTTTTTTGTGTGTAGGCCGAATGTAGCCACTGCCTCAAAGGTAATACGAATTTGGGGGGGTCGTTTTTCGAAACAGCGAGAGATATGAACGAGATATGAAATTGATAGCTTTTAACTCGGCGACATGAAAGGATAAAGGATCAAAATTTTACGGGACTCCCCTGTGCAAAAAAGTTTTTTTATTAAAATAATCTGAGAAAAGCAGAAAATCGCGCGCATCATCGCGTATATAATGGCAAATTCTTTGGTTAATTTAGAGTCGACTTTTTGCCCCGGCGAAAATATCGAGGCACCCATATTTTAAAAGAAGCAAAGGGTTTCTAAGGACGATCTAAGTTTTCCGGCATGCAACTTAATTGAACGCTGCATTTCTTCCGAGTTGTTGGAGTTACAATATGAAATATCTTGTTAACTATATGCATCTTCGAGGCAAGATTTTGTTTAATTAGAGAAATCTCCGAACCACCGAAAAATCCCCGAATAAAGTCGCGCCTTATTCACGTTCGAGATCTCTCTCTCTCTCTCTCTCGCTTCAATCGCAGCTCGTATAAACTATTTGCGTCACGACGCGACGTTCGAATCGGAGATACACCCACTGTGAGACACACTCCCGCGTGTAATCTCGACGGTGATGAGCATCGCGCGTCGTTCGAAGTTCGATCGACAGAAGTAATAAAAGCTTACGGGGCCGGCCTTTGAGCCGCGTTTCGCATTTACCCTCGTCCCTGAGAAGCGTCCGATTGAAGTCTTTGATCTGCGCACGGTACACACCGTGCACACGTGCCCTCGCATCTTGATTTCCGTATACGGATTGCGTGCGCGCCGCGAGCGTTATTGCAGATCCGCGGGGGATTGTGCCATCGAGAGAAATTCTTACGGCGATCGACCGACCGACCGACCCGATCGATCGGAAGCGCACGCGCCTCGGTACAGTCGGTACTTTGGTAAATCAACGAGCCTCTTAATAGCACCAATCGCATTGGTATTCTCACGGTATCCTCGTTGTACTGCCGGCCGATTGCGCGAGAGCGTCTGTGTGTGTGTGCGTTATGTGTGTGTGTGCGTCCTCCGCAAAATTTATCTCCCACCGTATCTTCTGTGCTAATCTCGCGGGTTTCACCGGACGGCGATAATAGTCACCGCTGAAAGTTGTTTCGCATGGGGGCACACCTTGGCCATTAAAACTTCGCCGATCTGTACTGGATATTATTCGATACCTCATTATCGCAAGCCCGATATCCGCAATGACAAGTACAAAGGTACAAATATACGCTTGTACCCTTTAGAAACGCAACGCTTGTTAACATCGGTCTATTCGGGACGATATTTCACACGTCGGATATTATGATAGACACGATGAAAGAGATAAAGTGTTCCCCGTCAGTTCTGTTTAACGAGTAATAGGGAAAAAGAGCTTTTTATCAATTAACTTGGAAAAAGTACGCGCGAATTTGCCGTTCGGTGAAGGATATATGGCCAGCGCGCGCGAGTGTGTTGGTAGAGAAAAAGAGATTTAAAAAGGATGCGATAGGATGTCAAACGAGAGGAAGACGTATTCGTTATTTGAAGCATATATTTATCCGCTCGTTAATTCGCGTCATTCCCGAAAGCGAGATGCGCGTGTCATAGGACAAACAGAGGAGTTGCTAAAGTGAGTTGAAAAATGAATACACACGCCTTTTCTCAGATTGACTAAAAATATTTTTAACTGGTATTAACTGTTGTGAAAATTTTTAAAATACACGACATGCTTTTATCGCGCGTCGCACACGCGCGTGTTACTTGGCAAATTGCATAGTAACATTATCGAAATAACGTCATCATCACGCACGTACACACATGTCTCAAAATATTATCGATCCGTTCAAGATTCTGAAGTCCTAAGACTTTAAAAGATAAAATATTTCTATCTTTTAACATAAACTTTCTCTCCCATTATCTGGGCGGTATTCATAGTCGGATCTTATTTCACGACCGTCTTAAGTAATGTCTTATTAAGTTGCTAATACGGTCATTTGATTGGCTGGACGGAGTCTTAAGACTGCTTTCGACCAGACTTAAGATGATCTTAGATATAAGATCCGACTATGAATACCGCCCTCTGTTTCATTCTCTTTTTCTCGCTCACGTATTTTATTTATGGTTTACTAGACACGATATCGTGTAAATGGGTATCCGGGATTAATACCGCCACGCGGAATACCGAATAATATCAGAAGATATGAATACACAAGGTAACCTGTGCATCGCATGTAACACTGGCGTGTAAAACAGGATAGCCGAGTAAACGCCAGGCGTAGATGCAAGCTTGTCGGATCGAGCCGACATATTATACAACCTGCGCCCCGCTCTCCTCGTCGAGCGTGTTGCACCGATTTACGTCAGTTTAATTCGCTGAGGTTCATTTCGACGTTGAAGAATTACAGCGCCGGGATTTTAATGCACGCGAGCGTGCGCGTCCGGCTCGCTCGCGTGCAACGTACCCCACCCTCCTCCGCCCCCCTCCTCCCCCGCGCGCCAATGTTTTTAATCTCTAAATTACGCGGTCGAATCGCTCAATTAAAGCTTCTCCCCCGCGCCATCCTCCGATACCGCGCTCTCATACGGTCGAGTGCTTTCGTGAAATAGCGCGCAAAAAAAGTCCCGCGGGACAACGAATGCAATAACGGGAATCAGCTCCCGCGGGAACACAATTTAGATTACGTCTCTGATACCTTGCGGCAGTAGTCGCGCGCGCAGGCCAGATCTAAAAACGGTGCCGTATCTCGAATTCTATATCGAGCGTTATTAAAAAATGTCTCGCGAAAATCTTCCGGAATTTCGCGAGTGGCCGTCCCTCGCGATTAAAGCGTATCAGGATCACCCGCGGCGGTCGGTGGGACCGGTGAAACCGGAGATCCCGCGAACGTCCCGCGGACGTTCTACCGTACGCGTGACGTCAAAATTTCCCTTTGAAATTTCCGAGAGAGATTTCATCGATCTTGTCGCGAAAAGTTTTCCGTAATGTAAAACCGCCCGTCGCGTCGGAGAGATACGTTTTTCACGTATCCCCGTCGGGTAATAAATTCTTAATTGCGCAAATGCGCGTGTAATATCCCCCCCGAAGGATATTATTCTTGAATCAACGGAAAAGCGAGACTCAAATGCTAATTCCGGGTGATTCCGGGCCCCGAACGACGGGAGTGCTTTCTCGATTGTGAGTCGCCCGGGTGTAAATTACACTCCACGCGACCATTCCCCGGGCTAATGTACTTGGACCCAGGATCTTTAGGTGCAGAGCGTTAGGTACCTTCTCTAAGAAGTTTCCAGACCGACCCCTTCATCACCAACAACACAGGCAATCGGGTCTCCCGCGCATAAAGCTTAGTACCGTCGCAATGCCGTGCGGTATAACGTCGTAGCACACAGATTCTTAGCTTGCTGCAATCTTATTTAACCGTTTCGCTCGACGCTGATTGCGCGTCGCGTCGCGTCGCAGTGCTAGACAATTCAGCGATGCGACGGGTTAAATACATTATTTCAATTAGCCACGTCGATAGTCGGAAAAAACTAATCTAAACAGTCCCTTGTATCTGACGAATAAAGCGTTTCATTAACGTCTTTTCTCTCGTTCCTTCTTCTTTTTTCACCGAGAATCAGGAAGGGAAATTTAAACAGCGACGCTTTGTAAAACACCCCGCTACTTAAACAAAGGAGAAAATAAGAAAAAAATAAACGTTCGGCAAAGGTGATCTATTTAATTAAAGCGCAATCATTAACGTAAATTGTGCTCGCTCTCGAGTAAATTCCTTTGCCGATAGTTCATTAAACTTTTTAATCTTCCCGATTTTATACAAGAAATAATTTCTGTCCGTCGCCGCTTTTATTCCTAACCCCCTCCCCGCCCTTTCCCTACGTTTCTTTTCTACGAGTTTTCTTATTACAGAAATAATCTTGCCGGCTGCCGCGCACGTTATGCGACACCGCTTACGAAAAATAAATAAAAAAGAGAAAGACAATTGATTGCAGTTATTTGCAACGATACCATCTCAGTATCTCACAACGTTGCACCAATCTATTCTGCGACATCGATTATGTTATAAGAAAATATCGCGCAGTGGTGCTTAATTGTGCAGATTTTTGTCGCGCAAGTAGCAAAATATAACGAGCGGAATAAAATTACTAAATAAATATCTGAATCTAATCTTATTATCGATTGAACGAGATTATCTCTAATTACATTATTGTGACAGTAACTATGATTTTCGAACGTAACGAAAAATTCATACTTTTTTTAGTTTTCTTATAATTTAACAGGAAGGATTTATTATTCATTTCTCTAGTCTAGAGGAAAAAATTTATGTACAACATGTATTTTTAGAAAATGTTCATTAAATTTTACTCCGGCAAATCAGATCACTATCCTATATGGCAATGAAAAATTCATTTACTTACATTTCAAAGCAATTTGACGCGACAGAAAAACATCCAAAAAATATGCGCACTCTCGTGAATCATTCACGCAATTTCTTCCGAGCTGTGTAAGCTGAAAATATGCGAATGCGCAAAAGGTACTCGTCGATTTGCGCGACTCAGAAGAGAAGTATTATACTACAAACGCATTGCACATATTTCGAACGTGATACTCCAGGAGCGGATTCCGATGTCTCGTAGAATCTCCGCTTTGGCGGATCTACGTTTGCTTAAGCACCACTGCGCGTACCGATACCTGCCTGAAGGCGAGAGGCGAAGCGTGGCGAGGAGAGGGTGAGGGCACCCGGAGATAAGAACTTCGACAGAAACCAATTACCTCCGGAGAAGCGCTGATTTTACGCAAGACTAGCTTCACCGCGTCTCCGGTTGTCGAGCCGAGAGGGAGAGAGAAAGAGAGAAAGAGAGGCGGAAGAGGTCCGAGACACTCTCGCGGCTTCTCGCGCGAAGCGAAGGGCTAAGCGGCGCGCGCGGCGATCGGCGACGCTCCCGCGTCGAATAAAACAAATTCGACCTGAGACGGGCGCGGGCTGGGGAAGAGGGAAACTTCATCCAGAAATAACGGGCACTCTTGCGCGCGGCCGTTTCACGTCGGAAACGAAAATACCTGCGGGACGCACGTCACGAATGGCGCACAATGATGCGCGCGTGGGGGTTTTCGAGTGAAGGACTGCGGGGTGCCCCTTTTATCCTCGCTCCTCGCGTCCCTCACCGTTATTCTTTCCTTTCTCTCTTGCGCCCGCGCCCGCCCTCTCGCCGTTCCGCTTCCGCTACGTAACATGTCAATGAGCGAGCGTGCAATGCGAATCCGGGGGATTTTTTCCGCCCACACGTCGCAACGGAACTTGCCTTCGACGGTGCGCGCCCGCACCGCGGGATTTTTTTATCTACGCCTGTTAAACCTCGCTGTATTCGCGCGCCATGTGACGCACACGTTGAGTTATTTTTCTCGATTGATGGGACATTTGATTTATCGAATTTTTTCAATGTATATACACGAGAAAATTGCGGCGAGCCGCGCCATGTTGAGCAAAAATAACGTTTGACTCCTTACCGAATAGAAAAGCGATCGGTTTATATTATTTTTAGAGAGAAAGAGAGAGAGAGAGAGATCGCGGAATAACGTACACGTTACAGCGACGTACAATCTCACGCATAACAGCATTCAATTTGTATTCCCCGCGTTAAGTTAAGTGCTCTCGCAATATCTCGTTATTATAATAATTACGTAAATGAAAGCTTGATGCATTAGGCTAATAATTTTTTTATGCATTACGCGCGATTTGCGAACGCACACGCGGAATTGCGATTCGCAATTCATCAAATTAATTTCCGCGCGTTCTGCGGAATTACGTTGAAAAAGAGATCGCATTATTTTTTATAATATTCTCATTTTTTCCACTTATATACATATACATGTATCTATAAAGCTGCTGATGCAGAACCCTCTATTCGTGAAATATAACATCAGATGCACAGCGCAAAACCTGATATCACAAGCACACAGTGTATACTTAGCGACGCGTCATTTGTTCCTTTTTCCTTATTATATCCACCTTGTTGGATATAATATAGTATGAATACCGTTATAATGCTTTTGGAATATAATTTGTTTGAACAAAAGAACGTGGTCTTCTATTATGTGGCCGTATTATTTCATTATTTTAAAGAAGCCTTCTCTATCCTTATAGCTCTACCAACAATAAGAGATTTACAATATTTTTCCACAGTCACGCTTTTACCGCACGCAAACTGCACTTATAAATATTAATAAGTGAACAATTCCCCCTGCATTGTCGCCTTATTATCGTTGCCATTTAAACGCAAAACGGGATCTGGCACAACGGTTCCCAACGTTCTCGTCGTATCCTCGCGGTCTATTTGTGTTCAGTAAACTACATCGATCTTTCCGTACAAAAATTCGACCGTTAATAATTTAAAATTTTTTCGCGCCAGTCCAACGAAAAGAACCTAAATTATTGAAAAAATATATATATCTTATGAAAGTAAATTTTCAAAAGCTCTTTCAGATTTGTCATGTGCGGTATTCGAGCCCGCTGGGAAATTATGCAGCTCCGCAGAAGGGGTCGGACGATGACGCACGTGTCGTTACCGGCATTTCGCGTGGCGGATAGAGCTTTGATGATTGCGCCCACGCTCCGATTTCCGCGGCAATTGGGCAAGTTGGTCGTATCCCGGCCACTGTTACGCCCCGTTTATCCTAAGCGCTTTTTCATAGTTTCTCGCGCACGAGCGGGCTCGCTAAACTCTCCTCTCTCTCTCTCTCTCTCTCGGCAAACTCTCGCCGTATTTACCGAGGGCACTTGCTCAGGATATCCCTTAAGCCCAGACATACTCCGCGATGTTACGGCAACGGATTTCGAGATCTCCCTATCATTCGTTCGCCGACGCAGAAGCGGAGGAGAAAGCTCTCGCGAAATGCTGCCGATGCGCATTCCGTTTTGCATGCGAAAAACCGCTCGCGAAAGATATTTAATAAGCCCGCCGCCGCTCTGTGACCCGGAAGCAATTAATTGTCAATGATACTGAATCGGTAACGAGATCCAACCGTGCGGCGCGGCGTGCGCTATGTCGATGCGATTAATTCATGTTAATTTATTAATAAAGTCGAATAATGCGCCCGTGGAGTGCCGCATTCGTGCGCGCTCGCGCGCGCGCAACTGGACCACGCCGCTTTTGAATTCATTATTACGGCCGTGATATACTAACGGACGGATCCTCCCACACATACACAGAAGGCATTATTTAAATTTAATTAATTCTCGGTCTTTGCTTACTGACTCACTTTAATTAATCCTTGGCCCGCGCGAACACGATCGTCCTGGTGGGCAAAACACGATCGGGAACCACGATTTAAATTCGCAAAGCTATGAATTCGAAGATGCGGGTCGAATCGTACATGCGGTTGGCGCAAATGAAACTAGTTATCGTTGATCATCGGATACTAAAATTAGCCAAACTTACAGGCGCGAATAATGCAATATTATACCAAACGTAGATCTAATTTAACAGGGTGCATACGAACATTTTGGTTAACAATGAAATATGCTTTATATGTTCGAATTACGAATCTGTAGGGGGTTGCTGCTAAATTAATTGGCTAAATTTTGCCAGGCGTATAGGCATTAACGAATTTCAAGGTAATTTTATTCCAGCGAACATTTGATTGCGAATACTTTTTCATGATCATCGAATTTTCATTGCTTGACAGAATTCTATTATAGTTCAAGGTTTATTTGTTGAAGTAATAATGAGATTAATAAAAATTAAAAAGTCACTGAAAAGCGGTGCGATCGAGTTTTCAGTACGGAAAATAAGTGCCATAAATTTAACGTAGGAATATCTTTTAATTTAATGATAAAATTAAATTAACGACAATTGAATTTGAAACGAAAACTGAATTGTTCCGAGTATGCATGTGCATGCCGGCTAAATAAATTTTCTTTATTCATACGATACAATACATACTTAACATTCCGAGACTCGCCGTGCCACTGTAGTTTTACTGTATAGTGGCTGGCTCCAAATAGAATATTCTACGCAAACTGTCCCAGGAGGAATCTGCCAGACTTTGAAAATGCTTTATTCACATGACTTTGAACGGAGATCGTTATGCGAAGCCAGATCCGATTCGAAATGCAACAGCAGCTGATACGGCGCTGTAATATTTTTGGAAAAAGAGAGCGGTATTGCGATTTCTCAAAGTAAGAAACGATTACCAGGATCTGCTTGAGGAAGGCGCGAAGAGAAGAAATGCAAGTTTAAAACGGGTTAAACGACGGGGGAGAATCACGGCCCGACAATCTCCTCAGCTCTGGACCGTGCGAGCAGCTGACGCGCGAGTTCCGCTCTCGTATAATACACACACACACACACATACACGTACGGAACACAGATACACACGCAACACACACGAAAGGGGCAGATATTTTCAGAGTAAACATTTCGTTCTTTCGCGGTGGCCCATAGGCGATTATTCGACGATGTAGACCTCGTAAGCTCTCCGCTTGGGAAAATAAAGCGTTAGCGAAGTGGACTCTCTCTCTCCTTGCGCACTGATATTAACTTCCCCGTATAAAAAAAAAAACCCACGAGTAGGCAATATACGACACACGCGGTCGTTCTGCCTCACCGCGAAAAGTAACGTTTCTTTAACGAGGCGAAAGAAAGAAATTCTTCGCTTGGTGTTACGCCTATCCTACTAAAATCGATTCGTACGATATATTCGCTGTCGAGTATATTATTTCGAAACACTTTTCCCCAGAAGCTGTGTAACGTAATGCAGTTCCGCGAATTTTCCGTGATGAAAAATATGTTTAACAGCGGAAAAATAATATCAAAATTATTACGACTGTCATGTGTGTAACTGTCCACGCGTGAACGAATTTTTAACATAAATAATATATATATTTTTAATTACACTAATGTAGAATAATGTTTTTAAATTCTATAAAATAATAACTTGATGATAAAATAACAGCGGAGCGTAATTGAATTAATTAATAACATGTCGTATTGTTACATAAGGCACAAATTATGTTCTCCCCTTGAGTGTTAATGTCGCCTGAATATCAATTTTATTTCATCGCGACATCATCACCCGCGACAGAATTATAATCAACGCACAGACTTCAAATGTTCCAGCAATTCTTCCTTGAGCGGAAGAACACTGCGTGCATTTTTCAAGTAAATTCTAAAGAAGGACTGAATTCTTCGCGTATATATAGAAATATCTGTTCACGTGGAGGAACGGGCTGAATTCTCGCCCTTATACTTCCTTGCCTCATGGAATCCCACGTTCTCGTCGGCGTTTTTATCTCTTTCGTGAAAGAAACGGTTACGCAACAACGAATATGTTAACAACGAAGTTGCTAAAAAATGGAGATATTCGCCCGCATCGCGCGCATTACTATTGCGAACAGAAAATGTACCGAGAATCTATAGAAAAATCGTATAAAAATACACATCGAAGTGGTACACACATAATTTCGAGCAGTTTTGAAAGTAAATGTATATTTATTTTTAAAAAACATATTTTTCTTTTCGCATAATTTTTAATATAATTTAATTTTGATATGATATTGAGTATTTGTAGTTTTGAACTATCGTCTTTACATTCTGTCTTCCGATAAAAGAATTAATTTTAAAGATATTACCGACTGCTTTTTCCTTATGCAAAACCTTGATGATTAAACGTCAATTTTTTTTTTCAATAATGCGACCAACGATGAAAAAGTTGTTAGACATGATCGCGGGAAAACAGATCTCAAAATTTCTCTTCATTATTACGTCTTTGTATGGGCAAATAAAAATGTTCTCTCTTCCACGCCAAACTTAAACTTTTAAAGGTCAAAGTAACTGCAGTAATTTACGACAGTTTAAAGGTAAAACTATTTCAATCGGACTCTGATGTTTCCTCTTGAAAGGAAAATTCTCACGGAAAATATTGTCAGCACCGTGGAACGCACTAATTTCATCGTTGTCGCCGACCGTTACTCTTGCAACGAGAGCACGAACGAGTCTCGGGAGGCGCCTTAATTCGCTGCAAGTTCGAGCAAATAAAAGCGCGACCGGAAGATCGGGCTAGCAAAACCACGACGACTCCGGAGCATAATTGGCACCTAAGTTCGACCTATTGGACCGACGTGGGCTGCATTTATTAACCGAGTCCGTTATCTCGTTCCACGAAACGTGACTTTGCGCATAAACAGGCAAAGAAAGAGAGAGAAAAAAAAAGAGAGAGAGAGAGAGAGAGACGGATAATGAGTTACGCATATTTTATTTGGATCGTTGCGCGTCACACGCGATGATAGGAGCGCACGCATGCAAAATGTTGCAGCAAGTGCGCACGTTTGCGTTTGCGACCGGTCCCGTTTTCTCACCCGGTTGCATGTAGGAATGCACTTTACCACGTAGAGCACGATGTATCGTTCTCTCTCTAGGTGAGAATTTTCTCGAGGCGATATAGTTTACAGGCACGAGGAGAGCAGCGACGTGTATCCGGTTTTAAAGGGAAAAAAGTGGTAGCGAATTCGAAGGTGTCGAAAAAACATTTTCGATCTTCTTTTCGTGTCGCTCGAAGTAATACATATACGTGCGGAAGTATAGGCGACTAAATAGCAACGAAACGATTAATCTGATCGCAACTATCTATTTGTCAAATAATCGAATTTAGTTACCCCGGGAATAATCGTAGATTGTTATCGCACCGGGCTTCATAACAGCTATTCTACGCATTAAAAAGTTCATCGAATAAATTTATACATGTCAAATCGATAACACATTCGAAATAAATTTGTTTTAAATAAAATAAAAGAATATTAAATATTTTTGAATTCTTTCAGATTGAATTTACTACGTTTGTCCCATCAAAAAGCGCAATGACAGTTCCAATTTTAAATATGAAAATTGAAAAAATCACCCGGTCTCCTCGATGATCAGGAAGATCTTTTACTGAATAGAAGTAGTCAAACTAAATGACGAGACAGCCGATCGTAATATTCTGCTGATGCGGGAATCAAGGGATTCCCTCTGAGTCAAAAGTATAGCGCAACTTTCCTGAAGTTCCTGAATAGACCATAAAATAATGATAATAATATGCGCGGAGATACGGCCGCGCTTCACTTTGAGAAATGCCCGGTTGCTCTCTCCCTCTTTCTCTCGCGCAACGGCGATGATTTACGGATGATTAAATTTGCAAGGGCCCGCTCTTTGAAACGCAACAATGGCAGTCTCTTTTCGCGTTTGTCTCGCGCGGAAAAATATCTCACGGTGAGAATATCGCGCCGAGACGTTGATACTGCCTCTCACGTAGGTTTCTCTCTCCTCCTGCTACTCGGCGCGGAGGATAAAAGCACACGAGCGCACGTTTTGTGTACGGACGCGTGCTCGGGAGCGCGAATGAACGTATACGTAGACGAAAGAAGGAGAAACACTAAAATGAAATATACATCCGTCATAGTTACGTGCGGCGCGGGTAACGACCGTGCGCGAAATCACTCGGAACGCCGATCTTCGAAGACGATCTCGGGATACGGTGTTCTGTTAAACCTAAGGCGATAACACACGATTGTGTTGAGCCACGTAATTTTGCGCTGACGCTGGGTTTCACGAAAGAGTATCGATTTCGGTGTTGTACACGTGTATCTCGTCATTTAATTTTATTTGTAAAATAAAATAAAAATTATAAAAGAGAGAGCGCGATGTTTACCGCATTATTTTTCAATAAAAAATATTTCAGATAATAACATGAATAACTAAAAAAAAAAAAAAAAAGTTTACGTCATATTCAATACGCTGCAAAATAATGTGCTCCGATTTATAAAAGTGGAATGTTATTTGACCCACGTCCGACAGTATCATCCGCGCGCGTTTATTTTTATATTCCTGACTGAAAAGCCTAAGGCCGCGGGTCCATTCCATTTCGTTCATTAGCTCGTTACTTTCGATGGTTTCTAAGATACTTGGGTCTATATTTACCAGAGGATTCTCTGTTAAGTAATTACTTTCGTGAAAATCGCTTTCCTTCTTGATTAGGAAAAAAAGTTGCTGGGATGAGGATTAAGTACTTTCCCCTACAGTTACTGAAAACGCTGAGGGGTTCTTAGTTACTCCGTGAGCGTACTTACAAGTTAAGTAGGGTTAATCGAGATAATTATCGCACTTATCTCCATTGTTATAACAAAGCGGTACTCTCCCCATTGTCATGACTGTCGTCATTCGTGACACCGCAATATTTTACAATAATAAAAATTACACAGTTGCAAATTAAAACCCCCCCCCCCCCCCGAGCGATTGCTCGCTCGAGATAAAAAATAAGAACGATATCGTTTTTATTACAGCAAAACGGTAGACGTTTTACTAATTGCAAGATAAACAATGGCAAGACAGAAATAGCTCATATATTAACATCATTTACGAAGAAAAATCGCACGATTTATTTAACGACTCTGCACGGAATATTTTTTCTCGTTGTCGACATAACGTTGAAGGTAACTGCCGTCTGTCTCCGCTAAAAATATTAAATGAACGAAGAAATAAACTAAAAGGATAAACCAAGTTAAACTCGACAAACGAACGCGATGCGCCAGGATTTGTCGAATATCTGACAAGTCTATCTGAAACCGGTTTCACTCCGTGCCGGAGGCGGGTGTTGCCTCGACGTACGTATATACGGCATCGACAGGAAGAGAACCGATATGTCACTGATACGATAGATCTCAACGAGCGAGATGAGACGAGACGAGACGAGATCAGCGAGCCAGGCGATACGATACTTCGATAGACAGAGCAACCAAAGGAGAAGCTCGCGCGCGCGCGCGCGGAGAACGCCCGTCTTCCTCGACCTTCTACGTCCATTCCGTAAGAGGATAGATAAAAGGACGTTTCGCTCTTCGCCGACGCGCATAAATCCACGTATTCCTCCCCCCGCGCTGCTGCTCGCGCGGAGGGGAATATCGGAGATAACGTCCCATATTTCGAACCGTGCCGTCGGAATAAACCGCGCCGTGTACCGAAATACGAAAGATAAATGCGACGTATCACATCGTACGTACGAGTAAATTTATTCGGCCGCGCGAAACGTATCAAAGACTCTCAGAAACGAAACGAAACGTCCGCTTGCCGGCGCGGAGCGCGTTTTTCGCGCCGCGCGCCGTTCCGGACATGACGCGACAGCGTCCGTCCGCGATGCGCTGCCGCGTTGCCGAAAGCCCGCGGGCCCGCGGACGTGCCGACGCGAAGATCGCGACGCGAGACGGGGAAAATGCGCGCGGCGGAGTGTGTACGCGAAATATTTTATATGCCGCATTCGTCCAACGAACGAAACGTCGCGTCCGCGAATCCCGGCGCGCCAAGCCAACACAACAGCCGAGAGGGACGTCTTCGCGGAGCGCATGCAAGCCCGGAATACAATCGCGCCACGTACATACACACGTGTGGGGGTAACTGCGTACGCCTCATGGATTCCACGGCGAAACAATAAGGCTCCGGGGATTGTTAGCGTGAGCTTCGCGAAAGGTCGGTGGTGGTGCGGGCGGGCGCGGCCCGGGGTGTTGAGGGTGTTGTTCCCGTAACGTTGACACGTTGCTGGATGTGCAGGTCGAGAGAAAACATTCGCGAATTCAAACATGCACTTTTACATGTTCTGAAAAATTTATGTCGAAGTAAATGGAGTGTTGTATAAGTTACGAGGAGGGGATTTCACGGTGGACGATGTTGCAAAACAAAAAAAAAACAAAAAACAAAAAGAAACAGAATTACACGCGCGACCAAGTCGGGGCAACGCGAAAACTCTGCGTTTTAAATAAAGTTTACTCGAAACTACTACTTGGTGGTAGTTTAACTCATTTTTGCGTAACGCCGTCTGTGTAATCGTCGCGTAAAAGGATGATCCTCGAGCATTACCGTAACGTTCTTGTCGCTTCTTCTTCTTCTTTTATGGGTGTCTCACCCTTTTAGGACGCAGTACCACTTTTTCCCCTTTCCAGACTTCCCCCTTTTCCTATAGCCCGCTGTTTCAGTTCCCGCAGAAACTTTCAAAAACTGTCGACGGTACTTCGCGTCGTGTCTGAAACGTAATGTTCTTATTGGTATTTACAAGCGAAATGACGGATTTTTCCCGCTTCAAGGGAAAAACTTTCCGTATCGGCTGTTAAAGTGCTGCACGTTCGCGCGCGCGCGCGCGCGCTAAAATGAGCTTTTGATCGGTTTCCCGACTCTGCGTCACGTCTCGCGGCAGCTCTGTCATTTCCACACAGCCCTTCAAAAGTGATATTAATGCACTATTGACCAGACTTATCCCATTTCGCGTCAAGCGCGGCGTTGATTGAAAAGTGGCTATCCCGCCGAGCGCGCGGAGACTGAGAGACGGCGAGATTTATCGATGAGATTTTCGCCTCGGCAATGTGTCAAGCAGCCCGGCGCAGCGGGTTAAATTAATGATGCCACTATACCCCGGCGCGTGGTAATAAAGTGTTGCAACGCCTGTTGTGTGCAGGATCAGGAATAAACGTAGGAGTTCTAATCTTTGAGCGCGAGAGAGCTCTTGGGATTAAATCCGGCTGCTGCGGGTTACCGCGGCTCACTAATAAAAAAAGAACTAGGTTTTAATCCCGAGTTCGTATATATACACGTGTCACATTTAGCGCGCAAACGAGGCCGTTTGTTCCTCGAATTTTATTCGCTCGACGTAAAGCACGCGTTCGAGGCTATCGCGCGTTTCTGAGATATAGGTGTACTTAGCATTAAACGTCAAGCACAATTTCGGGCTTCGAGGTTTACATTGAGATTGTTCGGCTACATTTCTAGGTTGCGGAATCATGCCTCGAGCGATCATGTCTAAATGTATTTTGCGAGAGAGAAAGAGGAAAGTTGTTTGCTGTTATTTAGCAAAACATTATTTGTTTAAATAACAAAAGGTACTCGTTATGCGGATACACATGCAAATGTGAAAGCTGCGAACTCCATTTACCAAATGTATCCATGTCTATGTCAGATATTTTCTCTTTTTTATGTTCTAGTTCATAACTTGTCTGGCATAAAAGTATATTTTTTCATCATTGTTAATACCAACATAAAGTTTTAAAAGCTTAACGGCGCTTGTTTAACATCCAGAAAGAAGAAAATGAAAGTCCGTTCGCGTATTTGTATTTCCGTTTATCCATGCACAGTGCACATGTCCATGCATAACCGTGTATTTACATTCATGGTTTTTTTCAATATTTAGATTTCTCGAGCTTTTACACAGAGAGCACTCTCATTCTCGATTTCAATTAGCACATATCACAATTACAACTACAATTTATATAAGTTAATATTTATACTCTTAATTACAATATAAATATGATGTTTAAAACTTGCAATTAAGATTAAAGCGCTCTATAAAATCTGCGGGGCTCTTGCTTTGTAAACTCGTTAAATTTTTCGTTTACCTGACAATGAGCAAAAATTTTGCACGACTATTTTCAGGATTACCATTGTGCGAGCCACCAAAGATGACCTCAATGCCTCGCCGCGGGATCTCTTATCCTGAACTTGAAAAATCCGATGCGTTCCTTATTTCAAGTCGCTTTCATCACTTCGGCGTAAATCTAAAGGCACCCGGTGGAATAATAACGGAATGGAAGTAAAATGTTTCAATTACGCAAAGATTTATTATTACTTCTATATAATTTATGGGCCCATCGGAATCGGAGCTCGAGAATTCATGCCACGTTTGTCAAGCGGACAAAAAGGGGAAGCGGTTCTTAACTCTTGGACCATTCCCGCTCGATAATGGAACATTAGCACGCACGCGACTGCAAAAAGTACTCGACCTAATCTTGCGCGATTGTGACCGCCCAAATGATCTTCGTATAATTGCCTTTTTGCTTAAGTTCTAATATAATCCCGGGTAAATTCCAACTCGATAAACATCCAGCGTCATGCACAGTTACCGTGTAGTACAGTTTCGTCGTCATTCTCCCGTTATTCGTAATTGTTACGGAGAGAAGTGGTGTTTCAGAATGTATATTATTTCACGAAACTTGCTCTGAGTAAATGATATGTTTAATTCATAATGAGTGATTTTCCAGGCTAAAATACGATGTTGATAATGTCTATTGTACGCTGACAATAAATGTTTTTTTTTTTCTTATACGTTCGCTTCGTGTGTGCTCTCTTTTCCAGCTATCCTCTCTCGTTTCACAATTTGAAATTTATAAACTTTACATAATCGCGATTTTAATTTCTGTCCTACATAAATTTCGGTGTGATTACGTTTCAGGTACACTAGACAGTTACATCCACCCTGCAACGTGTCGTTCATGTATTTCGCTATAAACAGGATCCATCGCTCTGCGATATGGAACCGAGACGTAATGCACGTGAAGGCGCGTAATGTATCGGTGGCGAGCATTTATTTACGAATGCACCGAGAGTGTACAAAAGATGTGTATATATATACACACAGATATAAAACAGGTTATACATCCGGAGAATGGTCCTTCCGTGCGGAACGTGAAACAACACGAGGAGAGGGTCGGGTATCTCAGCGGCGCGTAGAAGCGAGATATTTCAGGGTGAGTCGGGGGATAAAGCAGAAAGGAGGAAGAGGAGGAATAAAGTGGTTGAACGAGCCGCGTTCGAAGGGAACGCAATGAAAATATTTAAGCACGATCGAGGCGAGAAAAAGCGGGAGAGATCTTGCCGAAGCGAGGGTTCCTCGCGGCGAGAAAATTAAGAGTGGATACTCACCGCCGGGGCCGCCACCGCCACTCGGTGCGATAAAGGGCGTATGTATTTCTCGCGACAGGGTCAGGGGTTACGTAGGGGAGTGAGGCTGAAAATATGGCGTATCTGGCGCGAGAGCGTGCCACGAAAAATGTCCGTGCTCGACGCGCATTTAGTATTCCTATGACGCTCTCTTCCCTCGCAGCTCTGGCGCGAGTCGGAAGTGATCTTGGCAACCGTCTGGGACGCCGTTTCTCCGGGGACGCTTCTTTCGTCGTATGAAAAAAAGAAAGAGCTGAAAAAGATATGAAGAGACGGACGTCCGCGTTCTCGTCCTCGTCGACGTTAAATGTGACTGTGCATGGGATTCTTGTCTCCGTGCCGTTATCGCAAGCGATATTCGTGTTAGAATAAAACTTTCCAGTAGAATAGAATTTTTGCTTTCAGGCTGAAGCCCCTAATGAGAATATGAGCTGAATGGAAAATACGAGCCACGCCTCGTGTTTGAAAGAAAAAAAGAACTGGAGATATTTTTCACGAAGAACGCACAAGGTATCTCTGCGCTGATGAATTTCACCCGCAGGTTGCGTTATCAGAAAGCTATTCGCTTTCCGCGAATTCCACATGAGCGTGTAAAGTAGGTCCGACGTGTAATCGCTCCGCAGGGTAAACGCGTAAATCTCTAAAGAGATATTTTGTTTTATTCCTCGACTAAGGATGATTCGTTACCGTTGGCGCGCGGTCTGTAAATATTTTTCGCTCCTAATGCACGCTAGCTCGCATTTGGCGCATTAAATACCGGCCGCCGAGTACGTATTTTCACATTTACTTTTTCATGCGGTACGGTATATTTTACAATCTCGGCTATGCAGATTCGGTACTCAAAGCGATATTATCGCGCGCGCGATAAAAAGTACCGAAATATCCGGCGCAAAGTGCATACGTATTAAGATCCGCTTTGCTTCCGGTGGAATAATGCACCGGTGCTTTTAGAAAATATCGTATTCACTTTATCCTGAGTTAGATTTGAAGAGAAGCCATTTAAGGGACGGGCAAAGCGCGTTAAACGGATTAAAACTCCCGAAAGTCTGAGAGCGCAATTAGAAAAAATAATTTTCCCCAGCCCGACAAACCGAGTTTGCACCGGAAACTTTTTTTTCCACAAAGCTTTTTAAAACAGAGTAAAAGATGACAAATTATTCTACATTTTAAAAAATCGATATATTAAAATCTTGTCGCTTATTGTTATATTATTCTATAATTTAACGGAACTGTTATTGAAACTGATCGGATTTTTATATTTCTCCTTTTAAAAATTTCGATCGACGAATTCAATGGAAAGAGAACGAGATTTGTAGATAAGATTTTTGCGTCGACAACTTATCGGACATGTCGACAACTTGAAATCGCTTCTCTCTTTCAAGACGTTCTTTAGCGAAAAGGAAGAAATCGCATGGGACCAAATGCACCAGAAATTCACGAAATATCGTTCCTTACGACTTTTTCGTACTTTTTCGCTTCTGAAAGGGAAACGATCCGGAGGATATCAAGGAGATAAAAATAAGTACGAAAAAACATCTGCAAACGGATCCCAAAAGCGAGCCCGTCGGACTTGCTTTAAAAAGTGGGAAGAAAATTGCTGGAGTTGCCGCGCACAATTTCGCGCTTCGAAGGAGATAAATTAGGATCAACACTTCGTTTGTGTAAATATTTTGCTTTTTGCGAAATGTAATTTCCGTCTCGTGTTGTACCTCGATCGTGCTTTGCATTATGAAATTTCAAAGACAGAATCTCGCGTCTCTATTTCAGTAGTTCTCTCTAACTTGTTCTCTAACTCGACGCGCAATTACTTGGCCTAGAACAGAGGAAAACGGGGGGGGAAAAAAAAAGAATTCCAGCTGTTTTTCAGATAGACGTCTCTCTACAACAGGCCCCCGTTATTTCAAGGTTCGCTTGCGAGAGAGATGGAGGGGACCGAAAAAATCTGGTTTCCGTGCCAGTCGCCTGTTCAAAGACAATGACCCACTTGTGCGCTTTAAAAAGACCCCGAAGGTTGCGCGATAAATCGCGGGGGACTAAGTCGTCGGCGCGTATAGTCGCGGATTTAATTCTTAAACCGAAACGTCGTGTCCGCCTCTGGGATTCAACGGCCATTTATCGCGCAAGGCTCTCGCACAATAAACATGCGCCTCTTTTACTCTCGTAGCCTACGAGTTAACTGGTAAAATTATTTACAGATACATCTCACGCAATTACCACGTATGTATCATATATTTCCAAGGATAGATAATACACGAAATGGAAATGTGAACATTTCTCCAAACTCACACGTTTCCAATAAGATATTTTTCAAATATTTTGATTCGACACGTTAAACAACGGCCGGTATTATAACGTCAATTATCATTAATGCAAATACGAACCACAATCAACTGTATTTAGGAAGCTACATGCATCATCGATATAAAGATTAATTAAACGAAATAACACAAGTATTTGGATAAAAATACATGTATCTACCGCAATACCGGTGATACGGACTTCATTCGAGCTTTTTAAAAAATTAATCGAAATGGATGCGATATTAACGTGTGTTAAAGGTTAATTCGCGCAGAGATGTACATACGTGCAGGTCTAATACAGAATGCATCCAGGTTTAACTCCAGCTTAACGTTTTGCACTGATTACGGGGTACATGACCACCTCGTGCTTTTCCCCACGAATATTCGCGCGAACAACGATCGCCCGCAGATAATATTGTTCCCTCTCGCACAGGAAACCCGGAATCGTCATAACGCGCTTTCGCGAGCCTGCTGCGCTCGATTGTGTACAGCGGCAGAGAATACATTTCGCGATACGGAGTACGTATATTAGTAACCTTACTCTGATTATTCTGATATACTGCACGTAAAAATTACGCGGCTTTTTTCTCCGTCGCTTTGAACCGAGAATACATCTCCGCGGAGTTACATTTTACCTCCGGGGGAAATTTTTATGCAAAGAATGGTAATTTGACCTCTTAACCAGCACCAACGAAAGAATCTTCAGAGACATTTTTTACGAAAACCGTAATACGCGCCGTAATCGCTTCGTTACTTTTTCGCGAAAACTCTTTTCTTAAATGTCTCAGGTGCCAAAGACAGAAGGTAGGAATTTATTGTAATAATATAACATGCGCTATATAATTTGCTGAGAAGGAAATTAACCCTTTAAATACGAACCTACAAAGGGCACTCGACTTGTTATTTCAGCTATGCGGGGTACGCTACATTTCCTGCGCTTTTCTTCATTTACGAATTCTTTGAGTAATTTAGGCTTCATAATGAATACTCCAGTAAAAATTATGCTAAAACGCCTGTGAATTTAAATGTGAATAAATACGGAGAACATGATTTCTTCAGCGATTTGATGCTTCTGTAATATTTATGACGAAAATTAATTCATTAACAATGCAAGTAATCTGACGCATGATTGTACAATAAAGGAAGGATAAATCTCTGGCGTGTCCAAATTAATCTCTTCATCTCTTCTAATTCATCTCTTAATTGTCATTAATTCTTTACGAAATAGAGCTCGTTCCAGACGAATTTTTGAGCAGAGCTCCATTTCCATCGGACAAAATCGCGTTTATTTCAAATTGGACGAAACCGTTTTTTGTCTCATCCTTTAAATTTGCTCGTCGTTTGAGAGGTTAATTACCGTGTGTCGCTAAAACTTCCGTCTGACTACGCCGAACTTTTTTCCGCCGAAAATTATAATTTGTATCGTAATTACGTAACTCGGCGCGCACAAGCGCGATCCTCTTCAGATTTTAACGAACGAATGTTTTAATAATGAATATGTTCCAACGGGCGCGCGTTAACGTCGCGCGTTCGCGCGCGACGAGAGATTCATTAATCATATTTCTCGTAATAAAACGGATACGTGTGCGGCTTTACATTTAATGGCGGCGCGCGCTCGCGTCCTCTTCCGCGGAAATGTACGATAAAACATAATCATTTTGTTCGCGCCGGTCGAAAAGTACAGACCGCGTATGAGTTCCGCGATCGGCGGAACAAGATAGCGACATAATAAATTACGATGTAACTCGCTATTAATTATTCGAGTAATCGCGATCGCGATAACCAGGTGCGAAGCGGCGACGCCTCAAACACAATGATCGATCGCCTCGAATATTCGACAAACGCTAAACATTCTCGTTCGATCCATCTCTGCGTGTTACTGTTGTGGAAACATCGTCGGTTAATTAAATAAGTAATTAATTGCCGCGACAAGAGCCGTCGATAGATAAATTTAAACGCACGTTAATTGGCCTGATCGATCGTATCCGCGCGTGTTTATTGTGTTTCCGCGTCTTTTAGCTATGACATTACTTCCGACGTAGACGAAGAACCTACGTTTATGCGCGCAATCAAGTAAATCTTGCCTTAAATTGAAAACAATGTCCATAAAAAATATTTTACATAAAATAATACCTCTAAAATAAAATAATAGAGTTTATCGCTATAGCAGTAGATTGACAGTAAAAGCGAGAAATTGTGCGCAAATTTTTCTCGTCTTCTATACGTTGCAGTAAATGAAAATTTTCGCAGATATTAGCTCAATAAAATAGCTAGAGTCAAGTACGCGCAGAACTCTCTTTTTGATGGTATGAATTAATAAATGGCTGCAGAATTTAATCAACCGTCGCGGACTCTTTTTTCGACTCGTTAAATCATATTCATATATGGCTATATTAAAAAGCCAGAAATCGAGGTAATCAAGGCAATCGATTCTTTTAATTATAAATCCAATTGCATTTATCAAATTTTATATTATTATCGATTTCCTCGAAAATAGCTAAGGTTATATCTCAACGTGTTCAACAGGAGTTAGTATGTTATTAAAAATACAGTAAAAAAAATTGCGATTACGAAAGACGTGTACATCAATATAATTGAAATAGTTTACAAAGGCAAAGATTAACGAAAAACTTAATTGTAAAGTGTAGTTGTCGAGCAAGCAACGTCGTCCGATCAAATTCTGCTGAGACTGTAAGATGTTTCCAAACCTCTGGAGAATCCGAAACACTCCTAAAGTTCCATGCAAAATTTAGAGAACACTCCGCATACACGAGCGTATACAGTCTTGATATTGTATGTAATATCATAACCCACAGAATTCAACGTGTTAGCTATTTTGAGTAAATAACTTTCGCGTATTTTGCCGCGGCAACTTTTGCTACAACTCCATCGCTGATCATCATTTCCCGAACAAGTATCACGCGGATGTCTACGTTTTACGACCTGTACGAGGGATGAAAGAGGCTCGAGGAAAGAGAGAAAAAAAAGGCGGGAAAGGTCGTCGCGAGGCGTCCTTCGTCCTTCGCTTCCGCAGACACGGCAAACGAGCTAATGGGCAGTTATGAACTTTCTTCATCTAAGTTTCGAGGACTTTTTTGCGTATAAATTGAAATTTTTATCAGACATTGCGAGCCCCTTTAACGAGCGTCTCTTAGCGCCCGCCGCGAGGAAACTTCGGAGATCTCGGTGATCAAACCTGCACCCAGGGCCCCGGGTACGCTTGAATTCAGAGTTAGAAATATGAATTTTATAACATCTTGTACCGTGACTTGTCGCCCAAGTTGTTTCGCCGTAGTTAATACACTCCGCGAACGAATATAATAATATCGACCGGAAAGAGGGCGAGTGGAAGGAGATGAAAAAGTGCGGCGCCGGTAAATCGAACGTGACTGGTCGGCGATTTTACACGAGAAGTATTCTCGGGGTCATTGTTCGAACAACATTGACGAACAAGAAGAAACTGCACTCGTAAATTTTACGTTCACAATCGCAATCCCGCGCTGGATTTACTGGCGTTACCTCGTGACAAAGATATCGTATCAATTACGGTACAATTTGAAATATAGTTTCACACGTGAGAGAGAAAAGTCCTCATACGCGAAGGAAAATATTTGCCTTCGGAGAGTACAATTCGCTTGAGAGTCGTTCAGCCCGGAACAATTTCCAACGAAGATCATTACTTCGCGAAAGTTAAATCGCCAGCTGTTGAATTTGTCAATTTAGAGGAAACGTAACTTGCAGCGAAACAAATTGCTTGGGTAAACTATTTCTTCTCCACTTTCCTCCTTGTTCCCCGCTTTTCTCCCGCTTGTGCTTCACGTATATACGTCCGTCATTTATGTTAATATCGCGTAGCCCTTAGAACGCGAAAAGATTAAAGGCGGACGAGCGAGAGAGAGCCACTATTTTTATAACGCGACCGCGCAATATGTTATTTTCTCGCGCGTATGGACCACTTGGATGCTGTAAAGTATTTCGAAGCTGTCAGTAGCACTTCCTGCACCCGTCGGTTTTCTTCCAGCACTCCGCCGACCACGGTGAGAAGAGAGCTTCTTTCCCGCACATCGCAATAAAAATGAAAACGCCTTTCCGCGAAGCTTTCTGGAACAAGCGCGCCGCTTCTCCCTGCTTTGCGGAGATCACATTTATTCTAATCCGATCGTTGGCTGTTGCTCCACGCATATCGCACGGAAAAATCTCGTTCGAGCAACATCGATCTTTCGGTTCGACGTATGCCCTCCCCTTCGCCTACCCCAACAGCTTTTAGATTCGCTCGTTGCTATTCAGCTTCCGAACCGTTCTAATTCTTCAAATATATTTGCCGTTTGGCAAGCTGAGGAAATAATCCGAGGAAATAGCGCTGTCGGCGAATATAATAAAATTGATCGCGATTTTTATTCGACTGATTATCCAGACTTAACTAGCATGTGCTAATTAATAATTTGTATTCGCACTTTTATTTTAATTACAATGTAATAATATGTAAATTAATATACAATGTAATAAATAATTATACGGTCGCAGGACGATTCCCATTTTTCGCAAATACGTATCGAAGTGCGTACGATTATTATTACAATTAATTATAATTGTTAATATTTTCCAATTTATCGTCGAATTTTAATGACGGAGAATAATTTTAACCTTTCGCTATTTATAAAGATCTCGGAGCGCTTAATAATCGATTAGTTTCAAACCGAGTGACGCATTCGCGTCCTTCGGGACCTGTCGAAGCTCCACTTTATTTCACTCGTGCCGCATCGGAACCGAGTGCTTCACAGAGTCCCTGGCTGTTACCGGTTCGCTCTAACCCTCTCCCTCCCTCATCCTCTTCCCGCGTCCTGGTGTCATTAGGGCGAGAATTTATGGGCCGCCGCCCCAGATACGTTTGCGGAGAAACAGCGAACACGGAAATAGCGAGAAAGTCTACCCCCGGCGCGCTGCTCTACGTGCTCTTTTACACGGTTCTTTTTGTCGCGGGACTCCCGGGCTATCGCATAATTTCGTAACGCCGACAGACAGACGGCAACGCAGGACGTCTCACGGAAAAACAACGTCGACGAGAATCTCCTTCGGGTAGGTTATTAAAAACGAGACCAGGATATTTCCGTTAAGAGTGGGTCAAGTTTACGGCGTATCTCGCGTGCGGCCGAATTTTTCAAAAAAAAAACTCACCCGGTTTCTCACGCGGGATTAATGATCGATTTATTACCCAAGAGCGAATGAGCCGTCGACTTACGTATCGGGGGAAGATTTTATCGATAACTTCGTAGGAGGTGATTCGACAACCTCGTTGAGGGGAAAAATGACGAGAAAATTGGCCAGGTGATGTATCCGCATTAAAATGTAATGCGGCATGAAGTGGAACACCTCGTATAAATGCAAATTAATCACGTTCTTAAAAACTTACCGTATACTTTCGTAATATATCTCCAACTTACAAATTATCTACCTGTGATACGAAAATAAAGAAGAAAAGATATATATACGTAATAAAACAAGTCATCGCTCGTGAAAGTTGAAATCTTCTTTGACCTGGTTCGCAGTATATAACGCGTACTCCAGCCGAACGACGTTGGAAAGTTAATGAAGCGATGTAAAAAGTGCAAAGTTAAAATGTTCTCCTGTAAATTAGGTAATATTGCAAGCAGATGAAATGATCGATCAGTTATCAATTGCCATCGCGATTAAAAAGAGTTCAGATACCGTACTCGAGCAGGCGTGTACGCGTGTTGCTACAATACCATCCGTTAAAACGGGTGGCGGAGAATTTAGCGTCTACGACCCACCGCATTCCTTCAAGTAACGAGATCATCCACCGTTATGGCCGGATGCACTATACGCGAATTTAGGTGCGCTTGCGCAAATAAAGGGTGGACTTTACGTCTCGTTGCGGGAAGAGAACGTTCTAAGTGAATGTCAAAATCGATAAAAGTACGATGCGTTTTCATTCACGGAGCCAGAAGCGTTTACTATACGCTACTTCGAACGCGACTTGACTTTCCGTGTAGTAAATGACAATTTAGTTTAATCTATTTGATTGCATATCATAACGGTCATATAATTCTCGTATTATTGAGAATCTAAAAGGTTGTAAATGAAAAGTCAAAAAGTTGCAGAGTCAACTTTTATGCCATATCTATGCAATTGAAGAAATAAGATGTGATGTTAGCGCTCGCCTAACATGAGAGCAATGGAAGGTTAAATTATTATAGAAAGATATTTAATGTTCTGAGGAAGAGGCAAATTACCCGACTTAAGTACTTTGCTACTTAACAATAATTCTTAAAAATTGATAGGTTATTATTCCTGGAGGAATACCAGCCGCGGATCCTGGTTTATGCAAGCATTGTGTACGGAATTACGCGATAACGGCACTCGTTATGATTTACTGACTCTGCTGACATATGTAGTGGAAGTATTGCATCTAAATTAACTATAAAAGTATATATATATATACATATATGTAAAAATCATAAGTATAGGATTTCTCATTTCAATCAATTTCTCCGTAAAAGAGTTCGAGCGATGGATTACGTAGCACCGCGTGGCGACGGTTAATGGATCGAAACTCGAAAAGGGCGTCGCGGAAGTCGATTTTGAGGCTGAAGGTAATCACCGAGGGGGTGCAACGACCCCGTTACCGCCAAACGAGTTTGCCCCGGAAACCAGCCTCACATGCAACATCAATTTTTCTCGGAGCGTTTCAATCCCCCTTTCGTCCGCCAAAATAACACGCCGCCTTCGCTTCGGGATTTGGATTTAGTCCTGATGGCGCTCTTTGAACGAGATAATGGCACCTAGCAGCCAGTGCCCGGTCTCGCGACCGAATACGTTATCTATCCGTCGTCGCCGGGTACAGCCAGCGGTAATAACTGATAACATTCGGGCGTCCTGGCGAGCATGAAGGGCGGTCTGCCGGGCCCGTGCTTGCAACCCGCGCATCAATCTTCCGCGATGTCCCGGGGATAATGCAAAGTAAAAAGCACGGTTCAAATTTACCAACCGTAATGTGTGGCAAATGATACAACAGCGCCATACATCATGATTATCGCTGGAGTATGGAGTTCTCCGTTGCAGATGTATGTAAATGAGGCCGCGAAATTTGCTATGTGTTATTTCGGCGAGGGGACTTCACTTCACTTATCCTTACCAGCCGCCGCGCTGCCCGCAATTTCCCCAGAAAATACAGACTTTTAATCTTTCCTCGTATGCGCAACAATAAAATTCTGGCTCTCCCGCGGAATGCGCACTTTCCGCGCTGGCCCCAACGTTGTATTTTGTAATAACAAAAATTCGCAACGTCGAGCTGTGTGTATAACACAGTTTGCTGTTGTGACAGAAAATTACTTTTGCGCGTGCAAGCTGACCAGACTCGCACGGAACGGACTAAATACTCGGCTTCGCAATGTTTTTATTACAAAATGTTCCTTCTCATGAGATTTAATACGATTTAATGTAATATAGCACACGTTTAATTAATCGCATTTTTTTAAATGTAAATTAAACGTACGGCAACGATGATTATTCTATCAGACAGTTACGCGATTAAAATTACCGTGCCATCCTTAAAATCACGTTCAAATTATTTACTATTAATAATTACTTTAATAACCACAACTAATCGTCGCGCAATTATTTGCTAATCGAGCACTACATATTAATGGAACTATTTGTAATTTGGTCATCGCTTCCTTGTATATATTATTCAGATTATTTATTAATAGATAATATATCATGATATATATAAATTAATGGAATATATGAATTAGTAATATTAGGTGACATTGTATCTCTTCCAGATCACAGTATTTGCTCATTTCGTTCCTACGACTTTTTCTACGTGTCTCTTGCGTTTTTACTTCCGTTTCCCTAATTTCAGTATCGCTCAGTTTCCTCCCTCTATTCGTCACTCAAATCCATCTCCCTTTCTTCTTTCCACGCCCACGTAATTGCGATTCATCCATCACGCGGTTGTCCATCCGTCGTTGTCGTGCCCTTTAAAGCAACTCTGCAACCTCTTGCTTGCACGAGTGCGCTACGTTGTTACACGCGCCTGTTACATCCGCAAATTTCATTTACATTAATTACCTTTGCGACGCTTTACATGTGCCGCGCGCAATTATGCATATACGCAATAAAATTTAATTATATTTGTTGCTCGCGCTGAACGAATTTCACGCTATTTATGCGTAACAACAATGCTGTTATTCGGCATAAAGCAGGATTTGCCGACGCCCGTTATTTGACGTTGCAAAATCAATCGTTGTTTCCGCGACTTTTCAAATCTTCTTTCGTTGGTAATCCTGAGCTCTTCGTAGATAAAAGGGGACAGCGAGTCCCTTCATCATGAGTTCCCTTCTCGGGTCGGTGATCTCTTTAATGATATTCCATTGTAATTAACTGCTGAACGTTCCAAACGATTTCCTCTCAAAACTCATAAACAGTTTGTTTGTTCATTCTAGTCTCCTCTATATTACTCATTTTTGACAAGCTTGTTGATAATGTCTGTATTATCTCGGTGCGTCTGTTATTACGTTGCAAGTGAAATCATAAATCAGGGCAGTGTCTAAATGTCCATGGAAAATCCTTATCAGAAAATAATTTACTACCAAATGTCGGATAATTATCAATTGTCGCTTTGATATTTCCTCCAAGACTGAGACTTAAATATTTCACAAGTTTGTTCATAAAACCATTTATAGTTCAAAGAGTTATATAAAGGTTCTCATAAAAGTATAATAAAATACTTTAATCTGCGCTTGACTTTTACGCTTTAATTAATATACAAAAAAAGATAAATATCCTAAAAAACTTTAATCGAACAACGAAAGTCGATTTTGAAGTCAAATAAATGTATAAATACAACATCGCGATAAACGAACAAAGTGACGATTAAACGCAATAAATAAAATCTGTGTAAATTTCACACAAAAAGGATATATTACATTTAAAAATAGCACGTCGAAGAATTCGATTCTAAAATTAATCCTTATCGAACGAGAATTAATCCGGCCAATTACTTTCGGAACAAAATTATGTCCTTCTAATTCCGAACAGTTCTCCATTACCGGCTCGAAAAAATACCCGTATAGTGAAACGCCTTTTCTTTTTTTATCGCTGCCTCCCTCTTTCCCGCGCGATCGCCACTCTTCCAAAAATCGTTATTCCGCTCGAATTATCGGCGAATGCTCGATAACTCGTTTCCGGCTGCGCTCGTGCCGTGCCGTGCCGTGCGGCGACGCATTGCGGCACGCAACGGGACGTACGCCGTACGTCTTCCGACACACGCTGCATCGCGCATCTGCCGCGCCAAATAGATACCAGCTTAAGATTTATGCAAACACGAATCTCGGCGGCTCTCGCAGGAGACTGGAGAGGGTGAAGTGAGCGAGCGGTGTTGCGGGTATGCATGCGCCGCTCGTTCCGCTCGTTCGCTCGCCCCACGAAATACAAAGCGATCGGCGCGCGCGAGAGCGTGTACAAGATCAGTGTATATATATATATTTGTACATATCTATATATCTATATACATGCACCCATTCGTCGTGCCTTTACACACGTAACCATGGCGCCGTGCGTAATATCGCATACTGCGCGCAATATCGGTCCGATCGGGTTTCTGCGGGTAAAGCAAGAGCATACAATGGATCCGATGTCTCGATCGCGCCACCGTCGTCGTCGTCGTCGTCGTCGTCGTCGTCGCCGGTATTTCCACCCACGTGGGGTCCCTTCCGGAATTTATCGCGCGCGCCCCACAAACTGCTCCTCCGGATCCTCCGGCTCCAGATACACCGCGAGAATCGGAATTTGTTGATCGGCGACCGATTCCGCGCACATTGTTGGGCTTTAAGCCGGAAGGCGCTTCCCCTCTTTCTCTGCCTCTCTCTCTCTCTCCACGCTAGCACCACCAGTTTATCGTGAATTGCCGCTGTCGACGCGGATTCCCAACATAATCTTGATCGTAACGATGAACTATGAGATAAAGTGATAAAATCGCGATTATTGAGATTTATACACGGTGATAGTATTTATATTATATCCGAATCAAGGAATGCGTGAGAAGTTTATTTTTTACGACACGAAAGACGATATTTCAATAGTTATTCGCAATTCTTTAAATTGTGAAATAAGAGTTTATTGATGGAGATTTGGATTTCCAAACTTAATTCGCAAAAACTTGAATTTTCAATAAATTATTGAAACACAAAAAGATATTCATCTCTTTGCAACCATTATTTTCCCAAGTTTGCTTGCTTATGTTTGTAATTTAAAAAAAAATGAAGGTGATTCTACTGTACGTTTTCATAAAATTTTAACGATGTATAGTAACTAAATGATTTAGGAAAATGATTTAGGTCGGTCATAATTCTGACTCGTTGACTCACCAAAAAAAAAAAAGCCGCAGATATACATAACTGCTTATAGCTCGACTGTTGGGGGACTAACTTTAGACTTTATAGCCTCGTGTTGACGACTTGTTATTTTTCTATCTTGTACATATTCAATTTCATCTTTTAAAGATCCATCCATGCAGTGTAAAGACGAGAATTTAGGCAAAAGTAGGACAATAAGATGTTCGCAAAGAATTAACTACGTCGAGCGCTTCGCAAGTTAATTTCTAGCTCGTAAACTAATTTCCGAAGTACACTAAAATCAGATTATAGTTATTATTAACACTAGGATAAGATAACAAGTAGACGTAACCGTTCATTTCGTTCGCGCAGCTTATACTCCGTCTTAATAAAAAATAAATTTACGCGAGTAATCGCACGCAGTAAAATTAGTTAGCTCATTGACTGTAATAAATAACTAACGTTACAAACGTCACGTAGAGAGAACGGTGATCTGCGAAGATAAATTATATACCGGTACGTGTCTGTCGCCGCGAGAAGAAGATCGAAGTGTAATTGGCAATTTGCCTTAACACGAGGATTTAAAAGAACGAGAGATTAATCGGGCGAGCGCGCGTAGAAGTCGCCAGGGAGGTTTCGTGAGCGGCGTTTTACACGGGAATGACGGTGGAAAAGTTCGACGCGCGATTAATAATTCAGCCCGCACGGCTTCCGCCCGGACCGAATTTCCAAAATGTGCAGTCGTGGATCCCGACGACGACGACGACGACGTCTAGATCCCGCAGCGTCACCGCTGGAATTTTCCTGCCTGCGGTGGCGGATCGAGCCGACGCGACGTAGGATCCTTCAGGAATTTATTGCGTCCCGCGAAACTATTCCGGAATCGGGAAACATCTTGACTTGGAATTCGTCGATCGTTACCCTTGCGCCACTCTTTCGTCATTGTTTCGCGCGCGCGCGCGTTCCAAAGGAGATTGCACTTCGTTACCGGAACAAGCGCCGGCATCGAGTGCCGGCGCGATAACCGAGATCATAAAACGAACGTTCCTCTCGAAGATATGCTCTTAAAAGTGAAAAGACACTTGTTTTATCTTCCACTTCATAACAAGGGTCACATATACGCGTGTGTGCCGATTAGATATAATTAATTGAGATATAATTTAATAGAGAGATATTGTATAACTGAATGATCAAATAAAGCGTTCGATTAAATTCAAGAAAATCGACTTTAAAGTGACGCGCAGATTTATGGCCGAAGTCGAAAGAAACGCTCGAGAAACTCTATTGCCGCGACTGCAACATTTATATTCGGATTCAAATGCATATCCATCGGCGCAATTGCAACATTTATAACCAGTATGTAAACCGCGCTACAATCTATTGTGCGTATTACGTTACGCGCGACATAGCGGCACAATAGCGCGTTAAAATGTATGAACGTTTCGGGCGAATTAATTCAGCGCGCGCGCGGAGGCGTACGGTATAACTTTAATTCGCCTCGTCGTCGGATAATTCTTCCAGGATTTATGCCGCATACGCGGCCGCCGTGTATTGAAATACGGATCGTCGCGGGTGAGCGACTCCCTTCGCGCTCATTGTTCCACGGCCCAGACACGTCGTTATCACAGCGCGCTCGTGTGATAAGAGGGATGCCGGGGAGGATGAGGCGGTATCGATATATACGTCTCCTCTCCTCGGCGGAGTTTCGTCATCGGGAATATTTCAGGGCAGCGTTGAAGTCGGCCTGCGAACGACTGCGCGAACCGCGGTGGCTTTTATGTAAATAATGGATAGTTATACTCGCTCACGCTGGTATTTATGTAAACGTCGGATCTAATCGTGTTACGCGATCCGAGAGTCGATCAATTATGTAGTCTGGATTTCGTTAGATCTCCGACACTTTTCTACGGATTGTACGGACTCGAATATACACCGTAATATTTCATCGTGTTTATGTAATTTCAGATCATTTAGATTTTTTTGTGAACATAATCTGAATGCTTGAGAGCTAAAAGCGTTAGTGTTACATGATAGCCGGATCGATTTTGCAGATGCGGCAACGACACATAATATAACCATTTAGACACGAACCACCGTAGAATGTAGCTGACTTCGTAACTTTATATTATAACAGGATTTCTCTCTCTCCTGGTTCGCCAACTTTATAGAGCGAGTTTATGCAACTAATTGTTTTTAGCATAATTTTAAAATGTTGACAAGGTAAATATTCTTCGATCTAGGAAAAAAAAATATATATATATAAATTAAATTACGATCGAGAATCGAATTAATGTCTATGTTACGTTACCATGCTTTTAAATTTGTCCTCAAGCGATTGCCCTAAAACAACACGAAAGATCATTAATATTTCTACCGAAGGATGAATAGCATTTATTCCATAAAAGTGGAAATATACAGTGCCAAGGTAGTATAACGCAATATGCTTCAAAGAGATCGATGACGAAGTCAGGCATGTCCGATCAGATATCCGAAGATATCGGTTTACAATGACACTGACTTTCATCGCTGTTACATAATGATCAGTCCGCGTACGATGGTCACTGAAAATCAGTTTCTATTAAGGTAATTGGATATCGAGCACATGCATATGAAAGTAATTGATCCAGCATACAACTCATATTATTAATTTTACAATAATATTAATCATAATATTTAAATAGTAATAATTTTACGCTTGACGGTTTTAATTCTGACTCCAGTATATTTGATAGGATCATATTATTTCACATATTATGTAGAATTTTAATTCTCGTGACTTGATCTGTGCAAATTGTCATATGCCTAAGAGTTTAGAGAAAAATATCTTTGATTGAGATTGGCATTTCCCTAAAATATTAATGTTGTGCTCTATATAGGTTCCATGTCTCTTTACCTAAATCTTGCGTTATATTTTCGTTATCGTCATTATTTAAAATTTAAAAGATTCAATAATACTCAGATTTTATAAGGCTTTAGCCGGACAAACTTAGCATTTCCTATTGCACAATTTATTTTCATGATACGCGTAATCCTCGACTGCACACCGTAGACTAAAAAAGAGAGACCAATTCAGCATATATATATATATATATATATATATATATATATTCAATTCAACGTACATATGTATAAGTATGTATATATGTATACATTATATACATCTATATTATGTATATATATAAATCGCTACTATCCCTTGTACTATATCCTCAGTTTCTATCCCGAGACGTGCGAGCACACGCGTCTCAAGTTTTTACCCCGTGCTTTTGTTGTTGCACCCTCTACGACACGCCCATCGTATCGCATTACGCGCGCGGGGCTAAACCTTGTTACCGTACGACGTAATCTCGTTTTTAAGAATAAATACGGCCGATACACGAAGTTAAGCAACCGCACGACGGATTTACAGCGTCCGGCGGCTTTATATAACCGAGATACGCTATTTCTCCCGGTTCTCGGAGAGCAATTTCCGGGACGGTGCTTTAAGACGATATTAATGGACGAGCAAAATTCTATTATCAGACGGATATATGAAAGTATGTTGACCCATCAGTGTGTCCACGCTGCGATTGTCGTACGAAACAAGAAAATGTCCTCTTGCTATAGCGATTATACGCGCGGTGGATTAAACGCTATACTTTATACGAATATAATCTTATCTATCTTTATATCTGTGTGACTTTATAAAATATGCAGAATAATTGGCAAATAAAGACGGGATAATATCTTCAGCGAAATTACATTTTATAGATATCCCATTAATATCCCCCAGATCTCATTCTTAATACTCTGAATATAAATTACAGCTGTCAAGAATATCCTCGATGGATACGAAGAGTATAGGTATTTCGTGAAATAAGTATAGAGGCTGAAAGCTGCCAAAAAGAAATATTCGACGAATATATTAACTCACATAATTTTCTCTGTAGAACTTTCCACTTTGGAGAACTGTATCTCGATCGAAAACAAGACGCCTCTCTCACGAACAGATTAAAAGGAAAGCTCCCCCAGTGCCTCTCGTGCAGATTGGGACGGAAATAATGCGCGCAAACGGGCAAATATTATTTCAACCGCCCGATTTATAGAGTAGGCCTGTCAGTCGGACGAGAGCCAGGCATTGTTGGTGAACTATTTATTCGCGTTTCTACGCTCCGCCGCGCCGCGTTACTTTCAGCGTAAATATTTCTTCCGTAACGGTATGCCAGGCGTCTCGTAATTGCCGGGTGCCGTCGCTCTATCGGCATCGCAACCGGGGAATTTTTCCCGGGGAAAACTGCGAAATATAAAATCGCCGCCGTTTGCCGCGACCCTTTTCTCTCTGTCGCCCCGTTCCGCTGTACAATGCGAGCGGCGCATTTTGCTCCTTGCATGCAGATACCTCGTTGCCGATAAACAGCCGCCACCCCTCGCGATATCTGGCGCGCCTATCTCGAGAAATAATTCGCATAATTTATAATTAATCCAAATCGCGCCCGCGATACATTCATATTTCTTCGCATATTACGTAGCAATTACACGACAATCTCTAAGATCCAGGAACAGGGGTTCTCATCGTCTGTGGCGTGAAGTCTCGAAGTTTATTTTACACTCTATATGTATGTATTTTATATTGACTGTAAAAAAGCCAGCTATTAAATGTGATCCTTCTCAAGAATATAAATATTCGTAATTGTGACAGACACTTCACCGAGCAGAGAAATACACATGTTACAGCTATGAATATATAACAATAAATTCATTTTTGTTAACGTCATAATTAACAACGTTGTTAGCATTTCTCTACTGTAATTTTAATTATTTTTCGTTAGAATTGCATTTAATAAGAATGACGGACTGGACTTGAACAAAAGGATCCATGGGATGGAAGTTAAGCAACGTGCGAGAAGAATGAGGTCGGATACACAAGGGGGGATACATGCGAAAGGGAGGATACGATAGGAGAGATGCTTCGAGAGAAGGTGGGGAAACCCCGGAGAATGTGATAGGTGGGGTTGCAAAGTAGCAAAGCATGAAAAAGGGGGGCTAAGGCGAGGAAGAGAGATGGAACGTCATAATAAAGCGATGGAAAGAGAGACGTATGCAGCAAACGAAGATCCGAGATCAAGGGGGGAAAAGAACCTTCATGCGAGAAAGGGAAGTGTACACGTAACGAGAGAGTCTTGAGATGGAAAAATCTGAACCGGAAAAAGGTTTTTTGTTAAAATAGAAATAATTCTTTTGACTCTCCTCGTTGAGCATCTTCGAGATCGACGTAATTTAATTTTATCCAATTGTGGTAGCTTAAATACACTTAAAAAGTTAAGTAGATAAATCGCATAATACATTACAAATGTTTATTTTGTATCTACATGTACTCTATCTCATTATAATTATTCCAATTGACTTTCTTTCATAAATCTTCGGTTATACTAAACGTACCAAAGAAGTACGTTATAAGAAAGGAAATTTGAACGCATATTTAATTATTAACATTTGTTTTAAAATCTTTTCCTATTATTCATGAAAAATTATTGCCTTTTAAGCGCTGCAGAAAGAAAGAAGAAAAAGTTAGATTATTGGACAAAATTTTAAATGTTACCTGAGAATTCTTGCAATTTTCGCAATTGCTCATATAGAATGAAATTTTATGCAACATGTGTGTGTGAATGTGTCTGTCCCAGTATATCGTCTCTCTCCTAATTCAATATTATATTAAAATCTTCAATATTATATTAAAAAATAAAAAGGGTATTTAATATTTACGTGCTTCAAATGATTTAGTTAAAATTACAGAATTTTATATTTTTCCATGTACTAGAAATACATTTTTAATTATATACGTATTAATTAATTAAAATAATTTTACTTTACCTTTTTAATTAAAGTATTATGCATATTACTGAAAATATTATTTTACATTCTATATTATGGTAAAAAAAAAAAGATAAACGCAATGATAAAAATTGTACAACATTTATCAAAATCGTAACTAAATCGCTCGTTTCTAAGCTAAATATTATTTCCGATTTTATATTCGCGTTCTAACGAACAAAATTAAAAATAACCTCGCGTAATTAATTGCCGTGACACTCGATAAAAGCGTGGAAGTTTCCGGAATGTTATTGTGGAATCTTAGAACCGATGTAACGTATAACTGCGACGAATGAGCCTGGCAGCCGCCGACAAATAATTTGCGTTTAATTAATTATCAAAACTCCCGTCGGCGAGGTTCTTTTCCCGCGTAATTAATACTTTCGCGACGTGGACGTCTTTTCACCGTCGTCTAACCGGGCTCGTGAACACAATCGCTGTCGCGATCAAATATCCTATGAAAACCGCCGTAGCAGGTCCGCGGTAAGTTGGTCTCGCGAAATGCATAGCGAAATACCGGGCGTGCGCAATATTTCACTAACTGTCTGACAAGAGGGTATTGAATATTTTTGCACGCCGCGGGAGAGGATCTCGTAACGGCATAGCACCGCGGTAACTCTTTCTCTCTTTGCTCGGCCGTTGAAAAAAATATGATAAACAGCATGGGGAGGCCGCTTAAAGCACGGAAAAGAGCATCTAAATCCTTCAATTAAACGGCTTCCGCAAAATTGTATAAAGCGCACGGGTAAAACAGCGCGTACAATATGAGCTCACGTATACGAAAAGTAATTTCGTATTCTGATTTTACTTCCATAAAAGCACACAAGTAGAACACGATCAAGATCCTCCTTCGATTCCCCTTTTTGAAGTTCAAACGGTAGATTCCGCGATGATCCCCGAACAATACCTCGATTGTCCGAAAATTGGTACTTGGTCTGAAGAGAAAATCCAGCCAGGACAAATAACATTTTCCTCGAGCTCCCATATTGCGGCACGATTCGCGAAGGTTTTATTATCGCTTCTATAGAGCGTTTATCCCCGCTTTCTACAAGATATCTCGAAAGGTATATCAAAAGAAAGTACAGCGATAATAAAGTTCGATATTTGAAGCAATGTGGAATGCGTGAACATTTTAAAATTTATGGTATTCTCACTCGCTTGCGCTATTTCTGAATATATATATCCAGTAATCGCATTTCAAATCGAATTGTTCGCGGAATAAGATATGTGTCATATATCACTGCAAAAGTAGATTCCTATTTAATATTTAAACTTTGCTATACTTAAGTGGGCTATATAAGGTTTGAATTTAAAAAGATGCAATTTTTCTAATTTTTCTACAAAGTAATCAGTATATAGATTTCCCGCATATACACAAAAAAAAATCAGGTCGCTACAATTTTTTCATCGAACTGCAATTCGCTCGGAATTAAGAATTCGAAGTTTCGTAAAAAGCAGACTTTAAAAAGATGTTGATTTTAACGTTGTTAAGCGGAGTGATTAAAAGTTTGCAAAGAAGAGAAAAGAGGCGAGAACGGAAGTGGGAGTGGAAAGTAGGGTGAGTTATGGAACTCTCTTCGATAGGAGCGGATGGATCGGCTTTTTCGATTATCCTTCTTTCTGAAAATTCTGCAATCAGATAATCCGAAAGGTAGCCAACTAATATGCCGGGCAACTTAATTACCTCGATAAATGAAAGCCGTCGCATGTAAATCAGCTTAAATAACATTTGCAGTGCAGCATTATTATTTCGTTACTGTCCATTTTAATTGGGATATTTCAAAAGCTTGAATTATCATGCAATGGCATACGGCAAATATTCAACAATAGAACCCGCTAATAATTTATTATTATCACCGTTGTCCATTGTTATCATGTAATCAGTTTTAAACGGTATATGAAGCAATTACTGCAATCTTACAGGAAAACATGTCGAAAACCCTTTTTCGTTAGTAATAAATAATTGAAAAGATTAATTGACAGGTCATTAAGCACATTTTTGCTAAGAATATGAAACTTGTTTATATTCAAGCTAAATCACAAGCTACAAAAAAGTCACGTATGATATCCTACGCTTTTAACTGTTCAATATGATTATAATGATCTGTTTTGATTGTGAGTTTTAAAGCAGCACGAAATGTTTATAAATTATCGATTAAGAGAGATTCCAAAAGTTTAAAAGTTATAAATTTTAATTAAATCGATAATTCGTCCAACGGTCATAAATTAAGACCCGTACAATCGTATAACATATTATCTGAAATTTATCCAATATTTACACAATTTTATCTCTCGCTAGTTCAAAGTATTTCTCTTTAATCAATTCCCACGGCACGTTATCCTTTCCCAAAGCCATAATTGCTACATTTAAAGGACGATGCATCTTTCCTGATACGGAACGCTCGAACTAATCGTGAAATAACAATCCAATACGATTAATAAACCATCTCCCGGCGGAGTACACAGTAATAAACGTGTATGCCCGGGAAAATGCCGGGCAATTAAGATCGGACGTTTCCCGGCATTACACAAAGGACGAGCCGGGCAACGGACGAGCGAATAAACAAATGCATCGTCGAAGTCCGAGGATACGTCGGCCCTTCAATTAGTTCGTTACAGCGTGTTGTGCCCGATATCGCAATTTCGACGTTCGTAACCGGAATTTCTCCACTGGCCGCTGTGAAATATCGCCACGCTCCGAAGATTCCGACGAGTTTATTCTCTCGCTCTTTCCGGCTTTTGTGTAGCGGGGAATGCTGCCACGTTTGCTACGAAATTCTGCAACTGTTAACAGGGCATACGGAGCGCCGCACCCGACCCCGCATCCGTACTCGCGCGCACGACGACGAGGTGGACACTGTTACGGTCCGACATTTACGACGATTGCATCGTGCGGGATGCGATAGCGATATAGCGGTTATTGCGCGGGCCGAGAGACGGTCCATTATATTTAGAATATAGGACGCACGGGGCGAATGTTTATATTTCAAATTGCCGGTCTGTTTGCGTTTAATACGAACCAACGCGGGGACGGATTTCGCGTCCACCCGCTTTATCCTGACTTTTTTACGCGGGTGTGTATTTTAATTATTATATCGGGATTCCCGCAAACCCCCCATATCGTTGTCGTTTAATATATCGCGTTGGGAATTGTACAGTCCAGCACTGTTACTGTTATCTAAAACGGTTTATCCTTTTCCCCTTTTGTACAACGCATGCGGAAATAATATGGCTTCTCCTCCGTCCGTATATACCTTTCCTCTCTAATCCTGATTTCGCGTTTCTTACGTCACGTACGTTTGTATTTCGGAAAAAGAAACTTGCTCGGAAATTTTTATGCATGATTTAGACTATTTAGAGATTCAAGTTGTACCTTCGGCGATCTATATTTCGCTTCGTTCCTATAGAGCGGGAGTTTTTATATCCTATCCGCGAACTTATCGGCACTAAAAACCGAATACGGGTCATATATGTATAAAAATATTATATTGTACTAAACCTTTTTACTTGCTTCAACTCATCCTTGAATCATGGTTCCGCGTTGTGTTTGGCATAAACTTTTAAGTATGCAATTTTTATTACATAACTAAAATTAAGATGAATCTCATGCGATATCTTGTATGCAAATATATTATACAAACTTAATAATGTTAATGACATTAACGTGTTTATGTAGGATTATTTATGGACGTGTCGCAAATTTTATAGTGTAGATATAATCTCACACGCGAGATCGATACTCTGATACAACAACAACGAATACGTCATGAAATGTTTATGACTTGTCAAATGAGAGTTAGAAGCTATTCTTATGTCAATATTCAGCTGTAAAGAAAATATATTTTTGATCTTGACTTCCCATGATATATGTAACTTCAACATTAATTTCACGCAACAAGTGGAAAATCTGATTAGAAAATAAACAATGTTTACGCACTGTCTGAACGAGCACGTGTGATAACTCCATCCGATTGCAATAACTCATTGTCATGACACTTCGTTCGCATGTCAAGGAAAATGATTGATTCAGAGAAATCTATCGGGGTCAATCAAATACGAAATGTAGTTAGCACTTATTCGCTGATTTCATTGATAAAATAAGCATGTCAATAAAAAAATTAATCGTGTTAATATAAGATTTAAAATCATCACATTGATCGAGTTTTAGAAGGAACATTTAAAAAATTAGCCGATGAAAATGTGAAAAGATAATAAATTACTAAGTGATTGCTACGCGACTTCAACTGAGACTTTTTCCATTAAAAAAGAACCGTAGGTTCTCAAAATTACGTATGAATATGTGATAATCTCCGCTACTCGCACGAATCTTTCTTCGAATCGAGGAGCTGTTTGATCTTCTTTTTCACACGAGACCTCCGGTCTATCTCGAGGTCTTCCTATCGATTTCGTACTTCGCGGAAATAACAGCACTCGCTCGCCTGAAGGCGAGATACATCGTCGCGGATCGCCGTCTCTGCTCGACGCGGACGTACGTCTCCAGCAATCGCATGACGCATTCCCGATGAATTCTCGACTTCGTGGAGCAGCACAAAGCCCGCTCGGAGATTTGCCAGTGATTTTTCATCCTTCCACCCTCCGCCGCCGAATGCCTCATAAATATTCACGGTTCCGCGAGTGTGCGTGTGCGAGCGCGCCACTGAGCGCATGTGCCGCCCATTATGTCTCGCGGAAGCACGAAAAATGAAGCAGGAAGCATTCGAGACGCCAGCTCGGAGAGCTTTCGCGCGTACACACGGATGTAAATTAGGGTGTTGAGAAGAGGGACAACGCGATAACGGAGTTAACGCGACCGCAAGATTTCTTCGTCGTATTAATCCGTAAATCCTTTGTACCGCCAGAAGAAAAAAAAAAGAACGTACTCATGACGTTTTTCACATCCTACAGCGCTGCCACGGTTTTTTCCCTTCCCGCAATAACGCTTTTCGTCGGAATTTTACGTTGGGAAATTGGCCGATGTAACGAGACAAAGTCGCGACAAGAGAATGACATTTTCTGGCCGCCTTTTCTTCGCATCTCCCGAAGATGACATAATTCATAACTTATGAATCGCGCTTTCTTTTATAACGGGCAATTTCCATATTTTCTCAACGTAATGTCGATTACGTTTGGACTATTGGCTCTCTCATATGAAACGCTTTTGTTTTGAACGGAGGAATATTTCCAGACCGTTAAGCCAAATCCGCATTAAAACTCATACAAGCGAACAAAAAGTGATAAACAATATATAGCGATCAGTGAAATGTTGAAGTTGCAAGTAGAATATTACATTCAATTTTTACCATCTGCGTAGCAGTATGAATTTTCAATAATAAACGTAAACAAGAATCATTCAGTAAACTGAAACCATTCTGGAGGAAAATGAGAACAAATATTTTCAGTAGAGACGTTTTATAATTTTTGCACACACAATGCTGCATTATGCTACGTTAAATTATGAAACTGAAAATGATGTGTTTCATAATTTACAACACGCGGAATTGTTACGTGATTGCACCTAGTAGAATATCAAAATTATATATGATATTCACAATTTATAAAAAGAAGGGAATAACTTATGACTTTATACATGATTTTCCAACATTTATGATAAAATTTTGTCACGGCAAATTTCAGATTGGTCTCTCACAATCGATTTTCTACCAAAATTTCGCTACATCGAATACTTACGGTTTCACGAATATTCGATTAAATTATGTCATGTTGCAATTTTCGATATGTGTGCATAACTTCACAATTAAATGTGATAATATTTTAATAATATTATAAATTATCTCGGAAAGTAAATACGTCAGAAACGACATCGACCAACAACGCAGTAAGGCCCGCATATGTATTATACAGGCGTTACGTAAATATCGTATCAAAAAGCATATCAAATGAAATAGTCTGATGTGAATAAAGTTTCATATTTTGAGACGAGTAGTATTTTGGTTGGAGCGCAATAAGAGTACATGTATATTCTGTCAATTGTGACAGGCGAACAGATTACCTCATGAAATCTATTAAAATATTCTACGATTATTATGGACTCCGCGACGTAACATGCGCGATAATACAATTACCGGATCTCATGTTTTATCAAATTCCTTTATTTCGAGCTGCACATAAAATCAGATTCACAAAAAATAGAAATGTATAGGATAGGAAAAATTAGAATATACATAAAACTGGCTTACTAATTTTAACTTGTTACTTTTCGTAAAATAAAATTAATTGCGATATATATTGCCAGTGAAATATTTTTTGTTCGTATTTTAGTTACGTTTATAAAACATACATTTAAAAAATCTCAAATTACTACTTTCTTATGTCAGTTTGTATCACATTAATGCTAGAAATATACAGAGAGACCCAAACGCAGACCACAAATTTTATTTGAGAAATATTTGATAAGAAGGAAAATAAAGTAGCGCAACTAGATTAATAGCTATTTGTAACTTGTTACTATTTTACAAGTAATTCATTATTTCACATAAATATATACGTCTACTTCAAATAGATATTTCGCAAAATAATTATATAATTATATAATAATTATATAATTCTTTAGAAAAAGAAATAATATAAAAAATAAATTATCTCATGGCGTTACTCCGTCGCCCGAAGTCTCGCACAGACCTCCTCCTCTTGTCAGATTTCGTTACACTCACACATTTATTCATGAAAACGTGGTAGAAACGTAATTACAATTCGTTGCAACACTCCCGTATTTACGATACGAAATATTGTAAATAAACGAACGATATACATCCTGACTTTTTCAGTCACTGGAAACGTTCGAGCCGTCGATTCATGTTTCTACACGCTCTCCATTTAATGAAACGGTTATATTCGAATCAGCGAAGATTTCGAAGAGTACTATAGACGAGATATTTTTAAATTCAAGTATAAATAGTTATCACCTGAAAATATCGCAAGGAAACGGTACAATCTCCGATGTGTCTATCGATTCGATACTTACGATGAATAATACGCGCGAAAAATCTACTTTTGTAACAATGAAAATTAATCGTTTTCGCGAACTGACCACCGTTGATTTTTCATAGGTAATCGCGTGATTCCGTCTACCGGCTCGAATTTCGCGGCCTCGATACGTTTGCGAATCGTTTCTCGTTACGAATTGTATGAATTTATCGGACGATAAGCGTTCCTCGTTTCTTAGCGTGCATAGACCGATTATGTTTTCTCCTTGTCGCGATCGTGTCCCGTGGAATAATAACGCGACGACACGCTCGCTACCGAGTGCTCGAGTCTCGGGGCGCGAGTGGTGGGGCGGCGACCCTTTGTAAACAATAGCGCGATGTACGCCGCGAAAAAACAAATGCCGACAAACAAGGCTGCGTGCTAACCGAAATGTCGTTTTAAAATATGTAATGCTTTATTCATTATTGAATACATATCAAGTATTCGTTTCACCTGACTCAATTCAATTATTGGGTCTGTTTTCTATTGCTGAACTGGATGCACTAGTTCAGAATTTATCTTTTTTTATTCCACATTGAAAGGAAACAGATAAATTCTAAACTAGTGCAGTCAGTTCAGCAATAGAAAAAAAAGAATAAATATATTATGGCTTTCCGTTAGATTATTCAATCTTGCCGTTCGTGTATCACGCGCTATCTCTCCCGAAAATGGCAGACAAATCAAAATCAGCGGATAATTCAAAGCTCGACACATTTAAAAGTAAAACACATTTCGATCTAAGCGTTGTTAATAGTAAGATACTAAATATCAAGAAAAAATAATTTATAATTCCTATTGTCTATATACTATAGTTTTGTACTTTCTTTTCAATTCGTACTTTTCTCCGTGTCTCATCGTGACAAAGTACACGGTTCAAGATTCGTACATTGAACGAGTATAAATCGCGCGAAATATCCGTTTCGATAGAGAAGCACGATACCCTTCGCCACGATACGCTTACGGATCGTTTCATCTTATAAATTGTAGAGATTTATTAATACAATGGACCAGTGAGAGTTACTTGTTACTAAATGTGTAAGAAATAATCGTGCTTTCTTCTGGAACTCGTCGCGATCGCATCTCGTGGATCGTGGGGTAATAATGTGCGGAGCAGCTCTCGCGCTACTGCCTACCTGCTCGAGTCTCGGTGCGCGAATGTAGGCCAGTCAAATTAGACATTTTGCTATGAAAGTGATGCGAACTTTTTTATTCCTCTTTAGGCGTGTTGGGGGTGTTTAGAAAAGCTTATTTTTGAGTTGTCGTATCATGAGACCCAGAGCTTTTTGAGGGGGAGAGGGGGAACCAAAATTTTCGCGGTTTTTTGCATTTATCTCGTTTCAATTAATAGATAGCACTTTTTCGCTCGTGAGAAAGTTGTAGGGCTTGAAAAAACGAAGAAAATGAGCGGTGACTCGTTCCGATTCGTCAAAAATTGAGCATTTATCAGAAAAGAGATAGAAGCGAAAAACGCGCCGAGTTCCGAACGCTCGGCTCGACACGCGCGACTTCCGGAGGCTCCCCTGGGCTCAATTTTTGACGAATCGGAACGAGTCACCGCTCATTTTCTTCGTTTTTTTCAAGCCCTACAACTTTCTCACGAGCGAAAAAGTGCTATCTATTAATCGAAACGAGATAAATGCAAAAAACCGCGAAAATTTTGGTTCCCCCTCCCGCCCTCAAAAAGCTCTGGGTCTCATGATACGACAACTCAAAAATAAGCTTTTCTAAACACCCCCAACACGCCTAAAGAGGAATAAAAAAGTTCGCATCACTTTCATAGCAAAAGCCTTTTTTTGGTTTAATTTGACTGGCCTAATGGTAGTACGGCGGTTTTGTGTATACACGACGCGCTTACCAAATAAACAAGCGCGGAACGCTGTGTCAAGCATTCTATGTCACGTCTATGAATATGAAATATTTAATATAACGGAATAAATGTATACAGTATGTACACACGATAATTCTGTCCCTTACATTTCAAGTTATGGTTAATAATCATTATTGCATATTTTGCGCTTTATTTTCCGGATTTATTAGCGTCGTCCAAGATAACGATTGATGCGGCTAGATTCAAAAAGCATTTTGAAACGGAGAAATACTGTTGCTTGAATCCTAAACGTCGAGAAAATTTCCTTCAGTCTGATTGGTATGTATACAAATGTATATTGTTAATAGCAAATCGTTATATGCGAGTTATTTCTTTCCTTTAACGACAATTTGAATGGTCAATATTATTCCACTTGAAATAAAGTAATGCTCTTACTCCATTAAAAAAAAACATTAAATTTATTATTTAAAGAATAAATTAAAGAATACATTTACCTTCTTTGCGATTATAGATATCGGCCTCTAAAATATTTAATAAATACTCCGGAATTATCCAAGAAAGTAATAATACTTTTCTTTTTTAGGACATTATTAGATTTAGCTAATTAATAAATTTTCAAGTAAACTACTTGAATCACAGATTTATACTTTCTTGATTGACAATTCTTTATTAAACCTTTTTGATAAATGATAACATATCTCGATGCTTTCATTACGGAAAATTGATAAAAAAATTAGATTGGAGGTCAGACAATAATTACACTTTTATGGACGTGTATGTAACTGTAATTTTCAGCGATGTCAGTACAAGTTACAAGCTGAATCTCGATATTGCATTCTTAACTTTCCGGACAGTTCCGCGAGATTTTTCACGAGTCTAGACTATAACTCTGACCCTTCGAATCGTACGAATGTGCGTGACTTGAAAGTTATGCACGCAGCTGGGGAACCAGGTGGAAACTGGGTCCAGATGGCTGGGGATATCTTTAAAGAGCGCGTGGAAATTCTCACACATTCGCAACGCATACACATGTACGTGCTCGCGTTCCGCTATTCGAGCGACCTGAAACTCTGAAAGTTAGACCGTCCAGCAGCGTGAACTGCTTGCGTGGCCCGCGCGTTCCTTTCCTACCAAATTGCGGTGCACGAAGCGCGTATCTATATATATATAAAGTGCAACGTTTACAGCTGCAGGATGCTCATAAAAACGAAGTGACCAAGGGCCAAAGGTAACACAGGGGGATATCGATTGCTAGCGGATCGCTTTTGTTTTGTTTCCTCCTTGCTTACGCAGCATGCACATTACACATTGTTAAAGCTTAAGCCCGAAGCACAGACTTTTGCATAACGCATGATGCATAAGCATAAGAAAATTGATTGGTCCATATACATGTGCATAAAGAAATAGACCAATCCATTTTCTTATGCTTATGCATTATGAGTTATGCAAAAGTCTGTGCTTCGGCCTATATTCGGAGATATTTAACTATCTCTCTCTATCCGGTATATTTTTTTTTAGAACAAAATTCAAGCATCACCGAAAGGTAATGTCTGTTTAATTTAAAATGTTATCATTTATTTTTTTCTATTTCCGACGATAAAATAAAATTCTCTCATGGAAATATATGTGCGTATATTTGATTTTTATTGTATTTTTACGCTCTAGTAAATATTTCACTCGTATCTCGTCCACTGTTTATTTTTCTAGAAACTCGAAAAAAACACGATCGTGGAAAGATTCGTGCAAAAAATATCCGAGAAGAATTAAAAGAAAGAAATTCTGCGTGCGTTAGCGAGAGTGGAAGCCGCGCATTTTCTCTTTATCGAAGTAGTTTCTTCACCCCGAAGATATTAACCCGAGTGAACCCGGCAGCATTTTTTTTTCTCGCAAGAAGATCCCATCGTGTAAGGGAAGATATATTGTGTCATCGACTGAGCAGAAGATACGTGCGTGTGCTATATAGAGATCCGTGCCCGCCCGACTCCCGGAACCGTTGCGTTTTTCTTAGGCGCGGCGTGAGAAAAAAATCTCATGCGGCTTAAAGCCGCTATCATATTTTGCCAGGCGGCTTTCTCATCGCGCCCCTTCGCGCGATGCACATTCTCCCCGAGCTTTTCGCGGTTATTACGAATAATATCGCGCAATAGATAACCCAAAAATTCGCGCGAAATCATAGATCCCAAAATCCGCTCCCGCAAAAGCGCTGTCAGCAAAAAATATTAGATACCGTATCGCGCCGCGTGCGTATTCGCGCCGCGTGCGCACGTATCGTAGATTGCGCCCGGCCTTTATTCCGTTTGGAATATAAATTTTGTAAGCCGGCGGGATATCGAGGGAAAATGGAAATTTACGTTACACGCAACGGGCGCTTTCGAACTTTTCAGGAAATTTTAAAGTGTGTTAATTGACTTTGACTCTCGTATATAAGAATAAACGCGTTTCACTTATCAAAATACTGAACACATTGCATTATTAAGTTTTTTTTATTTTAACTTAAAGAGACTTGACAATGTCAGGAAATTTCGTTTCACTTGCAGATTTTTCTGTTCAAGTTACTTTTCTTACCAAATTTATCTCTACCGCTCGTCAATGTAATGTCGTTAATATTTATTATATTTTGTGATCGCGACGTAAATTTTGATTTGCTGAGAGACTTTATCTTACAAAGACAGCTCGAGGCAATGACCTCCCCTAACCCCTTCTTGGTGGCTAAATCCGTTCTTGGTAAAGGTAATTAAAAAATAATATTATCTCGATCTTTATTAATGTAATCACATATAGCACCTTCTCCCATAAAGTACAATAGTTCTGTTAGAATCACAAGTCAATTAAATGAAGATTTATTCATTCGGGATGTAACTTTATTAAAGCATTAATAATTTCAATATCTTCAAATCGTTTTTATTGAACATCTGTCGTTCGTGTGTCACGTCGTTTGTAGAATTATTAGTTTTGTGTAAAAAAAAAGAGGTCGTAAGCTCCAGTGGGTAGATTAAAATGGGCTATCTCGCGTCGCAAAAAATTGCAATCTCTTTTTTTTTATATCCCGGAGTTTCAATATCGTTGCGAGTGTAGGGAGCGGCTACAATTAAGGGTGCATTGGGAGATATTCGAAAAAGTATAAACTTCACACGAATACCGCCTGCCGGATGACGCGATGGATCGTTTTACCGGTTGAAATATCACAAATTTCGTTTAGAGACAGCAATCAATGCACTTCTCCGGGCGTTTGCTGCAAAACTGAAATTGCGATATAATAATCGACGCACGATCAAAACGCGTTGAAAAGAGTTTATATTTTGGATATGTTCTTGAAATTATATAAAATATAAGTTTTAAACATTATAATTCATACAATGCGCTTGCATAATTAATATAACCATCATGCTAGAAGGCTATTTTTTCAATGATCTAAATTCATAATAAAATTGTCTTCTCCTATATTAATAATAATAATAATATAATCATTAGAAGTAACTTTAATAAGTAATCTTTAATAATATACATCTCGAGAATTAAATATTTTGTTTCAATCTTATATCTCAATTTTAAGATTTCTTTTAAAAGCTTCAATGTTCTATGTGTGTTTAAATCGTTATTTCCTTATCCAGTCAAGATGTTAACACCCTATCGTTTTAATTTTATATCGGTGGCTGTAATTGTAACGGATAACTTTCGAGCTACACGTATTTTTATTTAAATGGCCACCTGTTAGTACTTCCCCTGGCGTTTTACTTCGTTGGAGATTTACTAACGCGGATTTCGACAGCCAAGGTGTTAAGAATTTCAAAAGCTTGCTCGACGCTCGATGCAATTGCGCCCGCGATGTTATCTATGCCAAAGCCGGCAGCATGTAACGTCAGACAGAGCCGATCTTACATGGGCGTACCCCAGCGACTGTTAATTAGAAATTCCTAATCTAATCTAGCTTTGGTCAGTGAAGAAAAAGAGGGACAGCTAAAAATCCCCTGTTATCAAGATTGGCGTTATCAGCGAAAGAGCGGCGTGGACCGGGCGGTTCGCGGAAAAATTAATTTCTGTTCCGCTATCATATTAATTAGCCCTTTGTGATATAACCTGTTAAACGGCGGTTCCACCCACGAGCGCGACGGCGAGGTCAAGAAGGGGGCATTAAACTGAAGAGCGCTCGCGAGCTAATTTGGGGCAGGGCGGAAAAACGGAGTCACGTTCTCGCATTTGCACCGGAAACTAACTGCGGAAACGTCGCCTGTACCTGAAATTTTTTTAATTAGATCCGTATCTGCATTAAGTGCCCTTAAATTGCTCGTTAACGGCCGGCGACGCCCTGTTCATCCCACAGAGAAGAAGAAAAAACGGTTAATTAATTAGCAGTTTTGAGAATGTTGTGCTGGATGAGACCGAGACCGCGTCACGTCTTGCCTGACAAATGATAATTAGGTCGGTATTTAGAGACGCGTTAACAGGTGCTATCTGTTGCATTATGCGGTCGTTATTTTGATGAGGGGAAGCGGATCACGCGGTTACATTGTTATGCATCGGAAAGCTGCAGCAGCAGACGGCGCGCCGCGGCGCGGCGGCATCGGGCGGTGCACAGTAGCACAGTAGCGAAGCGTATATCGCTTTCCCCGGAAATAAATTCACAGCTATGGCTATGTTGTTGTCGTTGTGTCTAGATGCAAATATCTAAATACACCTCCTGTTTATCTTCTCACTTAGAAACATTAATGCTTCCGGTAGTAATTCCGGCATAGAATATATGTCCGTATCTGTATACAGGTTCCTTCGTATTGTACAATATTCACTGCGTCATCATGATTCAGAAAATTATATCTGAGTAAGCTTGTAAAGCTCGTAAATATTTTAATGCTTTCCTAGTATTTAAAATAAAAACAAAAAAAACAGCATGCATGCAGTGGAAAAAAACGTCAAAATCTCCAAATATATTGGAAACAAAGAGAGAAAGAGCGAGAAAACTACTATTTTAAATAAAAGTTTTACAGTTTTGATAGGAAATATAATGCATGCAATATTCTATTAATTTTTATAATTTTTTATAGCATATATTTTTTACGAAATGTGAACATAATCGACACTTTTTCAAATAGAACTATAATATCTTTTAATATCACAGTTACATTACATTATTTTGTTATTCTGGATATAAAAGCATTAGAGTAAAATCATTAAAAAATCAATAGTTTACGAGATTTGATATATCCTATAAAACATAAAATATCTGATACAATTTCGATGTAAAACGTAAAATACTAATTTCTGACGATCCATATTAATATTGTTTTAATATTTATATACGTGGAATAATAAATCGATTGATACAAAAAAGAGATATATAACTGCATCTGAAAAATATACAAGCGGCGCATCGTAGATTGCGTACTTCTTCCTTAAATTATAATTTATAAAGCACTGAATATCTCGTTTCAATTATCGCAAGAGACTTATAAATCAATGACAATACGAGAGCCTTCAAACCGCCGGAGCGCGAGCTAGCGAAACCAGCGGTGATAAAGAACGAAGTGCATCGCCCGGCATGCAATCGCCGATGAATGCACTTCAATCGCACTCGCTCTCCAGACAATGCGCGCGGTTCGAGGTAACTGCACGTTAACCTCCGCCTTCTTGGACCCAACAATCGAGAGTGCGCCTCCATTTTCAGCAAAAATGCGGCCGGCCACTATCCGCCCCCCGTCCCGAGCCCCGGGGGAAACTATATAATGATCAACCCCGACGTACAAGTGGGGAACATTACGAACGTTGCATTGTCGCGAGGTCCGCGTGTTGTTTCTAGCATTAACGTTCATTAACATCCGCTGGTGCAGTTTTAATGGGCACCCATCGGTTTGTAATTCGAGCTTCTCGTGTACGCGCCAAGAATAATAATGAATGGGGACGGAAATCGTGTACACGATAATTTATATATATACATATATACACACATACACTACCGTTCAAAAGTTTGGAAGCACTACCTTCTTAAGAAAAACAACAGTGGTGTTATAATATAAAGAAAAACGTCATATATATAGAGAAACTTTATTGCTTGTTTTAACTATATTAAACACAGTATTATTTGTTTCTAATCATTTTCCAAGGAAAAATTTCACTTAAAGAATTTTATTGGCACCACTGTTGTTTTTCTTAAGAAGGTAGTGCTTTCAAACCCCCGAACGGTATAGTGTATATATACATATACATACATATATAATATTTCCTTAGAATATTATTATGGAAATCAGAAAACTTATCCTTAGACGAGTGTTATGCGTTACGTCACTTATTCGTGCAGTTAATTAATCGACTTTCAGGAATATTCTCTCTCGTATAATATATCTTACATATTATATACATATTAATTAACATTTTTTTATCCCTTCTCTTAGTATCTCGTTTCATTGATTTTCTTACCGCTCCAAGAGTTTGCAATCAAAATCGCGGCGGGGCTGCACATTCAACCAATGTTTCAATCCGATCGACATTCGAGCTCACGGCGAAACTTACGCACGGAATTTTATGCCAAGTTCTCGCCCTAAAATGCGGTCTGAAGCCGCAAACCGCCGATGATATCTGGAGCAACGCTCTGAGCTACATACGGCTTAATTCAAATGCGCGCATTCGAGAGTATTAAATTTACGGCTTTTCCAAAATCCGCTCGTAACCCTCATTACAGCTTCTCCTCCATTTTAATGGCGGTCCTGCTTAAAATGGCGGTAAACGCTTTTATTGCTGAAGTAGATGCCACTCTCTGCTGACGAAATTAATTTTATACCTATCCATTAATGGTGGAAAAGGCCCTCTAATCATCCGCGAGAAGATATATAGATACCATGTACCGTCTCTTTGTCAGAACTGCACAAGTTGCTGGATATATAAAATTCAAAGTACAAACAATTTTACGATATTGTACCGTATTCCTGTTCTCCCTTCCTAAGTGACCCTAAGAAATATAGACAATCTGTTTGTACCTGTTTGTACTTATTTGTATAACAAACCGAATTTCATTATTCTTCAAAAATATCAATTAGTTAAGAAGATAAAATTAGAACAAAGTCAAGTCAGAATGCAAATTTTTCGAATTAACTTTGTAAGACGAAGCGCTTGTTTTACAGACGCGTCCGATTCTTCATTCCTGCCGTACCATTCGTTAAAGCGAAATAAATTTCGCGCTAATTTACGCGCGGTAATTAACGACGCGAAAATTCGAAAACGGGGTGATGCGGTCGTAATTAAACACCGGCATAAAAGGCTACGCCGCATTATATCTCATCATTCGCAAAATCCGTTTAATGTTAATTTCAAATTAACGTAATACCGATGTTTATTCTTCGCGAAATTCCCCGTAGCGACAACGGGATATCCAGGTTTCATTTTAATAGATTTCGCGGAATCACATCGTCCTGCGAATTGCAAGATAAAAGAGAGATTATCCACTCCAAGTGCATACAAGTCTGCATTCATACCCCATATTTTATACTAAATATGATCCAGTTCAATGTAAAGCTCATATTTTCAATATTATCGTAGGGATTAATATCACGCACCTCACCAATCTCGCTAAATGTACAATTTGAATATACTAAAATTTAGATAATTGTGAACCTCTATATGCCCAAATGTCCTTCGTTATAATCTTTGAAATAATTTTTATCCGTATGCGTCCGTATGCATAGTTTTTTGTGAAAATACACACAGTTCAAAGAAAGAAGAATACCTACAATTGTTTATCGCAATTGTAAATGTACCGTACATTACTGCTAAAAATAATTGTAGTGAGCTTTACATATATTTCAATAAAATTCTTTGCATAGGGAATTTGAAGTATGAAATTGCATTGCGTTTTTTTTTCGCAAACGATCATACAAAAGTAATTTACGAAGCTAATTCAATCGCGAAATGAAAAACGTTTCAATCTAAAAGTAACTTTGATTTAATGCTTGTATTTTTCTCCTTATGCAATTTTATTTTAAATTGATGAATTTCTTTATGTGATTAATATAAATTAATAAACTTCTTATTTAGTTTTTTAATATATTACACGGTGCGGCGTTAAAAATTAAAAAAATAATAGACTTCTTATTTAGTTTTTTATTTTTTAATATATTACGCGGTGCGGCGTTAAAAGTTAAATTAAATTCTATTATAATTACGAAGTTGGTGATAAATTAATGTCAACATTTTCTAAATTGAATTAATCTAATAAAGCTTAAGATGAATAAAAAAAATATAAAATGTTAGGAAAAAAACAAATTTGTTTGCACGCTTAGAAATAAAATTCGCGATACACACATGCCTTTTTTATAATGGAAGGCTTGCTTACAATGGAACGCCACTGCTTACAATAGAGATGTCACATCGATGTGGAATTATCGATACAAGCGCACGCGAGAATGTATGAACGACTTCGTCAACAAAGCCTCGAAGGTTATTGAAAGCTTGTCTGTAGTGTCTATACCTGTAACTCTCAATCTCAACCCACTTCTTCTAACGATGATGTCATTGGAACGCGTTACACATATATAGCGTGCTTATCAATCTCGCTTTTAATTTTAATTGAAGCGTTACGGCAATCACCGCGATCAGAATTTCTATCTTTTGGATTGATATACGTCGATCAATTTATTATTACAGAGAAATATCATTTCTTGCTCAAAATTATGTATACAATTTTATTTTAAATCAAACCTGGATTTATAAAAATAAAAGATAACATCTTGATAATGCAAAGTTATTATCTGGAAGCCTCTCTATTTTTAGCGGCCTGTAATCTAAATATCTTTATCAAGAGGAAAGAGAGAATGAGAATTTCTAAACAATTTTCCTCATATATTTCCAGCAGTTTTCCTCTTTCGCTCCAAAAGACGGCAGACGAAAGATAAGCTATCAGATATCACGCGACTATCTGGTGTTGAAACTACTCATAACTCCGCTCCGTGAGTGGAGTTCGCCGGTGTTATAAGAAATGCTCGGCGTACGTGTTTACGCAGCATCAGCTGTTGCTTTCGCGAAAGAGTCGCTCGTCCGTATCGCAACTCTCGTTGCGCCTGTGTACACTAGTAAACGTGTAAACGAGCGATACTTTCATGATACGCAATTACCGCGGCCGACCTTTCCGCGTGGCGCGGCATAACAATCAACGCGCTCCTAGAGAGAGAGAGAGAGAGAGAGAAAGAGACAGAGTGAGAGAGTGAGAGAGTTACCTTTATATCTCCGGGACGCGGCGCGCTATCGATTCTTCTTGACGATCGCGTTTTAGCCGCGTGTAATGCAACGGCCCGATAAAGAGCTGCAGAAGACGCAACACGACGATGAAAGCCGCAAACCCGAGTATGTAATATTGATGAACTGATGTTCGTTGCGGCTGCCGCTGTTGCAATATTATTGGTACCGTTGAGTAGCTCCTTTGATCACGAGGCTGCGCGCCTAGAACGTGCGCCGAAGAGCAAATACGAGAACGACGGACAGAAACTGAAGCACCGACCATCGTACGGCGTCCCTTATATATGTAAGATATATGTCTTTGATAAGAAGTTTTTTAATATTCTCCCAGTCTGTCCCCGTCGAGATAAATATTTTTACGAAAAGTGTTTCCCGTTTCGCGAAAACGTTTGAGAAAGAGAGTTACCTTAAATAGTTATCTAAAATAGTTCCTTATACATATATCTTCTTCGTAATCAATTTATAATTTTTGCAAAAGAAAATATCATTGCGCGGGTAATGTGATATTTATCCACGACGAAATTAAATTCGCGTATCTCGAAAGGCTCCCTGAAAGAGACGGCCGTATCGCGAATAATTTTTGCTCGTTTAAAAGCGTCGTGGAACGCAGAAAAAAAATGTAGAATGAGAAAAATGCATTTTTCCCCGATGCGAAGTGTACAAATTGTTATCCGTTGATTGCAAACGAATTAATTAAATTCTTCGCTCATAATATAATGCAAGATTAAATTTACGGGATGCTTCGACGTCAAAACTGCCTTCAACTGCGTTTAATTGCGTTATTTTTTTTTTTCGGGAAACAAAAATGTATTGCAATAATCATTGATTAGATAAAAATTACGGCAAACCGCGCCCTGCGTTTCAACGTTTTCGTATATATTAATAGCAATCAACATGGATGACGATTCAGATATTTTTAGCTCTTGCGCCTTACTAATTTTCCGTCGTCGCATAATTTGATCGCCACGAGGCAGTAAAGAGGAAAACAATAAAAGAAAGAAATCGGACACGGATAAATTCGTTAAAGGAGTATTCCGAGCGAAACTCGTAACGACGTTAAGTGTTCGTTGGGCATTGTCGCGCGTAAAGATGCAGAAGAACGCTTTTAGTGTTTCACGTCAATTGACATTCTGAATGCAAGAACCGGGCAATTTTAGCTTGAAGGCGCGTTGGAGAAAAGCGGAAGTACTAGGACGACCTCGTGAAATTTTACTTAGTTTTTACTTAACCCTCGCTCGGTGAGAACAAAGTCATTTATAGAACAAAATGAAACAAAATATATTTCTCTTTTAACTACATTTGATATCTTAAATAAAATGTAAGAAGATACAGTCCAAATTTAGCTTATTGTAATCAATCCTGAGATGTGCTTATTAAAGAAATTCTCTGATATAATTCTCTGATGAAAACCTCTGCTGGTATCCTCGCCAGGAAATTTCGAGCAAAGAAGAAAATGAAATTATTATAATCAGAGTCAAATGTCATATTAATAATGTTCGTTCATTTTACATTGCAGCATTGTGAGAATTCATCGTGATGATAAAGGGGGTACGTATGTATATAATCCTTCATTCAAAAAGCGTATCAACGTTTGTGAAAACCACGATGATCAGAATACGACCGATTATCACGATTGTGAAAACTAATATAAATCCGTCCCGCTTTTGTTCGCCGTGTATGTTATCCGGATACTAAATCTTGCATCGGTCGATAGACTATTATTCAACTGAATGCCGAATAACTCATTTATTGAAAAAAAAAAAAAAAAAAAGGAAGCGGGCTCGTGCGGCCCTTTCGTTCGGGCCCTCGATCGCTTTATCGATTTTCCGGCAATCGGAACACAGCCCGATAAAAGAAACTAATCAAGAGACCGATAGTATCAGATACGGGCGATATCGCGTCGCGCGGCTCGATCGAGAGCGTAAACGGCGTTAAGTGACGTGTTTCGCACCGATTGTGCGGTGTAAAAGGCGACGGGCGTGATTGGCAATTACGTCGTGCGGAAGAACAAGAAAAGAAAAAAAAAAGATCGGCGCAACCCAGCCGAGATCACGTAGTCGTCAGCGTCGCCGCGGATCGCTAGCGCGAGCGCGAGCCCGCATGCAAATTGGGGCTTAATTTGTTCGTTAGCGCGCTTAGCTCGCCGAAGAAAAGTTAAATTGAACTAGCGGAAATTCCGCGGCCAACTCCGCCGGCGATCTACATCTACGTATGAGTCTTCAAATCTGTGCGCGTATTCCACAAAGTATATTACACTTGACGAAACGATGAAATTCTTTTCTTTTATCTACCTAATCAAAGAATGAATCTATTCCGAGTTATAAGATACTAAGGGAGATATCAACAATAGCATCACTATCGAAATACCGGTACTTTTTACTTGAAATTTGACACTTTAGTTTGCTTTTGCCGTGTGTGTATGTGCGTGTATGTGTATTGTGTAACACCGCGTTATATTTTTATGGTGTCGATATTTTATCAACATCGTAGTATTTGTATCACGTTTCACGCGAACAACACTTTATCTTCTGCTTCGAGCAGATATGAATTATTAATATTGCCAGTGTAAAAAAAATAAGTAATTGTATCTCGTGTCGATCTTTATGGATCATCGCTTATCTGTACGTTGAATTAAAAATCAACTCTCGATCTTACACTTTCCACCTCTTCCTGATATATGTATTATGTATGCACAGGGAGTAGGACTACCTACAATTCTCCGCGAATTTTATAGCCGCTTCCAGTTTTTCTCTCTCAACTATACGTAAAGAGGAAACCCTCTTAAGCGAAGTGGGTGGTAATATACGCGCGCCGGAGTCCTAGGAATGTTTTAGGTCGAAAAATAATTAAACACCGCGAAGGAAATTTTCACGGAGAGCGCGGAGCGGTATTTCCGCGGGGTATAACAGTCTCGGGCGCGAAATGAGAAAATGCTGGGTGTCCCCCCGGGTGCAGGGACCGCGGTGTGCATTAAGATACACCTCGTATAACGTCCAACGTTCTCTCTCCACGTGTAACCCCACAAAGCGCCCGCCCTCTCCTACGTACGCTCAAAGAAAACCTTCGATACGAGAGAAACGATCGCGTTGCACAATACGGCGAAAGCAATTATTTCCACCGCGTTCGCTCGTGAACGGAAAAGCAAGCAGCGCCGCGCCAAACGAGAGTAGCAAGCGAGATGACGCGACGACCGTGACGCGATTTCGCCCGCGCTCACATTGCTGTTACCTTTGTGCATACACCCGAATTTCGGGCAAACGTAATACAGGTTCACGCGCTTTTAACCGTTTGGCATATGTCGCTGTGCGTTACGTTATGAATACACATGGCGCATATGCATCGTTTTGCAGAAAGAACGGCATAAAAATCATCAAAAACGACTAATTGCGACGCTCGAAAATTTTTAACTGACACACAATACGCGATATAATTCCTCAAAAGCTCAATAAGTGATATCAAAAAGATAATCCGATATTAATCAATTTATCGGTAACAGAATGCTTTCTAAAAGTATGTTACAATTATTATTAAAATAAAATTAATCAAAAGATGACAAAATAAAAATAATCGAAAGGTTATTATTATTATTATTTGTTGCGCAAAAAATCGTAATTTTATGTTTTGTATTTATATCGTGGAAAGATTTTAAGTTAACTAATTTTAAGCTAACGAACTTAATTTTTCTGACATTATTTCTGTAATACAGATATGTTTTATAAACTCTTAATAACACGAAATTATCGACGATAAGAAGATCTCATTTTTCCAATATATTGTTAATAGAATTATCTTTAAAAGTTGCAATCTTCAGCTATTAATATTATATAACGAAATTGCTATTAAAGATTTCTCGAATGGTATTTTCTCTTTTATGTCATTTAATTTTGTGTCATTTAATTTCTTGTTGTTTATACGTCCAGTTCTATTTCCACCACACTTCGTAGTACACTCAAATTTCGTGCAATCTTGTCTTTCTTTATAGAAGGAAATATCATTATAGATTGCTATCAACGTAACAATTTAGCCCATTTGAATAAGAATATTAATCAGTTCAATTCTTTAGTAAAAAAAAGAAATTACACGAAATTTTCATGGAATACTAATTTCATCATAATATCTCGACATTTCCATATTATGTAAAATACATGTTTCTAGTACAAACCGGTTCATTCAGAACCATTATCTTATTACTATCAGTATTGAATTACCATATTCAATGGCACGTTCAGTACAGAGCCGTGTCCGGATTACATCGGACGTTTCTAAGCCATGTCAGTTTGAATTTGCAAGTGAAAAATTTTTACAATTGAGAATAACGCGACTACGGAATTTGCGAATTGTGAACTGTAAATTATTGCGTTCTCGCCCGGAGGGATTGAATTACAGTAATAATATGCACAAAAGCTGAAATAGGGAAGAGAGGGAGGAGGAGAGTGAAAATCGTTAAATTCGTTGAAAACCACAATGAAATGTATCATCGATTAATTCTTGTCCCATTTTACGATCACTTCTCCACGGAAACTAGGCAACGCGCAAGGATCGCCGCGTTTAACCGTGACGCAATGCCATTTAATTATCATTCATTACCTGCATTATCTACTAATTACGTGAACGCGAACGTAGAAATCGTTCCCAACGGTGTGCGCGACGCGAAAGGTCAAGCGAAAAATCATGTGAAATTCTGTATGTACATATATATATCTTTTTAATTCTGAATGCATACGTACGTTTTCACAAGAAATACTCAAATAACAGCCGCTCGTGAGCGAAAAGGAATTGTCGCGGAATAACCGTGAACATATACATTCCGTTTAAACGTGCGCGATTTCATGGCTGCGTTGCCTCGGATCGTAGCTTTTTCAATTTTCTCCACGGCAAACAACTGAAATAACCAATTTTGCGACACCAGTCCATCACAATCTTTTAACCGTTTTCCGAAAGCAGCGATAGAATATAGTATAGGCACTTATAGGTGAATGTACTTATACACACGCACATATAGGAACGTGAATAGGTATTTAAACGATCAAATATTTAAATGGCGATAAATATATAATCCGGTAAAATTAGTTTACCGCGCTAAATTATTATCACCCTTTTCTTCGAGTAATTAATTATATTAGCGAGCAAAAAAGAATTTGTGATAAAAATAGTACTGAATACAGTAGAATACAACATAGATTGTAAAAAAGATATAAGATATATATATTATATAATATTAAAGTTATAGCTGGAAATATGCTATTCTTCAAGATTAAGGATTTTGGGTGATAATTATATGTATACTCGCATCGTATTGATGTGCAAATTGACTGTGATTCAATACACATATAAGTGTAAAAAAAATCAAAATTAATAAAACTAAAAATCTTACGCCGCTTTATTGCGACAGTTCGTTTTGTAGTATCAAAAATCTTCAATATACCGTAATTTTTTTTTTTTGCAATATACGTTTTTTTAGAATTGTTCCTTCGATAAATAATAGAGGAAAGTCCCCTATTATAAGATACCACATCTATTTTGCGTGATTGCCGGAAGTTTATGCAGAATTGAAAAATGTAGTAGGCGAGTGGACGCACGATCGAATAATGAATTTTCCACTAAATAGGTTTTACTCTAAGGGCAATAAGTACATGATGGAACCAACAGATAGAGCCTATTAGTTTAGCAGAAACCTCTAGGAGTCTATCTCATAATAGGGGACTTTACTGTGTAGCGAAATAAATAGAGAATAAATTTCATATTTCTGAATCATAAGTCTATTCACGTTCTAACTATTTTACATTCCAAATTGGAAATGTTCATCGTTTTAAGTCTAAGTTTACGAAGAGATAATAAAAATTCCGGGAGTAACATTCCGCTGTAAATGATTCTTCAATTAACTTTTACGGATTTCCTGCGACAATTTTACTAGGATCAACTGTAAAGAACATCGAGTAATTTACGACTTAATTATCGAATCTACTTAAGGTGACAGATGAAAGGAATGAATGGCCAATTAAAATTCGCTTTAAGAATGTTGCTTTTGATATAATCTTTCCTTGTAAAATTCTGTATAGTATTCTCGTTAACTTACTCTCTTCACTAAACTCATACCTCGCTAAACTTAAACTCAAAGCGCAGTCCAGAGTATATTTTAAAGATAAAGATAAAGACTATTAAAATTAAATCATCAAATCCGTGGCCTATTTATATAAGCCAAATAAATTTATTTTATACAAAATTAATTGTTGGATTTGAAGAAAGTTCTAAGTTTGTATTTCGATCAATTAATTTCGCGTTTCTGTCGTTCGCGCAGCGACAGGAGATACACATATGAAAACCTTAATTTGATCTACACTCTCTAAATCTGAATCAGTGACTATTCACTGATTCACAGTACTATTCACTGATTCAGATTTAGAGAGTAGATAATAATAATAATCTATAGATAATAATATATAATTACTATTACGTAATAATAACAGTAATAATTATTTTATTTAAAATGATTCATCTGAGCAATAACGTCGAGAATAGCATGCCAGAGCTAGATGAATATTGCATCTCGTGGCAAAGTGCGGCCAAATTTCCATTGCCGATCGTATTAAAAACAAAAAAATCGAAGTAGTTTCAAACTCACGACACAATCGGATCCTCCCTCCCGCAAACGCGCGAATTCGGGACTGAGGGAAAAAGCGCTTTCGACGGCCACGACGCGACGTTGCAGTTCCCGTAGGTATACGGCTTTTAGTTTACGTTCGTGCTAATGGTTTATTGACGCGACCGACGCGTCCAAGTTCCGACGTTTCTCCGCGGTTGTAAGAAGATTACAACGTAACTTCGCCCCAAGTCGGCGGGCACGTCATCTACGTGCGCTTCTCTCCATCGACTTCGCCCGCGCGCAACGATCGTGGTACGCAACGGTTGACGCAATCTCGTTACGTCGGTGGAAACAATTCGAGGCATTTCGTATCTCCGGAATGAGAGAAACCCGCTACCCGTGTCTGTCTGTCTGTCTGTTTGTCTGTCGGAACATCCAGTTTACAGCGGGATCGAAATTAAATGTGTTTATCATCCGCCAGTGCGAGGGGAAGAGCGAAAATCACGTTTCCGCAACGAAATTATTAACGGGAAGCGTGTCGTTAAACTGACGTCGCGCGAAATCCATTTGTTGAAATTATCTTTCCTCGATATCTCTCGCCCCGCCTTTCGCAGCGCGGAATGCGGCGGCGCGGGGAAGAGAGAACGGGTAAGAATCTTCGTGATGTTCCATTTTATCATATTAATGAAACGTCGCGGAGTAAGTCGCTGAAAAATTCCGCACGCAGCCGAGGTATTACCTGAAGAGACAGAGGGGGAGAGGAGAGAAAAAGAGTATTACCTCCGACTTCATCGTTTCACTTCGACAATTCGGAAAAAAATCAATTTTCCAGGATATCGCGCGCTCCCCTTCTAGCAGTATCATTTGTTGTCCTCGCGCATCGATCGCGAGGATGCCCCGCGGTTTCTCTCGGAGCATCTTTTTGAGTTCCTCCCGCGCTCATTCCGAAGACGCGATTTATCAACGTGGAAGACAGCGATCCCGGGTTTCCATTTAATCACACGCGAGTTGTACAACGCTGCACGCGCCATTTTTCTTATCCTCTATACGAAGAAGACGCATACTTCCCTATTACCGTCAATTCGCTTTTGAAGAAACGCGTTTCTCTTCCTGGATTAAGTGAACAACATCCGCCGACTTTTAGTTAAATGTCAGTCAGGCTTGCGAATGCGTGCAGCCGTGAAACAGAGGGGAACGTATTAAACGTATATAGAATTCCACTTGCTCGCAGAAAAATTCTTAACGCTCTACGTGAGTTAATGCATAAATAAATTATGAGTTTCCTTGCGGTATAAATGTTCATTTATACATTCTCAGATCGTTGTGCGGCGCATGCTTCTGATGACAAATAAAATTGCTGCTTTTCCAATCGCGCGCACATATACGCATGTACATTCGCCTATTTACTATTTATGATATACGTCTGCTTTGCAGACGTTTGCAGACATATATCAAAAATAGTACGATTATATATTCATGAGTGATGCAAATCGGATTGGATTATTAGATCCTAACTGTAGCTCATTTGGTTATAAATTTTTGATAAATACTCAAACCGAATCATCCTAGGTATTAATATAAACGTTCTTCAAAAATGTATTTTAAATCATAAGATAAAATAAATTATTTTCAAATTAAATGTTACGATTAAATTATTTATTATATTTTTTCTAATTAAATTTGTCTTGAACGCGCATCTCTATTTATTATTTTTAATACATATCTCTCAATTTCTTATCCATATTATAATATATATTATATTATAATAGTATTATACATTATTATATTATAATAATATTATATATATTATTATATTATAATAATATTATGTGTTTAAAATGCTTTGAAGAATTATTCACAAAACGCTTGTAATTCAACAATGAGAACGCTACCGTTATGCCAAGTCGGGGCAAAGCAAAGTTTCAACGCTTTTTTAGCCGGCAGCTCACCCGATGCGAAAAATTAATTTCGAAAAATGGCGACGACCGCGGCCAGGAACGCTGTCTTCGCACGTTGCGGTGTATACGTACTTCCTACTGTTCGTACTCACCTACTTCACTGATGGCCCATCGCCACGACGACTTCCCGAGGGGCCGCATCGTCGGTCCGGGACGGTCGGCGTCGAGTAGTAAACGGGATCCCTCTTCCTCCGGTTTCTTCTCCGGTGCGCGCGAATACCAACCACCAGATGCTTGCCGCGGACGAAGCTACAGGCTGCCGCCGAGACCGCGAACGATCCGCACGCGCGATCTCACTCACACCATCGTAACCATATACGTATGTCGGTATATCGCGCGCGCTCGCGCGCACACACACGCGCCAATAGGGACGAGACGAGGGCGTGGGGAGCGGAGGGCGAGGCGGCTTGAAGTTAGCAAGGTGAAGCTCGACTTAGAACCGCGCCGTTACACCGTCATCGCGGACTTTTCCTTCCTCTCCCCAGGAGCGAGTTGCATCACCGCTTCCACGAAGTCACCGAACGGTGAATCGTCCTGTATATATATGTGCGCGCGCGCGCGCGGGCGCGCTCCCGGCCGAGTTCCCTTCTTCCTTTAGCCTGTTCAAGGGCAGACGCGTTGCGTAGTAAAAAAAAGGACGATTCCCCCTATGTGGTACGCGCGCAGTTTCGAGTTTCGACCAGTGTTTTTCAACCGGCGGCGCACGGCGACGCGTTTCTTTCGTGAAAATTATTCAACCTTCCCGGTAGCCTCGACATTCGATGAATTTCAATTTTAATTTCAATCTTACTATACTTACAAATCGGAGAGTCAAAACAGATATTCATGCGCGCGTTTGTTTAACCCGATAATTACTTCGCCATACAGAATACGCGATACACCGAAGTGTCCGCTAAATATTCTCGAACTACCTCTCGGCTTTCTCAGTCTTGAGATTAAAAAAAAAGAAGCAATTTGTTTCTAAAAGAAAAGAATTGAGAAAATTAAGTTTGCCGGAGCTCGAATCCGTAAAAGGAATTGAAAAACCTCTCGGCTTCGTAATTTCCGAGGGAAGTCGGCGAGAAGTTGGAGCGGCCGAAGATCGAGTTGCAGCGAAATTTCGTAATCGAGCGAGTCTGACGCGAATTTCAGACGGTTAGACCGGCCGATTGATTCCCCGCGATATTCACCGGCGCGAATCGAAAATTTACGATTAGAAATCGACCGCTTGCGCGCGGATATGAATTGCGAATTTGGCGTCCGGCCAAGCCGATAATCGCGAATCGATCTCTTCCGCGAGTTACTCACGGAACAGATTGCGAAATCCTTATGCGCGCGCGAGCGCGATGTATTTTCCGTGATATATCCGATAAACTGTGGGAAAAAATGCGTCGCCGTGAAACGAAACGACGAAGTTACTTCCAAGACGAATTATCGAGACACGGCGCGTTTGCGATCAACCGCTTCGTAATCGATCACGAGATCGCGAATAAAAAAGAGAAACAAACGAGATTGAAAAGATAGAAAGTGTTCTCGAGCAGAATCTCCGAGATTCAGTCACTGAACTTTGCGGAGAATCGGACCGCGTCGAAAACTTCAAAATGGAGAATCCGTCGCCGCACAAAGGCGAATTTCTCGCGTCTTTACCGCGTAAGTAACTTCACGTTGAACGATCGCGAGATCGACACTCGGACACGGCGCGTCACTACAAAATAAAAACTCCAAGCGGAACGACCAAAAAAAAAGGACATATACGTCACGAAAGTACAAACGCAACGCAAACACGTATACATCACAGCACGTACCGCCTGGTTCCGAAGAGGTTATCGCCGCTGTTACCGGTGCAGCTGTAGTCCTACGCGTCCCGTCGCCTCGTAAACGTTTCAATCCCCAAAACTGACGGGCGATCGAATCAGATCCGCGTAAACACGCGAGAGATCCCCGTGGCCGAGAATCCCCTCGTAGGGGCCGTTACCGTTACCTCGCTCGAGCGCGACGTCACCTCGACGGCGTCTCGCGCGCAACTGCAAGCGGTGCAAGCGCCGCTCGTGGGATCGGAACTCCCCCGATCGGCGGCTTCCCTGAACTCGCCTCAGCCTTTTTCTCCCGATTTTCTCTCGGAGCACGCGCGCGCGCGCGGCCGGCAAAGACGCAGTAAACTCGGCAAGGTGAGATCGCTCGATCTCGCGCGCGCCTGTGTCGACGACTCGCTCTCCTCTCCTCTCTGATGGGACGAACGGATTTCGCAACTACGCGAAATCGGCAGGGGACGACGAGCGTCGCGGAAAAGAAGCGAGTGAAAGCGCGGGGCGAAGTGACTCACTCCGACGCGGTCTCACGCATGACTGTACGACACGCCGCGCGCCCAGCGTTCTTCACCGGCTTCACCCTCGTCGTCACGGACGGCTGGCGAGAGCCCACGAGGGCTACGAATCCTCCCCCGAACTTAACGCACCACTGCCGAGGGCTCCCGGCGTTAAGGGCTGCCGGGGAGGGAGGAGCGGTTTCGATGACTAAAGGGCAGCAGGACGTGGCGTCGTTCGGACCAGTGTTTCTCAATGCGGCTGTTCGTTACTGGAAAATCACCGGGTCGCCCGACGCAACGACGGAATGGCTTCTACGCACTTTGTTACGATATTGATTTCGCTTTTTGCGCGACGGCATGTCGCGCCACGGATATAATGAATTAATTTTTTTCAGGATATCCCTGAATGAGCCTAGATAACAAATATTCGTTATTTCTGGGATTTATTTAGGTTTATTATGCTTAGAAAGTAAATTATTTTATTATCAGCGATTGTGGCGAACTAATTACTGTATGCAGAATGTTCGTTTCGCGTGTAATTAATTGTTAACCGATAATTTTGCTCTTTTGCAAAGGTTGATCCCTTCGAATCTCGATACTTTCTGTTTTAGGATTATTTCGATATTACTATGTGCTCTTATTTTGCCCTGATCAGACTGGCGACTAAATCTCTGGATCATTCCAAAATAAAGGTCCTAATAAATAAATATTCATTATTTCTGGGATTTATTTAGATTTAGAGTGCTTAGAAAACAAATGATTATCACGCGATTTATTGGCCAATGGTTTGTTTCGCGTATAATTTATAGTTGTTAACCGATAATTTTGATATTTCGCGAAAGTGTTAATCCCTTCGAATCGTAATACTCCCCCCATTTTAGGATTATATTGCTGTTCTTATTTTGCCTTACTGTTAAATCAGACACTGGCGACTAAATCTCTGGATTTAATCCCAAAATAATGGAAATGGAAATGGTAAAATATGTTTCTAAATTCGCGTCCGACACACAAGTCGCACTTTTCTACGCATATCGAATGAGATATGTTTACCGACGGATTTTGTAAACGCAATATAGGACCGTTGTTGCCGCGTTGTTGACAGCCAACAACGATCCTGCAATAAACGAAATTCGAAACAGAAGTGTTCATAAAATCGAGGGGCGGATTTATATTCACAACAGTTTTTTGTTTATTTTGTTTCCCGAGATATATAGAGAGTATGATATGCATAGGGTGTTCCGTAAATATACACCAGCAGCGATAAAGATAAATTTGGATTAGAAATCTTCAGCGTGAATGGCGGAAAAGAAAACTGGAGTTCCGTGTTCGTTACATCTTGCAACTGTTTCATCTCTTAAGGACTGACAGAAGCTGAAACTCTGAGGAAACGGTAAACTCACGTCTGACAAGTTTCGAGCGGTTTTTTTTTTTCCAAGGGAATTTTAATGACTCGCATTTTATTTCGTTTCCCGTCTATGAAAACCGTGAAATTATTGTATAATTAATGACAGAGCGTGAATCATTTCCACGGCGATAATATCTGTCATACACGATTTAATGTAGCAATTAATTTCGGAAATGTTTTCATAAATCTTCCGCGAAATTCATAACGGATAATAATACGCTTATACACCACCCTAACGGTATGACAATTTTAAATCTATCTAAAGGGATCTATCTGCGATCTTGGTTTGCCGCATTAATTAAAATCCAGGTGCCCGGACTCGCGTTTCTGACAAGCCAATTGAAATTTCGTGGCGGTAGCTGAGGTAGCGGGAAAATTTTAATTTTCCACGAAACTTTTCAGATGTATGCAAAGTGGCGCGAGATGTAAAGTTCAGCAAGTTTTCATTTATCCGTGAAAATGGATTTCAAGGATGGCACCGCCATCCCGCGAATGTGGGTTCACAGTACTCGCTTTCGCGCCCGCAAATTGAAAGTTAGCTTATGAAAAAGGAGGAAAGAGAGAGAGAGTGAGACCGCGCGCGGGCTGGACTTGGGGAGATCCCAGCGGGATAAATAGACCCAGGGATAAATTATCCGTTTGTTTTGCCTCGTTAGGCAAAAATTGTTACTTATTTTAAGGGCAATCGTTCCGTCGTTAACCCCGATTGTTTTCCTATTCGATTTCAACAACGAGATGTTAGGTGCAGGGTGGTCCATTCGCTTCTTGCATCCTGAGTGTATCTCCGCCGTCCATAAATTCGCCCAGAAAATACTTTGAAACGATTTTTAAAACGTTTTCGTTTCATTTAAAACGTTTCGTGCGAGTCCAAAACTGAGACGGACATTCGGGAGAAACGCGAACGAACTGATTTTACTTTCGTAAAATTTAATAATAATTTTGAATTGTACTTTATTATATGAATATAAATTATATTATTTAAATTGAATTGAAACTGAAATGAAACGAGTTTAACGATGAATTAAGTTATATTATTTACATGCGTATATAATAGAAATAGAATATATAAAAATAATAAAATGTAATTATTTTTTTCCGATAATCTGTCACTATTTTGTCGTAAAAGACGAAATTATTGTAAATAGTAATTAATCATAAGCTATATTTGTATGCTTCAATATTAATATAACGTTATTTGCGTTATATTGCAAAATGCTTTTGCGAGCTGTAACAAGCGCTTTTACCCTTCCGGGTGTTCTCTCTTCACTACCCAGTTATAATCCAGACATTATTGCATTTCCAGCAGAGCTCAGAATGCAAGAGACGGCTTTTTATTTAACGTTTCACATCGCGCGGTGATTTATGACGCTGCTAGAAACAAAAAGCGATCACCTGCGGATAAAAAAAAAGGCAGTTGAAATGAATTACCTTTTGGATAAACTTCAAACAAACGTCCAACTATTCCGCGTAGCGGAACGATTGCCAGGAGAGAACGGCCTTTCACGAGTGTCACGCGGTCGGACAATGTATAATATCAAATTAATTCTTTCGCTGCCGTTTCGTCTAATTTTGTCGCTCGCCGCGGATTGCATCGTCGACGTTAAAGCGCACGGGGAATAGGCGTTCCGTTTGCGTTGGAAAGTGACGGCGAACGTAAAGGCTGCAGGCGCGGTAAGTCCGAGGAAGCGGGTCGAGAGCAACTTTGCACAGTGTACCGGACTTTCCGCGATTTTCTCGAATTGGAATTGGCAATGAAGCTACCCCCGGCACCACGAGGTGGCCGAAGTAGCTTCCGTGGAGATGAAACGACGTGTAATTAATCCTCCAAACGGGTGGTAGAGTAACCGTCTCTTGAAAGAGAAGCGGTCGGGTGTGCACGGCCGCAGACGAGGGACGCTAATAATATTGCAATATCGGAAAGGTTTTTTACGATTCGACGTGATTTTTACTTCGTTGAAAGTGCCGCTAAAAAGTCAAATTAAAACATTTTTTAATGCCGGAAATGAAAACCGACTCGGGATTTCTGATCGGTAATGAAAAACGGACGTTGTTTATATTGATTTTCGAGGGACGCGCGATCAGAGAGATGTCGATATCGCCCGTTGGATTCGGCTATAGGTGGATGAACGTGCGCGAATCGATAAGTTCCATTTCCCCGGATAGAAATTCGTATAATGACGATCGAGACGCGGTCTCCCGAGCGCGGTCTCCCGAGATTCGGAGAAATCCCGATTTGGAAAAAAAAAAAGAAATAAAAACAGATAAAATCGGCTCCGGAAAGTGCGACGTCGCGCTCTAAGTCGCGAGGCGATGTCGCGTATCGCGACCGTTCTGCCGATTTTACTCAGGTACGGACACGTTCTTCCATGATTTATAAAGTACAGATGGAAGCAGGATTTACAGCCGCGCTGCGGCTTTTCCTACGAGCCGCCGCGTGTCGACGTCATAGTGTTGCCGTATGTCATCGTATTTTATTATGTCGTTAATAATAATTGTGGAAAGTGCAACTGATGTATATACGTGTTTACTTATATGTATGTATATATTACGGATGTATTCTGACAGAACAGAAGTAAACAGACATGTAGGTACTAAAGAGCAGAGTGATTAAAAAGGTAATGGAACTTAATAATTGGACGACATTGGTATTTTTCTAGAAATAACGAAATCGATTTCTCTTTCAAATATCTCGTGCAAATTCAATCTGCAAATTCGCATTCGGAAATATTTTGACCTTAATTATCGTTGCCTAGATTCTTTCAAACTGCAGCGAACTTTTATCGAGTAAAATCGAATAATGAATGTTTCAACAATATATTGTCACTATTACATTCAATAATAATAATTAAATTATTATCAATAACATTATTATTACGTTAACAACTCTATATACGCCCTTTTAAAATTATGTTAGCGCAAACACTTCAATTGTTTACGCGATTTGTTACGCATCAAAACACTTGACATCAATACAAGTAACCGGTTAATGTAATTACCTAGTTAACAGCACCGTTCGGTTACGCGCTTACACGTTTATTAGGGGAAACATGTCGATTGTTTACGAATCGGTTACATCCATCAAAACACTCGACATTAATACATGAGCATAACTTTCTATTAAAGACGATCGATCACGGGTGATATTCGATCATCGTGACTTCGTTTCTTTTTTTTCTCTCTTTTTACTTGTTCGGAGATCATATATTCTTTGGTGTATATGACGAGCCGAAATAGGGACGCTTCCACAGGGACTTTCCTTAGAGGGCTTCGCACAGAGGCATGAATAATACATCCTTTTGGGGGGATACGTTGGCTTTACTACTCGTTCCCTGCTGACTTTAATGTTTTTCGGGCGGGAAGGGGGTTCTCTTTTTACGAGCCAATAACGAGGAGTTCGAGCAAGATCGATACGAGAACTCTACGTCCTTTGTGTAATTGCGAAGTGTAATTTATTTACAGTACAGCCGGGGTGCACCTTCCTCGCGCGTCGCGTATTACGACATATTACTCTCCCGCGTGTACGTATGTGTTTAATATCAATCTCGCTACTTGATTAAATACCCCATCGACCGCAATAGCGCGGATATTGCTCGCGGCTCGTCCGCCGGGTGGAAAAACACCTGCGAAATTATCGCGTCGTGTTTTTTTTTCTCCGAATCGCTCGATTTCATCTCGCGTTAATAAACTGTACACTGCAAATTTGTATTAATCACCAGTCGCCGATCGATTCCCCCGTTCGGCCGGCTTAAATACCGTCAGTAATTCCCCCTACGTTAATAAGAGGCTGGAAATGAAGCTGCATACACTGGAAATTACGCGGAAATTCAGAAATCGCAGAGTTACCTATAGGGGGACAGATGTCGTGACGTCGTGACTCTGTGCTCTTTTAATTTTAGATTCGCGAACCAATTTAATTTTGCTGTAAAAAGAGATCCAAGTGTATTGTTAAACGCGCACGAGAGAAACGAGGTCTTAAAAAATATCAATTATATTTTTAGAAAGAGATATGCTTTTTATAACAATTAATAATTTAATCTATTTTTAGGAAGATTAATTTTTTTATATAATAATAACTTCTTTTGGTATCATCTTTTGGCTCGCGTTTCTTTGGTCTAAGAAGACATCCGTATCCCGTTGCTATCGACAACCTCCGTTGCCAACGACGCTCGTTATCAGTGTTTGCCCATTTGGAGGTCGAGCTTATCCATTTTCGGGGGTTCCGGAGCGGAAAGAGGAAGAACAAGGAGGCGCCGTTTCGTCGTTTCGCACATCTGGAACTTCCTCTTCCCGCGTGCCACGTGTCTTACCCCGTGCGCCGTCACGGCCCTCCTGAGCCTTCCTCACCTTCAGCAGTGTGAATTTCGGGGAGCGTCTTCTCGCCCTGGGTATATATTGAACCGGGGAGGGTACAATGTGTGGATAGCAAAACGCGCTTTACGCGGCGGGGAAGCGGGAAAGAGGTGCGGGAGGAGGTGGAGGAGAAAAGGAAATAAGAATTCCCTGTCGGCACCGGGGCGGCTGCCCTCCCTCCGTTACCGCCGGATATTTCTTTCTCTCTGGCAGTCTGACAAGCGGAGAATTTTCATTCCGCGTGTGCGCACCGTACCTAAGGCAATATTCCTTCGCGGCACCGGCTACTCTCGAGATATTAATTCTTAATCTGTTATCCCGGCGAGATTCCCCGGCAGGTCGATCTCGCGGCCAAGATTTTCTTCGCGCGGCGCGACACGGTCTATTAAATCTCGTTCAACCGCCTCGCGAGAATCGGCGACGGGGTGTCCTGGTTCTAAGTATATTTGACGGATGTCTTGGTGTATCTCGGTCGCCATCGGAATGAACCGGATCGGTGTCGTAAATAATAATAACCTGGATGAAATGGCTATATCCCTTTTTATTCGGGTTTTTGTCTTTCTTCTCTCTTTTTCTTTCTTTCTTTCTTTCTACGGATTAACTCACGAAGATTACCATCCACGGTTTGCCGATCAATAATTTCTAGATAGATGGACAGTTATGAATTCTTGCCTCGCCTTTGGATGGACTTCTGTACGATACAGTGTTTTACATCACTCACTTTTGCAAATTTACTTTACATTGTCTTATATACTATCATTTACATGATTATGATCAATAATTTCTATTAAAAACTCGCAAAAAAACTCGAACTGCGATTTTTTATATGCACGTTAGTACACAAATTTCAAGACGCGTTTCTGACGATGGCGATATCGATCTAGTGAATAATCTTCAGGAGATATATTAAAAGAAGCGTATAAAAGAAAAACAGAGATTGTATAAAAGTTATTTTATACATTATACATGGGAAAAAGACGTCAAGATGTCATTTGTTTCAGCACTTAGAAACACACTCGTTTACGAGCAGTGTGAGGTCTGTCGAGGTGCCTATTATTGCTTTATCAATAACTTACTGCCTCTTGCTCTTGACAGCGATTATTCCCCGTCAATCCAGCGGCACCAAGTGTCAAAGTTTATCGCGCGCAAAGAGTAACGTACTTCCCTGAAACCCCTCCTTCGACACACTTGTTGCTCAAATAGCGGATACCGGGAGACGTATCGTCGTCGCCCACGTATTTACCGTACAAAAACCCACGTTAAGCTTATTGCCCCCATACACACACATACATACACGCACTTAGCATTCACAATGCAAATGCCCTCGTGATGTCGCGTGCTCGAAGTACGGAAAAAAGGGAAAAAAACACGAGTGGAACTTATTCATGCGATTTTGAGGGTCGGAAAGTTTTTATCCACTTGCGCGACTGAGGTGCGTCGCTTTGAAGTAAAATTTCTTAACCACGCCTTTTAGAAGCTACAGGCCACTGAAATATAGGATCCCGAAGGAAACTTTTCGAGGAAGTGACTTACGGTCTTCACGGTAAAAACCGGAAGCGCATCAGATGCGCTCTCCCGTTTTAATGACGCGTCCTTTGACGAATCCTATACGCTCGGCTCCTTCGTTCGCGAAAAATTTAACGAGAGGCTAATGTTCTAATCTTCTACGTATCTACGTTAAGCGCTTCCATAATTAAGATGAGAGATACACATCACTTATATTCTGCATTTTCTCAAATCTTTTTTTTTTTAATTTAGAATCATGAATCGTGAAAACTATTCTATATATGTATACATATACATAAAAAAACTTCATCAATGTTATGTAAGGTGTATTCATTTTGTTATCTATGCTTATATGATGTTTTTTTCACGCTTGCAATTAATTGATAATTTTTCATTTTATAGTTAAACATGACTCCCAGAATTCTTGTTTTTTTATCCCTTCCTAAAGATGTCTTTTTGCACCTCGCTTCAAGACACCTCCTCGTAGTGACGGCGGTAAACAAACAAATGTTGAATATTTTTCGATATATTGCTGTATAATGTCATTAGGAGGTCAGAATTGCTTCCAGCGGGATTTGAGAATTAAAACTATTTCTTTCTTTAATACTACCATTATTATCTGTAAAATTATATATGTTCGATGACTAAGCCTGGATTAATTCAAAATGAGCAAAGTTCTTTACGAAACGAATTTCTCGATGTAAAACATTACCGAGCAAATACCATTGTTGACGTATAAATACGAATAATCGTATTCAAATGATTGTATTCGTGACGTATGAATATAAACCTTATCACGGTTGAGAGTATGGCAAACGCGCGACATGCAGACGTAAGTCAATATTAATTACGCGTCAGCATCTCTCAAACATCTCTCCGAAACCCGTCAAGTGTTTGACACACGGGTACACGTCCTAAATACGGTGGGAGCGCGGCATGCCCCATTATTTATCTAAAGCTCGTACGGCACATACGTTAACTTGATAAAGTAACCAAGTTAAATTACCGCGAGTGCCGCTAACTATTGATTTTCCGAAAATATCGCACTAAGACTTCGGAGTGGGAACCTGGGAACGGAGTTTCCCACTTGGTATTTATGCCCTTATCTTATCAATACCGCGCGCGTGTATGGCGTATTCGTGAAACGCTTAGCTAAGGAGCGCTCGAGACTCCGGGATGAAGATAATGTTACCCCGCTGATTCCGGCTTCTCCAACCGTAAGACATCCGTGTGAGCGCAACTAATCCGACCTACATCCCCTTACCGGGTGTAATTTTACAATTCATTAATTTAGCGAGTTTGCTTTGCTGCTGGAATTAATTATTACGATTCGCGTCAAATTATTCAGACGCGGGTGACTACATCTGACGCTCAAAGTTTGTCAGGATAAATTTCATCCATGGATTATCTGAATTTGTGTTTTTCCAATGCTAGGATTTCGCTGTTAATTAACAAAAAAAGCATTAAATTTGTAAATATTAAATTAACTTCATAGATGTTGAATTACAGCTACTTCACATGTATAAAAAAATTTAACAATGTATGGATTCACAATTCTATTTTATTTATCTTTTATTAATGACAACGAATTAGTCTATCAACTTTAGATTTCATAATCATGTTTAATTATCGCACTTAGATGGCTAGAAATAATAGGTAAGGTATATTCAATGTCGTATAATGTATTTATATATTATATCTATATATACACTTTGTTGTATAGTATGTAAATTATAATTAGACGATAACTTGTCTATTTCATCTGATACACCATATTACTACAGTTATGTCCATTTATATTGTATTTGTACCCTTAATCATCAGGAATATTCTCTAGTCCCTAAGAAAAAGAGCGATTAAACGTGAATAAGTAAAAGTCACTTACTCGTATTTATTCAAATTCATAAAACACTGTGTTTTACAAATATATTGATTAATAAATTACCTTGTGATTCCATGGGGATTCACCTACGCGACAATCTCTGGTAAACATATTGCGATCCCATATATCTCTCAGGTCTCTACGCGTCGGCTGGAAAGAAGTCAAAGAAATAATTCCCAATTCCGTGCAAACTAATTTATATCGCATGTTTCTTTCCAAAATTCGTTTGTCACGAATTTAGCTCTCATCTAAAGAGTATCAGTCTAAAACATAGCAACTATTCTCGTGAAGTAAGCGCAACAATAACAAAATTTGAATTTCAGCGAATTCTATAATTGCGTCAAAGTACGTGATGAATAAATGCAACAATTTTCAATTCAATAAAAAAATACATCTATTCAATAAAGTTCTTGACATCATGAATTAAGCTGTCACCAAGCTAACTAAATACATCTCATGATGGGATTAAATTTTTTTGTTTTGGTTTCTCTGAAAGCGAGGAGTGTCTTTAGCTCGTAGAAATTATTATTAACGCATTTACAAGTAAACTTCAGGTTCCAAGCTCTGGGTATTATTTATATCCGGTTTTATTGGATTCTCCCCTAAAATTATACATATTGTTGCAATTCTTTTTAAACAAGAAAGGGATTTCTCAGAAATAAAGAGTATCTTTAACTCGTTTAGTTATCAACACGCCCGTAATTGTTGCAAGTTTACGATCGGGAGGTTATGTTACGCGAAATTGCATACTTACGTTTCCGAGGAAGTATAGATTCGCGTAGTAGTTTCCCATTAGAGGAACTATTGGTATCAAGCCTATTATCAGCATCGGCGGAATTATCTCGTACCACATAGCTGTCGAATTTTCCCAAGCTGACGATCGCAGAACCTCTGTTCACCTCTGTTACGGAGTCAGGTGCAACGTAACTGAACGTAACCTAATAACCTGCGCGCAGGCGCAGTTGTATGTTGTATTGTGTCCGGCCCTGAGTTCAGCATCTTTCCTTCTTTTTCCCTCCACGTCTAATCTGGTCTAATCACATGCCCATCTTGTTTTTAAGTGCAACAAAGTACACAGCTACAAAAAACACCTGATAATAGAAGAATTAAAAATCCAGAAGGGTTTTTCTAAAAATAAGGAATAATAATCAACTGCTAAGATTATAATTAACACATTTGCAGATAGACTTCAGGTTTTGCGAGCTATTCGGACATTATTTACATGATTTCGCCGGTTTTTTTTTATGATAGAAAATTTGTAGTGAAAGAAAATATGCTGGCGCGATGGAAAGAACGTAGCGAGACCGCGAGATGATATATATTTCAGTCAGCTTACTCCAGCTTCAACATCGGTTGGCATGCAAGATCGCGTCGTGCGGCTCGTAAACGTTACTTCAGAGGGCTGCACCTACAAGACTCGCGAATTTCATCGATGAATTCTCAGAGAGCGTACTCGAAAATAGATAAATCGAGGGAAGCAATGTTCTTCGACCATCTTATCTCGGCGACTATATCAGCGACGCTTCTCGTTCTTATCACTGTCGCGCCGAAAAGTCGCAAAAAACCAGAGATCGGTATCGCAGAGGGGAAGAGTCTCCCGCGCGAAGTCGCGGTGATGAATTCACATGATAATTGTAGGACAATTAGACGCGCTTTGCCGAAGCTTCCTCAGAGGGCCGTACTAACCGGGCGAGAAGCTCGGAAGGCGTTAGATGCTGATAACTGATTAGACCTGGTCTAATCGGCTATGGGGTCGGGTTCAATCCCAGTTGATTGTTGATTCTAGCCAGCCCAGTTGAGCCCAATCGTAGCGCGTTCCATGCTCGACTTATTGAGATTTCAGATAACGTCGATGCGAGTTCGACCGCGTCCCAACACTCCCAACCGACCGGCCGGACAAAGTTCACGAACGTGAACGTGATACAAGGTATACTTCAGACACTTCAGTATACTTACACGCCGTCGCGGATTCTTTCAGCTCGTTCAAATTCGCGTCGCACTCGCGATTTCTAGCGGTAAATAATTCTGGAAGGATGGTACGTAAAGCGATCTGTGCACTGTCGGCACGAAATCATAGATGAATTTCCACCAGGAGATCTCTATCATCTTCCTCAAGTGATTCTTGTGCAACGAGACGTTCCCGGGTCTGTTATGCAATAACTTTTTTTGCAGGGCAAGCTAGGAAGTATCCGGCCGCCAGAGATGCTGTTACGAATATACTCGCTGTGCATCCTGGTCCTGGACCTCGTGACACTCTTCGTTGGAATATGTTGCACGATCCTGATCGCTGTCTATAGGATGTTCAGGCCACCACCCTTGAAGAGTCTCAACTACGAAGTGGCCATGGTAACGCTTGTCTTGCCTTATACTTGTATATCATTTATTAACTTCAGCTTACATGGCAAGAAGTGGACTTGGTTTACAATATTTACTTAACATGCTCATACCATCCATGCAACCATCGTACTTAATACCACCTATCTATTTTTTCTTATTCTAATAATTTCTTTCTCTCAACACACTCTCTTTTACACTATCCAGTTCATTCTATATTCTATCCTATTAATATTTCTCCCTTATTTCTATCTAACTTTATGAAGCAATCCTTGGTCCTATCACATTTCTCTACATAGTGACTAACACGCTGTCTTGCCTACTTAAATTCTTGCCAGTGTAAACTTTTGCACGTTACAAATGCACGTCATGATTTTTAGGTCGTAGGCGCGGGACGTGGGATAGGTAAGGAACTCGCTCTACAGCTTAGCCAACTTGGCGTCGCGGTTGCTTGCGTCGATATTAACGCGGAAACTTGCGCTGCCACTGTGCAACGCGCCCAACATTTGCATGGAGTATGTAGAAGCTATCAGTGCGATGTGAGAAGTAAAGATACGGTATGTACAAAACATCTGTATTCTTGTTCTCAAGCCACTTAATTGTAAATCATTTCATGTCCTACGTGTGTTGTCGATATTAGGTCGCTCGGACTGTAAATCTTGTTAAAAATGAGTTGGGAAACATTACGATGCTCTTCCATTGTTGCGGTTTGCCTAGTCCACGTGCATTAATACAAGAATCATCGGAAGTAAGAGACACCATGGACGTGTCAGTCATCAGTCACTTTTGGGTGAGCATGTTTCCGATATATATCTTGAGATAAAAATCTCGGTAATCAGAGTGTCGTTTCTTTCATAGTTGTTGGATTCAGTTCTGCCGTGTATGCGACATGCCGGTAAAGGCCACATCACGATTCTGTCGTCCGTCGCCGGTCTCTCCAATGGGTCGAGTGATCGAGGAACCCGAGTTCCCTTATCCACCGCGCAATTCGCGGTGCAGGGATTAGCAGAATCCTTGCATATGGAATTAAGACATTCAAATAGCAACATTATCGTTTCACTAGTTCACGTTTATCCATTTATCGTTGGGACAGAAGTTGCGAAAGATATACGTTTTAGGTGACCACCAGTTTTTGTAAATTGTACATTCAATTTTTTTTCATGTTTTTATTATTACGCAATTATCGTTGGCGACAGTGATCTAATTCTAATTTCTGAAAAATTTGCAGAATACCGAGTTACTTTGGTACGATGCCTGCCGCAGAAGCTGCTAGACAAATTTTAGACGGCGTTCGCCGAAACTATGCGGAGTTTAGTGTGCCGGGATATTTGCTTTATCTCGCGCATGTACTTAGGTATTTTCGCCATTTATATCTTTATTCGTACGTGAGGTAATAGAGGAGTGACCTGACAAGTTTCTTACGTTTTCAGGATTCTCCCCAAAAAAGCATCCTTTATGTTACGTGATTTGTTGGACACCGGAGTTGACTTTGCATAATGTTACATATAAATCTATATATTTTATAATTATAGGTATAGATATATATGTTTTATTATCTGCTATACGGAAATCAAGATTGCATTTGAGTATTCTCGAAGTAAAATAATACAATAGTTTCACTCTTTAATGGGTCATCAATCTTGAAATTCTTGCTGCATAATTTTTCAGCAGGACATATTTCCTACCGATATTTTTCATGTTCATATAAAATAGTTTTGTATAATGTATATTTTACTTACTTCTTAAGAGAGAGAACGCAACAAATGTAAGAATTTATGTAACAAAAAATATTTTATTAGTTTTTATACACTTGCAGATTATATACGTTTTGTCATGGAAAAGATTTGTTCATTACTTTCATACGGTAATATGATATTAAGTGCACTCAATTCTACTTTACATATATTATACTTTTTAAACTTAAGCATAATTATTTTAACATTTAACGTATGTATGATATATACATACATATAATGTTGAGACTGATTTGTGTAATTTAGTTTTTGTGCACCAACAGTAATACATATATGTAATGTTGAGAATAATTTGTAATTTAGTCACAACTTTATACATAACGAAATCAAATGTAATGTTATTAAAATAATGTACTGTTCCTCTATTAATGATTAAATCATATTTTTGTAATAACCACAATGCAAGTGATTTTCAACCAGATACTTATAAAACAAAGCTATAATTTATGACAACACGTGAGCCCTCAGGCAAGAAAGAAATGCACACCGAAATGATCGTTCGCGAGTACACTTATAAAAGAAAATTTGTTTTCTACTAATTCATATAATTGAGATTATATATCCAATCTCATTTTTTCTTGTATTTAAAACTTTATGCATTTCATATAAAATATAGATTTGACAGATAAGTTAAATTGTACTTTACCTGACTTACATAATTAGTATATTACAATCTTCTCACATGTACAGCAAATAAAAATTAGAATCTAATCGAAATTAAGATTATTCATAAAAAAGTTACAATTTTTTCATTTTTTTTCCAATTTTTTTTCAAGTATTAGATCATTTATAGTATCTTGGTATTATTAAAGATACTAATTAAATATGAGAAGTCAGATAGCATCTATATATTCTATTATATTTAGATACCAAAATGAATGTTTAGATTATATTGAAGATTAGAAAATAAAATAGATTTATAAAACTAATAATGGTCAGTATACGGTGCCAAACTAATTATAGAAAAGAATATATATCGAAAAATTGTCCCAATTATTGCTGTCTCTAAATCTTGTTATTTTTTAAATTAAATCGTGTATAATTTTATTTTTTTGACTCACCCATTTAGCGTCAAATATTAGCAAATAAATTCCATACTTAGCGCTAAATGGAGTATAAATATGGACTGTCATCAACGTAACATGTAACTAAATGTCGCTTATAGCGACGCAAAAAAAGGAATAATTTACTGTACAATTATAATGCGGATTTATTAAGATTAAAATATCCGGTAAACGATGCTTCTGATCTTAACACTGGAATGACTTTATACTAATCTAAACCGGGAGGGGCTGGTTCCGAAAGATCAATTTCCATTGTATCTGGTTTTTGATCATTCGAATAATCACCAGGTGGTGCCTGAAAGAAATTGACGGAAGAGATATTTTTCGAGAAAATACCGCGTATTTATTTTAAAGAATTATATTATAAAGATATAGCTCAAAAAATCGTTCCTTTATATACAGGCATCTTTACTCACAATATCAAACTCATCGTGCATGTCACAGGGCACTTTACCCTGTATGACATCCATTATTGATTGCGGAATGTGTGCTTTCTGAAACAAAAAAAATACAATATTAAATCTTTAAAGTATTAATATCACCCAAAGTTTTACTATATTTTGCATCGTGCTTTACTTAACAATTTTATTTTAATATTCATTTATTTAATAATGCACACCGCGCTTACTTTATATCAATGATATAATGAGAACAAAGAGACCGCGCTTACTTTATATCAATGATCTAATGAGAACTTTTGCCATATTCGATACAAAATGTGTGGTAAAAATATGCTTTAAAATGTTACAAAATTACCTGATTCTCGGCAAAAGCTTCAACATGAGCTAGTAAAGGAGCACGTAAATTGCTCGCCATTCGGAGTGCCTCTGCTAACTGTGCCGGTGGTAATTGCAAAATAACAGCGAAACTTTGCGGCTGCGTACGTTCGCAGCACTTGACGAAGCCTTCCCACACTTTCGGCTGTTTCCACACTTGCTTCAGAATCAAACGTTGAAGTATGTTCATAACGAATCCGCTTAGCCTGGGATAAAGGGCCAGACTTTGTATGACTGTGCGCATCAATAATGTCGGTAAAGGTGTCATCTCCATAAGATGTTGCATCACAACGGCGACCGTTTCCTGCGTATACGCTTGTTTCTCAGCAAAACAAAGAGATGTTGCTGTAAACGAAAGAAAAAATATCCGTAAAATGTATGTTAACAAGATTTCTCTCAAGTATAATACAACTCAATGTTTCACACAGAATAATCTACCTTTAATGACGGTCTTTAATTCAGCCTTGTTTGGATCTATATTATGTAGAGCTATCAATAATTCTGCAGGTGTAATAGGCGATGTATGAGGTACCCCGCTGTCGTTATTATGTGTTCCGAGCAACCTGTTAAACACCTGAAAAGAACAGATTTCTTATACTTTAATCGCGCTTGAGATAGCAAATAAAATAATATTTTAAACGCATTATTAATTTACCTCTTTCACGACGATAGGATTTAATTTGATTAATTTTGGCAATGCGGCAATTACTTCTTTCTTTGTCAGTCCGTTCAGAACTGGTATTAAAAACCTGACGTCGGAAACTCTAGTCTGATATAACTCGCGTACCCTGGCCACCAACTCTGCACTTGGGGCAGCTGCATACATAAATACCATAATGTAAAACAAGAGAAAAACACAGATCGACAAAAATACATATTTTCAAGCAATAATAACATACACTTCTCTGTAAGGATGTGTATGATTCTCGTGACTAAAGTTTCAGATCCTTTTGGACAATTTTCAACAAGCGCGAGCAGTTGCGGGCTACCCATACCCAGAGATCTCACTGGTCCTTCCACTAGTCTTAGTACAATACGTTTCACATCTGCTCCCATTGACGTATATACTCTAGCTAATCTGATATTTATCAAGCAATTATGAGAATGCACACAGCACTTTCGCACAAATAACATATCTAATAATTAACAAAGGTTTTATCACTCACTCGTGAATGAGATCTTGATGTTCAGTAAGAAGAGAAAGATATAATCCTAGGCAGGCACGTGTAGTTGAGTCGGTCCACTGACTCTCGATTTGCGGTCTGCCTCTATCTTGCCCGAAAACAATCTCCGGTGGGTTGTGAAGACGTAAAAAGCCTAAATACAGGACTGCATATTCCTCGATCAGTTTACTTAATTCTGCTCGGCCGTATAACTGACAGACCAATTGTATTGCAGCTTCTCGTATCTATTTATTAAAATGTATTATAAATTTTACTTTATATAGTATCAATATGTATTTCGAATGCATCATATATCACGTAATTTTTAATCTTACCGTATTGTTTTCATGTCCGGTGTGGCATAATAAAACATTTAAAAATACCAGTTGTTTCGTCGGTCTACGCACTACCATTTCTTTTAGAAGCTGCAATGGTGCAAGACCTCTAGTTTCATCAGATGACACCATTTTTAAAGCCTCTACAGCATCTTCTGTTATTAATGGTGCTTCCAGATAAAGTCTTTTATATGAAAAAATATATTTTTTTTTTCAAAGTCAAATTGACATAGATGTATGTTTATAAATTCCATTGTTTTCTTTAAATTTAATATTACCTGGATAGCAAAGTATCACGATCTTTACCCTGAATCAAATCAATAGCTGACACTAAAGTGCACAATAAGAAGTTATATGCCTGATGTGGAGCTTCTTGTGGTTTTGTACATAACGTAGTTCGCCTTTGAAATCCCTGTAGCAACGCATACTCTTCATATAGCCAACCTAACGCTAAATCTAATCGGTTTCGCATGTCATCGGTAATATAACGCAGTACAGCTTCTTTAATATAAGGATTGAAAGTGGCTGCTAGCGTAGTCAGAATTTTGGATCTGTAATACAGAATAAAAAGATGGATTATTAAAGATAAATATGATGTATTAAAACACGTATAATACTTTCACACGTATAATAATTTATGCTTCGTTATACCTTACAGCAGCTACACCACCAAGCACTGCAGTCTTTTCTGAAAGCAATATCCTATTGACTGCCATCAGTAACATTCGTTCTTTAGTTTCCTTCGGAAGTGGTTTTGTCACTTCAACTAATTTTAACGCCTTCAAACGAGTTCTGGCTTTTGCAAGAGATTTTTCATGAGCCTCTAATGACGCTTTCGCCTCTTTCTCTTTCTCCCGATCCTTTTCACGTTTACGCTCCCGCTTTGCCTCGGCTACGCTAATGGTGGGATTCTTAATTAGATCTTCCATCACGGCATCCTCTTCCTTGTCTTTTTTGCTCTTTTTTGCTTTCGTCTGTTTGATTTGTGCTGCTAGAAGTTTAGCAATCGTTTGACGTTGTATATTAATATCAGTAGTTGCCGTGGGTTGATATTCTCTTTGAAAAATTGTCGTCATAGTGTCCGGAACCCATGCCTGTCAAATGCAATTGTTCAATAATGCACATTAATAATTCAAAGTTTACTTTATGATATAGATTAATATACAATTTGTGATTGTACCATACTATCCATCACTAAATCTGTTGCAATTTCTACACTGAGTCTTTCAGCAATAAAACTTTCGGAAAGTTCAATCAATTCTGGCAATTTAGGCGCGGGAACAGGGCTTGGTGCCGCTTCAGCTTCATCGGGTACTAAAGCCACTTCAATTTTTACTCGTTTCGCAGCACTAGCAGCGGCCATCTCCTTTGCACACAGAAACGAATCTTTAAGGATATGTACAGCAAAAAATATATTTATTTAGAAATTTACAAATATACCTGTTGACGCTTTTTCATCCGACGGACGTCTTCCGGTTTTGGATAAGCTTTAATAATTTCCTGCTCTTTCGCTCCAAGCTGAGCCAGCTGCTTAGCTATGGTTGAAGCATACTCTATACTAGCAGGGTGTTTCATCAATCCGAGAAGTGTGAGTTTCAATTGTTTTTGTACACTGGTTACTTGAGAATCAGACAGCGTTGGTGGTAGATCATGTTGTAACCTCTGTAAGGCTGTGCAATATACGACACGAATTATCAAATCTTGCAAAATGGTAAAAAATTACTGTACAATATATAGTAAGTAAACATATACCTTGAATTACATTTGGCATAAATTGTGGTCTCATTTTAGCGATTAACGCCAAAGATCCCATACACGTCATTAAATTAACGCTGCTGACATGCGGTGACCCATGAAACTTAATCAGCAAATCCATAACGTGATTTGCCTCTTCCTCCAATTTTCGTCTACGAGCAATTTTCAATGTTAGCGGAATATCTTCGAGAGAGAAGTCATCGGGTTTCTTTGGACTGTCCGGATCTGGATACGTCTGTATTAAAATTACGCCTTCAAGAAACTTTACGGCTTGTGTCCTTATTCTGAAATAAAGAATATTTTGACAGTGTTAGATCCGTGACCGATGAAAAGATTTATCTATGATTACTCTCGATCATCCTACTCACCCATCGTTATCGCTGTCAATCATATTTATAATTTGAACTTTAAGGGCGCACAGCTGTGTCCATGCCAATTCCATGTCTGTGGTAACGACAGCAGCACTAGCGATCCACTTGAGAGCAGCCCTGAGAATTCTGCCACTGGCTCTAAGCGTTCGTTTAGCTACAGCCGACGCTTCGTCGGACGCTAATCTAAGAAGTATTTGAACTGTACGAGGGATTACTTCTGGATACTTTATTCTGAAAAAATCAGTTATGAGAAATATTAAATATTTATTTCTACAAACAAGACTGCATGATAAAAATAGATAATCGTTGACAATAACCCAGCTTCTTCGATAAATCCTGTAACGGTCTTTCTGACCTCAGCGCTTCTATCTACCGCGAATTGTAGAATGTCGTCTAAATAATGTTCTAACAAATGTGGCTCCTTGTTCAACAAAAGTTCCTGTACTTTGCATATGTTTGTGACCTTAATTTCCTCAGTGAGGCCCATAGAAGCCTCGTTTAACCACTCAACGATCTGTAAGAGAAAATAGAAAATATTAAAAAAAATTATTTTATCCCATAATAGAACTCTTCACAATTATATTATGATAATACTCTAATATAACGACATGAAATTTTTATGACTGATTAAAATACCGTTAATTTTACAAACAATATTTTTGGCTCATGACAATTCTCGTATAATAAATATCTCGTTTTACTACAATTATAATTAAATTATCAAAATAATTCCTTCTTGCGAAGCATTATACATTTACAAATTAATATCAAATTGCTATCGATATCCGCGAGCGACGGGGAAAAAAAATTCGTATAAAAAACACGCTTCTACAAAATTTGTCGCCGAAATCCGGCGACAGCTTCGACAAAAAGGTATGGACCGCGAAAGTAAATTGTTCTTTTCTCCCGACATGAAAGCGTCTCCGTGCAACGCGGCAAAGATCGCCAAGTGGGCGCGCGGCAATTTCGAGGTTAACGCCACTGACCAAATCGCGCGGCGTCTTTTCCGCCTCGGATCTTCTATGCAAGCGTGGATCCATCGTGTCTGTATTAAATAAAACTTAAAGCGGCGATCGCACGGCGATTCCCGCGAACGTGCGAAATCTAACGCTGAATTGTACGTTCAAGCGCGAATGTATTCCCAAGCCACGTGTGTCGCATAGGGCCTCGCCCCCCCCGCCTAATCCCGCGACGAAGCGATATTTTTAAGCTGCGACAAATAAGCCGAATCCCGCCTCGCTCGGATGTATTAATATCCCGCGGTAGCCCGGTACGAATATCGTGATTTGAAGGTATCAACAACAAGTGTTCTGCGATACGCTACGAGCTCGGTCTCGTCGCCATCTTGGCATTTTGACTGTCACGTCACGAGTGTCACGTGTCACGACACGGCAACGATGGTTCCCCCCGCGATTCGAGGCGCACGAATTTGAACGTTGCCTTTGCCACCTTATGATTTTACACGTGTGTAAGAATATAATATATATTTTCGATGCCGTTTGTGCATGCTGAACGATAAAATGCTTAAACGGGTGAAAAGTTTCCAGCGTATCGGAAGCATCGGAGTATGTACATTCGGAGTATGTTCGATTTCTGTATGGATAGCTCCTAGCTCCTAGATAAAAAAAAATTGCCTATGGCTAATTTCAGGGGGCGCCACAAGCGCAGATTCATTCACTTTGCAAGTGTTGCAAGTTGCAAATTGCAGTAATCCGTCGCAGACGTCGCAGTCCGTTGATCTTATTGTTAGATATAATATTTACGTTTAAAAACAACTTCTCGCGATAAGGACGGTTGTTCGGTAAAAAAGAAAAGGAAGACGAGAGATCCCCACGCGTAGGAGTCCCAGCGTGAATTTAAGGGAGACATCTGGACCGCAGACATGACGTCGAGTTTTGATAAGGTCATCAGCGGGACATCGTCGACGGAGGCCCGCACGCTCAAGATTCTATGCGTGGGACGCGTCTGTCTCGACATCATTCAAACGTGCGTGCAATATCCTTCGGAGGATTCCACTCAAAGGTCAGTGACGTCCGACGTCACGTCGTCGATTTGCTCGCGGTCAATTCAAATAAATTTGCCCCGCGAGCACGCGATTACGCTATTGGTCGCGTCCTTTAACCTTAGGTATCGATATATGGCGATATTTAAACGCTCAGGGTTGGCCGTTTACGCTTAAAATATAATAATCTACATCTACATGTGTACAATGAATAATCTAGCTAGTTACGCATAATCGAGCATTTATATTTCGTCAGAAATATCGGAAATTTATGTCTCGTTTGCAATTTTATTTTTAGTTACTATTATAATAGTAACTATTTAATTTTTTCACGAACTGCGAATTGAAAATCTTTCAGCCTATATAACAAGAAAGCGCTTAAATTTTACTTTTTACGAAAGATGAGAGCACAAGAATATGGATAAAGTATAGCTAATTATATAAGAGACGAAATTTAATTGTAGTGTCAATATAGTCTTGTTATCAGAAAGACGCTAATCAACAGCCTTCTTGAACTTTGACCGTATATATATATATATATATATATCTCTGCTACATATTACATGCCTGTTTTATGATTTGGTGGATATTTACATAACAATAACAAGATTAGAAAATATTATGAGAGTATGTATAATTCGAGATCCTTATTCCTCCGAGAATATTAAATATTTTCCAGCGTTATCTTTTATTTTACTTAATTGAAATCTCAATGATATTAATTTTTTATCAAAATCTCACGAGATTTTTCGAAAGTAAATTTACTTTCTCTCCTGAAATTATTTAAAGTAATTTACGTTCGTGGAAATATTTGCGAGTTTATAATTTTAATTTAGACATTTCTCTAATCTGGATATAATCTCTTGTTGTAAACATAATTTTCTAGATCCACCGATTATAGATGGCAAAGGGGAGGCAATGCGTCGAATACTTGCACCGTGCTATCATTAATAGGACAGCCGTGTGAGTTACTGGCTTGCTTGAGCGCAGATGCAAATGTTAGTTTTATGCAAAATGATCTGCGAAAATATAAAATTGACTATTCCCATTGCCCTATGATAAAAGGCAGTGGGTGTCCTGTCGCGACCGTCATATTGAATTCAAGCAATGGATCACGCACATGTGTATATCACAATCAAGGCTTACCCGAGTTGACACTAGAAATTTTCGAACAACTTAATTTAGAGGAATATAGTTGGATTCATTTTGAGGTATGTCTCGTGATGCAGGAAATAATTCACAGCTGTGACAAGATAATTGAAATATTTCCTGGTTTTAGGGAAGGAATACAGATGTAGTGCTACCTGTTATTCAATATATACAGAGCTATAATAATTCATTAAATAGTATGTCTGATCGCATGCCAATTACGATTAGCGCAGAATTCGAAAATCCCAGATTAGAATTAATGGATCTATTGCCGTACGTTGACGTAGCATTTGTATCAAAAGATTTCGTTAAGAATCTGGGTTTTAATAATATGAGCGAGGTAATACACAACATCGATCAAGACATCAAGTAAGGAATACGCCAATTAAGCTTCGATATTTATATTTAAAAAATGTGTCAACATGACATTTTGTTATATGAGAGGTAACTCATATGTCCTTTTAGAAATGCCATTATTTGTGCTTGGGCAGAGGAAGGTGCGATCGCTCGTACTCCGTGTGGCGCAATAGTACAATCGCCAGCTTTCCCACCAGAAAAAGTAATCGACACTTTAGGTGCGGGTGATACATTCAATGCAGCTGTTATATATTATTTGAACAAAAGCAAAGTTGAGTTTATGCGCAAATATGAAGAAGAGGCAGCTTCCACGAGTGATACCAATCAAACAGATGATAATGTCTCTGATAATGGCACTGCAGTTAAACGAGATATTGAGAAAAATTTAGATCCGGAAAGTTTGGGATATGATAGACTGAAATTTATTACTGAAACAGTTCTTCAAAAGGCTATCAAAATTGGTTGCCGTATTGCTGGTGCAAAAGTAGGATTAAGGGGATACGATAATCTTGATGTAATTTCCAGTGATATTTTATAACAGAACTTTTAGAACATTAGAATATGTCCATATAAATTTTTTATCATGGTGCTTTAAATAAGAACAATAATAATAATATAATTTATACAATTGCAAACTAAATGTTTGTGATATGTATATTTTATCTATATATTATATTATGATTATAAATGATAACAATAATTATTTTTTCATTGTTTTAAATGATAATTGTACATTATATTTTACTTATATATATATATATAGACTACAATATTTTATATATCTACATGCTATAAAACATGTTTCAATATATTTTATATTAATAATGCGGTTGAAAAAACTTTCAACAGGATTACATAGTTTTATCATAAGTGTCCTTTTTCTACAAATCTTTGAAAGTTTGTTGAAATCAGATGATACTATTTCAACATCAGAGTTAATATAAACTCTGTTATACTAATATTTATTAATTTTCGGGCAATCTTGAAATCAAAATTCTATAAAATTCTGTCTATATTTTAATTCCATACGAATGTAAAATAATGGTAATTGCAAAATGTATTATTACGTTCTGACTTATTTTTTTGGATAAAATATTTTCATATAAGTAAATATCTTATATATTTCTTAATCTTCTTCATACGCACCAAAATCGGCGAAGTCTCTTATGCACTCAAATGCTTTGTCCGGTAAATGTCTGAAATAAAAATGATAATTTTATCATAGACGTATAAATAACAAATGTCGGGAAAGTGTTTGAAAAAAAATTATATTTTTATCATAGATATAAAAATAATAATCTTAGTACAAAAGTATTCAATATTATCAATATATTTACAATGAATTGTCCTGCGATTTATAGTCACATATTTAAAAATACAGTGTATATATTATAATTAAATTTTTTTGCGTTGTTTACATACCTTCCTAGTTTAGATATGGGCAACCAAAATGACGGTATGCTTTTATTTCTATAATTTCGTCTTTGCGCATCAATGATTGATGAAGCCGCTTTCTGCGGTAGAAGTTCTCCCATTAATCGTGGAAATCTATATGGATAAATAAAATTGAATCATTTACCACTAACAACCGCTATAAATATTTTGTTTATCAAATAACGTTATTGTTGTCGGTATAAAAAATGATCTATTAAAAAATGCGGTATTATTGAAGTGAAAATTTTTCGTCGATTTTGGCAATTTATAAAAAAAATAGTTTGCGTGATATTATAAAACATTTGTTGCAGTGATGTATTATTGTATAGTTACCTGATTTTAATATTCTTTTTAACAAATCCGGTACGCACGAAGGTCAAATAAACTGTAGTAAAATTAATAGAGCATTTTCCGTTACTCAGTTCACGTAGTTCCTCAGACATAGCTTCCATAATTGCTGCATGCCGAAACGTATATTAAAACATTAGAAAAGTATAAATACATTAACATTTTTTACAGTATTGGCGTGCATATTACTAAAATAATATGTTTTATATGTATACATATATTTAGTTATAGTCATTCAGTGAACAACTGTAATATCATGAATTAACATTTATATATATATATATATATATGGAGGGGTTAAAGCCATAGTGGTGTAAGTCAATTTTTTTGACCACTTTTTTTTTCTTCTTTTTTCAACATATCTGCATGTGTAGACTGCATCTATGAACTTAACTCGATAGGTTAAAAAAAGTGACTTACACCACTATGGCTTTAACCCCTCCATATATATATATATATATATATATATATATATATATATATATAATTATCTTGTGAGTATTTACATGTTTATAATAATTTTTTAAATTCAAACTGAATTATGTATATAAATGTAGCTTGCGATTATTAGATACGATTAATTGCAAGCTATGTTATATGTATATATGTATATGTGTATATATTTGTTTGTATAATATTATATCATGTACAATATATAATATTATAATCATTAAATAAGGGATGAGTTACCTTTAACTGCGAATTTTGAAGGGCAGTAAACCGTCCCATAAGGAGCGCCGAAAAGCCCTGCTATTGATGACAGTGCCACAACATGACCGTGATTCTTTTCGATCATATTTGGTAGGAATGCTTTCAATGTCTGAAAATAATGTTTATTTGTGAGCAACGATTTGCGAAAGCCTAATTCTCTATGCTCGTCTAAGTCATGTAGTACAGCTTGCAACTTTAACATCTTACAATCAAGTACATTACTTGCCCAATAATGCGCTGTCACATTGACGTCTATAACTTGAGCAATTTCATCGAGACTCTGATTCAAGAATGATTTAATAAACACTGCGCCTGCATTGTTGACCAAGATTGTAACGTCACCTACTTCTTTCTTTACTTTCTCGGCTACCCGGAAGACTTCTTCCCTATCGGCTACATTACACCTATAAAACTCGACTGAAGTTATTATTTAATAGACGTTTTACAGATATTCGCACACGTGTAAATTCTAGTGGAGTAGCTTTTTCACTCCATCGAATCTTGTAAAAAAAATAGCTGCAATTTACCGATACGCATATACCGAGTCCCTTCCCATTCTTTTAATGTCGTTCATTGTCTCGTTGTTTGTTTCTTCATTGATATCCCAACATACCACTGTTGCTCCTAACGATGCATAGCCAATCGCTAATTCCTTTCCGATACCGTGACCTGCACCTGTTATCTGTATAATATATAATATATAAAATATAATTTAAATTATAATTATAATTGTCGGAAATTACAATTTACAAACTTTTGAGGTTCAAAATATCATTGATATTTAAATTTTCTTGTTGAATTGTATGCTTTAGAAAGAACGAATTTACTTAATAAAATATGAAAACGAATGTGTCATCAAATAAAGAATCTCAGCTCAGAGTCTAATTGTAAAATAAATATTTTTCTATTTGCTCTCACGCAATGTAATTTCAGATAACACTTATTTACAGTAATAAAAGAAGAAAATTAGGAATTTGTACATTGCTTCCTCAACATTTTTAAGAGCTTTGTGAGCGAAATAATATTTTGATGAAGCAATGTGTAAATTCTTAATTTATTTGTATGTTTTTTTATATATACATATAATAGTGCCCATATTAAAAATTTCATACGCACCAAAACAATTTCGCCAGCTACGCTCTTTTTCTTCGTTGGAACGATTAATCTGTATACGTCTTCACAAATATAATACACAACTTTCAAAATAAGAAATAATATCTCTGCTAGAAAGAGCAACATATTGTATGTTTTTATCATGATTGTCTGAAAAAGAAAATTTTTTAATAAGAACATTTAGTATCGCGCGGTTGATATAAAAATGTGTATTAATTACATCAATCTTTTTTTCATTAGATGATATATTTTCAATTATATGCTTGTAATTACGTAATTCTGTATTTTAATTATTGTTAATGCGTTAGAATATTATTTGTATGGTATATTATATAAAACAGTTAAAACAAGAGAGATTATGAGTAAAATTTAGTGTTTATTTTCGATTTTTACACATTAAAACTTTTTCTAAAGAAGTTTTATAAAATTAGATAGAGGATATTTGGATAGATAGAGAACTTGACATATTTTTATGTAAAATTATTTCTACGAAAGGTGTAAATTTTGCGAATAATTATGTAACATTATCGTGAGGAAAGTTTTTTTTATAATTTCCTTTTATGAGGAAATAGCAAGCTTTTGTTTCTCTCTTGAAAAGGGATATAGTTAATTTATTATTTTTATTTGTTACAAAAAACTGAGTTTATTATACAGTGTAAGTACGAAAGAATTATTACAAGTACGAAAGGAATAGAATTTGTTTTGTATACCTGATCGTCGTTACTGTTCATAATGCGATGTTAAATCTCTTTTCAATCTTTAGCTGTTTCTCTGACGAAGAGTCAATGGTAACTGTCTGCATCAGAAAACAAGCATTACCTTTTTCATGCTTATTATCGAATAGAATGAATAAAATAATGTATCATTTTAGTTTACATTGTCATCAAGGGAGCTTGTTGTTGAATAAAGAATAAAGTAGAGGTTAAGAAAGATCATTCGCGATCATCACAATAGCTATTGTATGAATCAATGTTATTTTTATGTTAAACAGAATGCGATCTTTATATATTACACGGACCTGTCATATTTCTGAAGTTCCGAATTACATCACTATGTAAATATCAAGCTTTTTTCTAGTATCGAGCGTTTCATAAGTAATATGTTGATTTTATGTAATATAATATAAAACATATAACTATAAACATCTAATAATATATAATAGAATTTTATAGAAGCCAGAGAGGAGAAGGGGGGGGGGAGAGAGAGAGAGAGAGAGAGAGAGAGAGAGAGAGAGAGAGAGAGAGAGAGAGAGAGAGAGAGAGAGAGAGAGAGAGAGAGAGAGAGAGAATTTATTTTGACATATTTTTATTTAAAAATGTTTTCAAGGAAATATGGTACTTTACAAGTAATTACGTAACAACGTCGTGAGGAAAGTTTTTTCGTAGTTTTCTTTTTTAAAGAAATATGCTTTGCCTGCCTTGCAGAAGAATAAGTTTAAATTTAAAATCTTCATTTGTTACAGAAAACCAATTCTATTACATAAGATATATAAATTTGCGTGCCGCATTGCTGCATGGTGCAAAAATATTATTGAAACAGTACGATTATATATTGATGTAAATTACAATAGTATTGTAAAACTGGCTCCTTTATAGCAAAATATGTTTCTAATGTAAAATAATGTAAACTGCAAAATCGACACTATCTTTTGACTTATATATTAGTTTTATTATATTATATATAGTAAATAAAAATTTATATATATATATATATATATTATATGTAGAATATTTGGTTATATCATATAAGAAATAAAAATAAGAATTGATATTTCGATTGACTTTTCAATAGATTAATGAACTATAATATTATAAAATTTTTAAATTTTATATATGTATCTTATGTATTACTTTTTAATCGTCTGGATAGACACCTGAATCGAAGAAGTCTAGTATGCACTTTCTTGCTTTGCCGGGTAAAGTTCTGAAATAAAAATTATAATTTTATAATAGACACAAATAATAAATTCAGGAAAATATCTAAAGTAAAAATAATATTGTATTATAGACATAAAAAATATATAGTAATCATAGTACAACAGTATTTGTTATTAATAATATAACAGAGAATTGTTCTAGGACTCATAGTTGTATATTAAAAAATTATACATTGTGCGTAGTATGAATAAATTATTTGTGGTTTACATACCTTATCATGTTTAAAAGGGGCAGCCAATATGATGGTAAGGTTCTATTTTCATAATTTCGTCTCTGCGCATCAATTATTAACGAGGCCGCCTCTCGCGGTGAATGTCCATTCATCATCCGTGGAAACCTAAATAATCGAATCACTGCCATTATTATACGACATATAAATATCTTATTAAATAAAAAAATTGTCGATATATAAAAAATACCTACTACAATATAAAATGCTATTAACATTAAATTTTTTAATATTATTACAATTAAAATTCGATTTCGTTGAATACGGCAATGTGTAAAAGAAATTAACTGCGCGTGTGTGATATTACAAAACATCTGTTACGATGTGTATAGTTGTAAACTTACCTAAGTTTTGGCTTTTTAACCATTCCGGTATGTACTAGACCCGGATAAATAGTAGTGAACTTGATATCTGATTTTTCATTACTGAATGCACGTAATTCCTCAGACACTGCTTCCATAATTGCTGCGATACATATATCAATATGTTAGAAATGTATACTTTATAATTATACGCGTATATTTTTACCCTATCAGTGTGTTGTTAAAATTATGTGTAATATATATGATGTAATTATACATATATATTATAGTAAAAGCGTGAAAGTCAGTAAATGTATACACTTACAAGAGCTCTCATTTATGAGTGTAGTGAGATAGAGATGTGGGGGGGCTACTGAGCCCCCCCCCCCCCAAAAAACTAATTTAATTCAACCTAATTTGTATCATTGTCATAATGATATTGCTTATTAAAGAAATAAATATGAAACATAAAATTTAGTAGATGTATATACATTGACTAGTAACTGCTTATATAGTTAACTAGTAAATATATACATTTACTGATTTCACACTTTTACAGTAACATATACATATAACTATCTCATTTATTTATTACAAGAGCGTGTGCTTGAAAAAAAACGTAAAAACGACACGTTTTTAAATATATGTTTATATAAACTTTTTTTGCTCATTTCGATGAGTAGAATACGCGCCTGAAGTAGCGGCCGACATAAATAGTTAATTTGTGTAGGTATATATATGTATATGTGTACGCGCGCGCGTATATATTTTAATTAAATTAATATATTTATCTTCATTCACATGATTTATTATACTCGTTCATATAATATTTTATTATTCATATAATATTATAATCGTTAAATAAGGGATGAATTACCTTTAACTGCGAATTTTGAAGGGCAGTAAACCATCCCATAAGGAGCGCCAATAAGTCCTGCTATTGACGAAAGTGCCACAATATGACCGTGATTTTTTTCGATCATACTTGGTAAGAATGCTTTCAATGTCTGAAAGCAATATCTCTTTGTGAACAGTGGTTTGAGAACTTAATTATCTGTATACTCGTCCAAATCGTACGGTACGTTCCGATTATACGAGCAGCAAGCTTAAATATGTATTTGTTTTATAAAAATAAAATGATAGCAGTTGCGTTAATGGTAATTTTCTATATCTCGTAGCTTCGGCATATATGTCTCAGAGAGAGATACAATACTTACCCAAAAATGCGCTGTCGCATTGACGTTTATGACCCGTTCAATTTCATCGAGACTGTGATTCAGGAATGATTTAATAATCCCTATGCCGGCGTTGTTGACCAAGATAGTAACGTCACCTATTATACTTCTTTCTTTACTTTCTCGGCTACCCGGAAGACTTCTTCCCTATCGGCTACATTACACCTATAAAACTCGACTGAAGTTATTATTTAATAGACGTTTTACAGATATTCGCACACGTGTAAATTCTAGTGGAGTAGCTTTTTCACTCCATCGAATCTTGTAAAAAAAATAGCTGCAATTTACCGATACGCATATACCGAGTCCCTTCCCATTCTTTTAATGTCGTTCATTGTCTCGTTGTTTGTTTCTTCATTTATATCCCAGCATACCACTGTTGCTCCTAACGATGCATAGCCAATCGCTAATTCCTTTCCGATACCGTGACCTGCACCTGTTATCTGTGATAATATATAATATATAAAATATAATTTAAATTATAATTATACACGGAGAGAATTTTCTCTTAAAATTTACCCTGAAATCATGGTAGTTGTGGGACAACATGTGCCACCAAAAATTTTATGCGAGCTAATCTGATTAATATCCACCATAAGAAAAAATATTAATATCTATTACATTATAATATAAAATATGTTTGATTAATTTTACTAAAATATATCTAGAAAATTTCAATAATTTTTCAAAATTTGCCAATCTGCTTAGTAATTTTTATTACATTGTTTGTAAAATGTCTTTTGTATATTTTAAAAATTTCTTAGTTGTCAAGTTGTCCCAAGTTTGTAGTGAATTTAAGGGTAAAATATAACAAAAAGTTCTCTCCGTGTAATTGTCAGAAATTACAATTTACAAACTTTTAAAGTTCAAAATATCATTGATATTTAAATTTTCTTGTTGAATTGTATGCTTTAGAAAGAACGAATTTACTTAATAAAATATGAAAACGAATGTGTCATCAAATAAAGAATGTCAGCTCAGAGTCTAATTGTAAAATAAATATTTTCCTATTTGCTCACACACACACACACGCAATGTAATTTCAGATAACACTTATTTACAGTAATAAAAGAAGAAAATTAGGAATTTGTACATTGCTTCCTCAACATTTTTAAGAGCTTTGTGAGCGAAATAAAATTTTGATGAAGCAATGTGTAAATTCTTAATTTATTTGTATGTTTTTATATATATACATATAATAGTGCCCATATTAAAAATTTCATACGCACCAAAACAATTTCGCCAGCTACGCTCTTTTTCTTCGTTGGAACGATTAATCTGTATACGTCTTCACAAATATAATATACCACTTTCAAAATAAGAAATAATATCTCTGCTAGAAGGAGCAACATATTGTATGTTTTTATCATGATTGTCTGAAAAAGAAAATTTTTTAATAAGAACATTTAGTATCGGTTGATATAAAAATGTGTGTTAATTACATTAATCTTTTTTTCATCGGATGATATATTTTCAATTATATGCTTGTAGTTATGTAATTATATATTTGGAATATATTTTAATTATTGTTAATGCTTTAGAATATTATATGTATATTATGTGAGACAGTTAAAACAAAAGAGGCTAACAAGTAAAATTTAGTGAAGATGATTTTCGATTTTTACACATTAAAACTTCTTTTGGAAAAGTTATAAATTTTAATGAATTAAAAAAATTGAATAGAAATAAAGGAGATAGATAGATGGATAGATAAAGAGAATTTGACATATTTTTATATAAAAATATTTCCATGAAAAACTTTAAATTTTGCGAATAATTACGTAATATTATCGTGAGGAAAGTTTCTTTATAATTTTCTTTTATAAAGAAATAGCAAGCTTTTGTTCCTCTTTTGAAGAAGGATACATTTAAATTTATTATTTTTATGTGTTACAAAAAAACTGAGTTTATTAGACGTATATTATATTAGAAGTATAATTATTACAAGTATGAAAGAAATAGAATTTGTTTTATATACCTGATCGTCGTCATTGTTCATAATGCGATTTGTTAAACTCCTTTTCACTTTTCAGCTGTTTCTCGGACGAAGAATCAATGGCAACTGTCCGCATCAGCTAGACAGCGAGTATTATTTATTTCATACCTTTACATGAATAAAGAACAAGCTTGATACCGGTTTGAAAGAAAAAAGGGTAATTGTAAAATGTAAACCGCCGTGACATATTCCGCCGAGAAGCAAGATATTAATATTTAAGATATTATAGCCAATTTGATATACTCAGATATATAGTTTTTGTATTATTTAATGTCACAACGACACAATTACAGGAATTAGGTGGTAGTCATATTTGTCGAAAACGAAGTTTTTTGGGGGGAATTTATTACAAAGAAATGAATTGAATCCGAGACTTGTCTTTTAACACTATGTTTAGTAGAATCATAAATTATATTTAATGCATATTTTCGATTTATAAAATTTTATTATTACAGTTTATGATCCTAATAAACGTTGTGTCAAAGGATAAGTCTCGATTTTAATTCTTTCTTTGTAATAAATAAATTTCTCAAAAAAAGCTTTATTTCCGGCAAATCTGACTGCCTAGTCCCTTGATACATTGATATATCAATGATTTAATATTCACTTTGCTAATAACAAAACCGCGAGCTCTGTTGTAATATATATATAGATTTAGTAAATATTACATCAAATTTCAAAGATGTCATAAATCGGGTCATAAGACGTCTTAAATACGTCTTCCAGAGACGTCTTGAAATTATCCAGACGACCTTTAGACGTTTTATATGTTCTCTAGGATTATGCGTATTTACGTCTTGAAATTATCCAAATGAGATTCATCACGGACTTATAAGCATTTTTTTTCAGCATTTAATGTACTACTAAGCATTTCCATTGGAAATTGCAGGCAAGATTTAAAAAACAGAGATATAATGTTTACTGACAAGACACTTTTTGAGAGGGAGAAGGCAAGAGGAGAAGTGATCACGTGCAACTTATTGGGTCACGTGGCTCGTTATATCTTGTTGCGGAAAAAGTGTAATATTATGTAAGGATATATCATATATTCTTCTCCCTTTGTCCTATTTTGCAAATATAGCAATTACTAACCATTTTTACAAATAAAAATGTTATATTTGTGCACAATAATATATATTACGCTCTTTCCTTTTCTAATTGCAGTATAAGCGTCATACCAAGATGAAACGTATGCTGCAAGCGTTACAGTTTATCAGTGTAAAGACTGTATTATAAATGTACATATGTATATTTATAATATTTATTTCCATCAAGATAGCAAGAAGAATGATATAAGCCTAGGAAAACTAACTGCAATCCAGTTTGTGCGTAATACAGCAAAAAGACAAACGTGGCAAGCGGGAAATATTATAATACAATAAAATTGCGTTCACATCACGTAGTAAACAAAAAAGTAATGCTTAACAACGGAGTTAAAATGTATAATGCCTTACGGCCTTAGACGATGGAGATAAAGTGGTGTGAAAGAATTGATCAGTTTAAGCGAGAATTAAAAGAGTATATTTTATTAACTATAACTAGATAATAAGATATTTAATTATAACACAAATAGATGAAAAAACTAATAAAGATCATTCATTCATTCTCTACATCGAATATAATACATAATATAGAAATAATTATGATGAGATCAAAGATGATAATTAAATTAACCTGCAGTATTTGACATCGAATATTTATCGGCGAATTGATGTCAAATTGACATTAATTCGACTATAAATCATTTCTGAGTGGGTATGTAAACTCTTATTTTGTCATAATGCGATCATAAAATGAATTAATAAATTTTACGCGCAATGTGTCTCGTAGTATCTGTAATCAATCTGTTATATATTTTATAATTGATTTGATGAAGCCACATCAAGAAATATCATCGTGCCTCACGGTACAACTCTGCAAGTGTATACGCGCGGTAACGGTAAAACAGATTAAATATTTATAGCGGGAACCGCTTATAATTGAACTGATTGTGAGATTATACATGAACGTTACAAGCGCATGGCAAAACGCGCTTGACTGATATCTGAATCGTCGAACTGGCTGTAAATATCAAAAATTTTACTTAACACGAGAACAGGAGAGAGAATGGGTGTATTCAGTACTGTAATCATTCACTGTAAGCAGTGAGCACTTATATATAGGCTGGATTCGAGGAGCGCGCTATTAGCGCTATTTGCTTATTCTATCCTTGTTTTACACCTGATGAGTGATAAAGATAGAATGATGCAATAGCGCTAATAGCGCGCTCCCCGAACGCAGCCATAGTGACTGGTTGTTCGTGAGCAGTTCGATTTGCGGTTTTTATGATACTGGATAAGATGAATGTTCCGTCTTATGACATTTGACACATAAGAGTAAAAGATTACGTAAAAGGTAAGAGCCTCCGCACAAGAAACCGTACAAGTGTACGATTTTGAAAAGTGTACGTCGTTTTTCCCCAAATCCGAGTGTTTTAAGTGCAAAAACGGACTTTTTTTCGATAATTACGCGAGAACCGCCTTATATGCTGCGCGGAGGTCTCATTATGCGTAGTGTAACGAAACGTGGGTCAGCGCACAATAAACGTATCGGTTACGGCGTTATACGTCAACACGTTTCTTGTGCGTTGATCCACGTTACGTTACACGCTACGCTATCATACGAGAGTCTTGTGCGGAGGCTCTTATCCTTTTTGAGAAAAATAATGAATGTAAAACGTATTGTGTTCCCAAATAACACAATGTGCAAAATCGGGACATAAGACGTTTTAAAGATGTCATCTAGATGTCCCGATTTTGGACATTAATTGTGTTGTGCTGGGTTCGTACTCGAAAATGATGATTTGCAGTTACGAAAATCAGAAAACAGACCCCATAAAGTTGAATATTCCCTTAAGTTAAGATCAGCTTGTGTCTCTGGGCCTGCTCTCGAATCCTGCGAATTTCGACGAACTAGTCATCGTGTTCAATCAGATATAAATTATTGCCCTTGTCGTCCTTTATTTGTATTCCTGCTTCGCCTGCTTATCAGTTTAAAGTTGCAATCCGCGCAGTGTAATAATAATTAATTGTTTAAATTTGATGACCATGACAGATTTGTCACCATGCTAAAGATGGGCACTATCGTCTACGGATAGATATCAAAAAAGTCAAATAGTCGCATTAACGGTCTACATGACCAACACTCGTACCGAATTATATTATTTTCTATCGATTTGAATCGTTCCTAGTTAAGAACTGAACAGATTTGACGATGAAAGGGTCGCCGTATTAATATCGATTGCTTTGAATTAATAAATGCCCAATAATTAAAATCATTTAGAGGAAATTGTCGTTTATGAAGCAAAAATGCAGTTTAAGTAATATCTGCGCATATTTTTGATCGCATGAATGGAGATCTGTTTCTTTAAAGGCAATTTAGTTAGGAATATATTAGGTGCTTTCCATTTACATCAAAACTCAGATAATTCTCACTTGTGACGTCGTTCTATCCTTTTTGGGAATTAATGAATAATAAAGACAGAATGACATCACAAGTGAGAATTATCTGAGTTTTGATGTAAATGGAAAGCAACTATTGTGAATGTAAAGTGAGCGATGTAAAAATTACGATCACAAAAATGGCGACCGCTCACTGTGAGCAATTCGTGGCCAGTTCCCCCCTTCCCTCCTCACAAAGTTTTCTCAATGGGATCGGAGCAGCTCGGAAATGTTCGGAAACCTTCGGAAACGATCGGAATGACGATTGTTTTTCCTAACCCTCGTTAGCTCGCTACGCAGTGCTACCAGTGCTACGCAGTCGGATACGGATTGTCAAATTCCTTCGGTAGTTATTTCAATTACGAGGTTTACAGAGTTTTAATACCGAAGAAATCGATATAGTGATGAAAAGATTGATATTGTACGTGCGGGTACGTGGAAAAGATAAAAATCCAACTTGTGGAGGCAGTATAACCTAAAAAGCCACGTATGTACGATAATAATATAATAATGTAACACAATCATGTCTTTGATTTAAAAATAATTCATTTTTATATGTCCACTCTATTTGATGTTTCACCTATACAATTATTTTCAGGCAGATATTTAGTTTTCGGTATTTTTACTCTAATGATGAGAAGATACATTTGGTGATATTTGAAAAAGGATTACAACAGAGATTTAAGGTACAATAATATAATATAATGTCTTTTCGATATTATGTAAGAATGATTCATCTTTATACGTTAATAACTCGTTAATAACTATATAATTATTTTCAGCTATTTAGCTTGTGCGATATATTTCATCCTGACGAACAGATTCACGATATTGTATTTACGAATATTAAACAAGCAGAAACTAATTCAAGAAAGGATTGCAACCGAAAAGCTCAAGGTACAATAATATAATTTTGTCTTTGATTTAAAAATAATTTATCTTTAGATACTCATAATGCTCAATTATTTTTAGGTAGATATTTAGTTTGCGTAGTATTTTTGTTCTAAATAAAAAACAAAATATCTCAACATGGTTTGCGAGAAATGCGAGAAGAAATTGGGCAAAGTTATCACTCCGGATCCCTGGAAGACGGGCGCGAGGAACACGACGGAGAGCGGAGGTCGTAAGGTTGGTGAGAACAAAGCTCTTTCCGCGGGAAAGGCACGATTCAATCCGTATACCACGAAATTCGAGATCTGCAGAATATGCAGGCAGAAAGTTCACCAAGTGGGATCCCATTATTGCCAGTCCTGCGCGTACAAGAAAGCCATATGCGCTATGTGTGGTAAAAAACTGATGAGTACAAAGAATTACAAGCAGTCGGCTACGTAATATTTCTAATAATGATGTGGACATATTTGAAACGAATAGTTTATCATGAACATATAAGTTTACCAAACGGTCAAATAGATTTATGGATAAATAATTTAATGATTAAATATAAAGTCTTGAAATTATCATAAAAGACATTGACATATAATTATTGTATAGAGTAAAGCTGTCATGCATTTTTCATTAATCATTAGTATATATATATATTGCGTTAATTTAATGCAAAAAAATGGTACAAGTTTCAAGTGTTATCAAGTTACACAGTACAATTAATAACAAAAATGAATAAAAAATTTATCTTAACATAAGATAAAATGTAAAAGGGAATTCTCTTCACACAAATGTATTTAGTTTGTTATATGACAGTTTACGATAAATATAATAATTAAAAATAAAAGAAAAAAATTAAGGATAGCGTGCATATAAGAAACTGATGCGTATATATTTCGTATAAAATGTTTACACATATGCATATCATGTCTTTTTATAATAATTTCTCTTGTGAAACCTATATAGGCATATGTACAGGTTGGTAAAAATTATTAACACGAACGTATAGAACAAAATAATATTTATGTAACTGTGATATTAATAATATTAATTATAACTGCTGAACTGTTCTGCCAATTTATTTTTCCAGTCCTATTTCATACAATGTATTCCCCTTTGCAATTTCTTTTTATCAGCGAGAGTATTTAATATAGAATTAACTATTAAGTTTGATTAGAGAGAGATTTTTAAAGTCTATATATTTTTGATGTAATGCGAGTTGTTCTTAAAGCACAATGTAATCTCGTAATGAACAAAAATAATCTTTATGTCTCTTTTACGAGAATCTATCACATGAAAAAATACATTGTTGCAATGTCAATATGTCTAAAAATATACACTTTTATTCATTAAAACTTTATACATTCGTGACTAACAAATTATAGACAATAACGTATGTTACCACAACATATTAGTCTGAAATAAATTATATTACATTTAACGTACACGTGGAAAGACACGGAATGACTGACTTCCATCAGCTAACAATAACATTTCACTTGCCTTTAATAATACGAGTAGTACATTCGCACACAAGGTGAAACATTTGTATCGTGATATCAACCGCGCGTTCTAGCAAATCCAATATTTGAAATTCCTGTTGCCTTCTCGGAGGACATCAGGGTAGCGATCATGTAACTTTTTCCCTAGAGCGGAAACGTGAAAAGTGAAAAGTTTCATGTAACTATCTCTTTCTATTGGTGTTAAATAGAAAGAGATAAACTTTTCACGTTTTCGTCCCAAAGGAAAAGATACATGATCGATCCCCAGATAACAATAAAAAGACACGATGCGGTGACATGAAAGAAACTTCTGATCACGCAACAGGAAACACGGTCTTCTTTACGTACTATTAAAATTAAGATTTTCAACGTTCCCAATATTTTGCTTGAGCATCAATGTACTTGAAGCGAACAGTACAATTATGCGTAAGAGTTTATTGATTACATTTACTTTGTATCTCATACGGACAATACTCATACACGTAAACAATTAGGTGTAAAATTACGAGCTACGTAAATGTTAGTACATTAATAAACAAAGTCATTATATATATATATAAAGTCCCAGATTTACAGATTATTTCGCTTACACGCTACGCGGTCTATTATTACACGGTCTATTATTTGATTACGAACGTCTTATCGACTAAATTACTTGTATCTCATAATGGACGTATAGGGGACGACATATAAGATACCTCTAATTAAGTAAAATAAAATGTTTAGACTGCGAACGATAAAATAGTAGTTCGCATTTTTTTGATCTTCATATCATTAGAATAACCGCGAAATATTTGAGAGTTGAAAGAAAAATATAAGTAGATATATAGATGAAAAAAATACAATATCGCATCTTCGCTATATATTTAGTATTAAATGTGATAATCTCATTCTAAATTGCATAATATAATATAAAAATGATATTCAATCCAGAGGAATGCAATAACCACATTTAAAATCAAATGTGCGACAAAAGAGTACGGAACACTGACAAATAAAAAAAAGGAGAAAGTTATTGTACGTAAAATACATAGAAGATTATTGCCAGTTTTTAGATAAATTAGGATTACGTATTTTTTTCATTATATATATATCTTGTTAGCAAATTCTACTGATATTCCACTAAAAATTATTTTGATTAGAAACGGAGAGGATAAAAGTTAATGAAAAAATGCACGATCTTTCATAAACTGCGCTAAAAGTTTGCTAGCCGTCGCATGTAAAACACTGGCCTACATTTATATATAATTATTTGGGAAAAAGTATGCACAATTATCGCAATTACAGCTATTATTTATTCGTATGATGATCGGTCGTCGGTCGGACATAACGCACACGGTAATTCTTACATCCGTAAATCTTACATGCACATTTACAGTTCAATTCTACCTCAAGATAATCTCCTCTAATCATAATTACTCTTTATGGCACGTAGTTTCTCAGCACTTTACTAATTATCTCATATGATACATCTCGTATTTGTTATCGGCCTAGTGGATGTCTTTTCAATTAATCCTTTGCGCTTATTTTTGCTAGAATCAATTTCAAAACAACAAGATCCACGCCCAAGTGCATGAGTTTTCAACTCATCTAATTGTAAGCCATATAATGTAAATATGATATTGATAAATATACCTCGAGCAATCTCATTGCGTCATTTAAATTTCAGCAGCGCAGCAGTACTTATATCGATATTATAATATCAAAAGCACACATCGATTCTTTTGGCTCTAGAATACTAAAATAAATTACATATCGAAAATTAGAAGACAAATTAAATGCAGTTCGATAAGAATCAGAGAAATAATTTGAATATCTTACATATTCACAGAAGGCATGTTCAGACGAAGATATTCCTCCGTCCGAAGACTAAAACTTCTCAGTAAAGTCATCGGAGAAATTTTCCCAGATGTATAATGTATGCACATATTTTATGTTATATACCGTGTGTGAAAAACACATTACTTCAAAAAATGCATCAACACGTACGTGACATAAAGTTAATCATATTCTTTCTTTTCAGACTTACGTACGTTCTCGCTTTCTATCTGCGATCATTTATTGAGGTCAAACTGAATTGAAGACTGCAAATGAAAAGGAAGCCAAGTGTCGAAAACAAAAAAAGAGCTAGAAATTGATACAAGAGAATATACATCATGTGTAAAAATATCGTTTTAAAAATTATTATTGAGACACTTGGCCTTGTTTCTACTCGACATTCTTCAAATCGGTTATCTTAGAAAGGACGTTATCCAAAAGTTCTTGGTTTTCTGAAAACTCGAAGAACATTTGTTAACATTAATACAATTGCTTGTTTATTAATCACTCGACTCGGTTATTTTAAAAAGGACGTTATCCGCGAGTTCTTGATTTTCTGGAAACTCGAAGAGCATTTGTTAACATTAATACAATTGCTTTTCTATTAATCGCTACAATCATTATTCGTCTTCGTAAAAAAATATCGCATACGAAGAAACTTCATTTCCGACATTTTTCGAATAAAATGTCTCTTCTAAGTTGAGTGATACACAATTAACAATTATTTCCGTTCGCGTGCTTAAAGAAGTCGCAGATTGCAAACATTCTAATTCGTATCGTCCCTGGACGAGAGCACGATGTTCGTCACGGGCTGCGGTTGGCTGGAAACAGAGCTCCAGCGATTCTGCTCTTTGTCAGCCTTGAAGATCCAGTGCTCAAACTTTTTGTTCTCCGATTGCTTAACCTCTGATCCTGGATGCGCGTCCAAGATCTGGGCTCTCTTGCCCGACTTGTACTCGGACACGTAGACAACCTGCTTGTCCGTTCGGTCCTCCTTCGGGCTCTTTGTGATGTCCGATCGTCTCGGCGGCACCGGCGGTTTCTTGCCGGACGTAGACTTGCCGTTCGACGTCACCTTGATCTCGTGCCGCCCCAGGTTCCGCGACTCGCCGTTAGTCCCGATCGTTACTTCTTCGTTCTCGCTGTCGGTCTCGCGAACACCTTCCTTATTGGGCGACACCTTGATCTCTGTAATGTAGGTCATCTTTTGGACAGCGTTCGGCGGTACAGGCGTGTTAGGCAAGGGTGGACGACTCTCCGTGTCCTGCGGATTGTTGTAGTCCATCGATTCTCGGACCAGACCGCTGTCCTCACTATTCTCGCCGCTCGACACGCTAACGCTGCTGATATTATGACGGTCCTCCTTAGGCGAGGATGGACTCTTGCTGTTCGCCGTTACGCTCAAGCCGAACTCGTACTCGTCTTCTTCCTCCTCGTCGTCCTCGTCGCGGCTGGAGACGTTAATGATGCGTCTGGCGAGGTGCGTGTCGGCGAACGTAGAGTCGGTCGGCGATTTCGTCTTGATCGGCGAGTACCTGTTGCGCTGCTGGCTGTCCCCACTCCGCTGTTCGAACTTCGTCCGATGCGCGTGGAACGTGGAGAAGGTACCGCCGTTCGTACCTTCCGCGTTCTCTTCCCTGTCCTGGGATTTGTCGTGTCTGGCCGACGATTCCGATTTAGACGCGTGTACTCGCAGATGCGTCGGTGTTGTCCGTTCTGTTTCTCTTTCCGTGCTCTCTCTCGTACCCATTCTGTTATCCTCCGAATACGATCGCACGGTCACACGATGCTGGTTATCGACGTGCTTCTCACGTTTGCAGTCGGCGCTATGTTGGCCGCATCTGTCCTCACAACCACGACAGCCTCTATCAACGGTCACTTTTAAGATCGGTTCTTCTACAACCGCCTGTCTGCCGGCATAAAGCGATTCGTCGTTAACGGGCGCTTTTTCTTCTTTCCACTCGTCCAACCGTGTCAGATTGACCTTTGTCGTCGGCTCCGGAGACGTCGGTGAGCCGGTCGCGTGGAGCTCGAAGTAGCGCAAGGCGCGACTGAAGTCCTCCGACTTCTCCGATACGGAACTATTATCCGGCTCGTTTTCGGTCTCCTCCTCGCGTTTAATCTCCTTGGAGGATCGTTTCTCGTCAGCTAACTGGAAGTCTAATTCCACCTCCTTCGGAGTTGGACTCTTCACCACCTGGCCGTCGTTCACGATTCTGGCCAGGGAATTGTCCTCGTCCGGATTGAACATCCGTTCAGTGCGAATAAACTCCTCGGTCAGTCGCTTGCTCAACGGCAGGTTGTACAACTCGATGCTGGTGACCTCCTGATCTGAATCATCGAGTTTCTTCTGCTCGAACACGTCGTCCGCCGTCACTATTGTAGTGACATCTTCCTTTAGCTTGATCTCCACAGCGGACTTGGAGCGCTCTAAAGTGCCGTTGCTCTTTTTCCTCGCACGCGTCTTTTCTTCCGCTTCAGTAGCAGCTTCACTCCAAATCACGTCTTCCAGAGTGCCCCATTCGTTCGACTTCTTCAGCTTCCGTTGATCAAACGTGTCGATCTGATCGAGCTTCGTAAGATCCTCCGTGGACTCGTTGATGTCCTCAGGTGGTAGCGGCGCCTTACGTTTCTTCGACCCGGTGTCGGTGCTCATGTCAAGGCTTTGCGCCCTTTCCAGAGTCGTCGCGGTTTTATTTTCGTACTTGGACAAGTCGCCTAGACTGGCTGCTTTCCTGTACATATCATCCTCATCCTCGTCATCGTCCGCCTCCGGCACGGGCGTGCGGTGAATGGTGATATCTGCCGAGTTCAATTCGATTGTAAAGCTGTTCTGCATCTCGTTGTCGGTATCCGACTCGGAGCTCCGTCTATTCATTGGCTGATTCTCCAGACGGTGCCTTCGGGCGTCCGCGGCGGCGTCCGTATTCTCACGCGCCTTATTTACATAATCACACAACGATTCCGTGTAATCGGCGATGCTGTCGATGGTGTCTATGGCGTCTTTCCTTGCGGATTGCATCGCGCTTTCGCTGGTACTCATCGGCGGCGCCGGTGCTTTCCGCTTGTTCTTCTGAGGACTCTTGGCGCCGTCGGAATCGGACGAGCTGATCTTCTGCATGTTCAAGGGCTCAGAACTGCTCTTTCGATTTCTGCGAGCCGCCATAGCCGCGTTGTGCACCTCCGTCGGCACCTCCGATGGTATGTTGAGCTCCCCGTCGGCACTCCTGCCGCCTTTGTCCGGCACGTCGACGCTGTCGACGGTGATCCTCGTTGGAACGACGCTGTGGTCCGCGCGTTGCTGAAGACGCTCGTTGCAGAGTTTCTTGTCGTCGGCGTCGCTCAGACCCGCGGACTGCCTGTTCGTCAGCAGTTTTTCCGCGTCTATCTTGCGCGAGTGCCTTCTCTCCAGATTCGTATTATGCTCATTCTGATTCTCGATGCGGTGCACGGTGCCGTCTAGCGCCGGCAGCACCTTGATGCCGAATTTGTGATGATGATTGTTCTTCGTCTCGTCATGACGCCTCTCGAGGCTCTGCCCGCTGCCCGGAGTCGATTTCGAGGACTTCAGGGTCGAGTTCATCGAGTAATTCGAGCCCACGGACTCGTTCGGATCGGCTATGAAGAGACGTTTCGCGACGCTCTTGTGACCCCGCGACAATTCCGGAATTGACTGGCTTCTGTAAAGAGGATGGCAAATCCTCGTCGGACTCGGACCCACGCTCTTCTTCAGCAACGTCGCTGGCTTAGACCCGCTACCACCGCTCTCCACTTCTAGCTCTACATCGTACGGCGAGGCGTAGCTCAGGATCGTCAACGCGTCCTCGTATACCATGTTGCGGAAGCTGATTTTCACGCTGGAGATACGATCACCTGCAATGAAAAGAAAAGAGGAGTGACGAGACGCTCTTGGTAACGCGTAGAATGTAATCGCGGGAAAAATTATTTCGCTTTTTATTTTGTAACGTTTTATTTTGTAAAAATGAAAGCTTATTTTACAACATACTATGATCATTGTGAAATTCCAATTTCAAATATTACACGCGAATTTGGATCACGCATTCCTGGTCGTGGAGGTAAACGATTGAAAGTGCATTAAATTATCAGAAGAAATCGAAATCTCAGGAATTCCAGCCGTGATGTTCCGCGCACGAACGGAAAATTAGCTCTACCTCCAAGTAATTGTCGGATAAAGACACTTTTCGTTGTAAATTACGCTTTTAACTCAAGATTGTAAATTTGTTGAGCCGTTACCTTTGCAAAATTGGGCCATTCGGCATCATAGTACGATACTCAACTTACGCCAGCAAGTGCACTTTAATGAGAGCCTGATACCTCATTTTAATCGTCTCACGACACGCATTATCAAATGCTCGAACACGGTGGTAACAGTGCTTTCACTGTGGAATGTAGGTATGTGGGTGATTCTCAGATCCGCAGACGGCTCTCGTCGAGAGAGAGAGATATGTCCATCCGTTAATTGAGGTATTGAATTATAATTCGTTCGCTTATAATCACGGCAATCGCTTTTTCTCAACAGAAATCGTGTTCAATCTCGGTACGATGAGCGAAGAGAAAATTCTCACTACGTCATCATCGTGTGCAACGATAACGAGATTAAGCGTGAAAATCTAATCACAAGAGGATATACTTATATATATATATATTTTTTTTTAAACAAGAATCAAAGATTGAATACAAAGAAAACTGAAGAAAATTATAAAAAACTGTACAGTATAAATGCAAAACTATATAAATATATATTTCAAAACTATAAACAGAGCGCACACACATCCAGAACTTTAAAACTATATCTAGAACTACATAATCGTGCCAAAAGTTCTGTTCCTAAAAATAGATTTATTTCATAATTAAAATAAAAAGCGACATGAAACGTATACAGACCGTTTGAGGAAATTTGTGACGGACATTTTTAATAATTATGATTATTCTTGTATTATGATTGATCGATTCAATAAAATACATGTACATTTCATTTATCGTTTTTTTATTTTAATTATAAAATAAATTTATTTTTCTTAGGAACAGAATATATGGCACGACTATGTATACTCTTGGAATCGAAAGTGGAATAAACTTTTGCGAATTTATCTTCGACACACGTTGCCGATAAATGTTGGAACGCGCGAGACGCTCGCAAAATTATCGCGGGACAGAGAAGGGCTTCGTTTGACAATACTGACCAGGGTGTATCCGTCCGGATTCGGATGCGGGTCCGCGATGCAGCAGATCCTTGACGAAGATGCCCTCCCTCATGTTGCCGCAAACGTTGAAGCCCAGGCCGGTGAAGTCACGGCTACGCAAACTGACCACGCTGACCCTGGTGGCCTTGGGCTGTAGCAAGAAAACAGTCGGGTTGATTGTTACACGGGCGATGAAAACTCCACTACTCTCTCACCACGGGAGTCGCATTATTGCGTGTGGGTCGTGCTCGCCGATCACTGGGTGTATATGTATGTACGTGTATGTGAGATATGATGGATTCGTTGAGTCCGCTATTCCCGAGCGCGATTCGACCGAGAGGCGATCAATGAACGGGAACCTCGCCGATGACGAGCTAATAACCCAGGGACAAGTGGATGAAGGAGAGATACGTCATATTCTTATGAAAGAGAAGTCGTGTCCATTGACGATGTTATTACGTCCGGCTGTGTCATGTACGTATACAATATCCAGCTGGGACATATAAATTGCGACTGATATATATCCGAATTTCCGGATCCTGTCTTAATAAAAACGTGACGCGAGACGTGAAACGAGACCCGTTCGGACCGCGCGGACATTTATTCCAGATTATTCATCTTCGTTGGCACAATGTGTTCTTTTATTTGTAAAATTATATCGTCTTCTCATATGTTTATATTTAATCTCTTTTCATTTTTATTTTAAAATTTATCTTTATTTAATGTGAATATTTTAATAAGCACGATACATGATATTCTGATAATAACATTCAAATATGGGTACTCCTGGAAATTGTTCTGAATCCACCGTTTCCTCTGCAAGGAGAATATTTCGAAGTCAGATTACTTAGATCATGGAGATTTATAAATATTACATACCCGCCTTCACATTCGCCTCATCCTGCAATTATTACGTCGTTATTATCGCGTGACTAAACAAGAACTATTATCACTATTATCGTGACGCTTCAAGTTCAATCGCGGAATTTATTGCCCACCTAGCGCGATAATTCAATCGTTCAGGCCGATAATGATAATATTCAATTAAATCTGCACACTGAGGTATCATTCCATCATATTATGTATTTGTACAGAATAAACCTGTATTGTCTTAATGCGGAAAAAATCAATCGTGATGCATTTAAAAGATATTGAACTGCCGAGATGAGCTGTTTCATTTCAATATCAAACAAGCTAAATCTAAGTGATTCAATGTTAATCGGTATATCTTTTTATCTGTCTTTTTTAAATCCCTCTGAATACCGAGAATAAATGTAATGCTTTTCTCATCAATTTCTTAATTATTTTACTATAAAACGACATAAAACAGACTGCTGTTAAGTAAGATCGACTACCGATCATGAATGACAAATAAAGTAACATTTCTGTATTTACCAAAAAAAAAAAAAAAAAAGAAAAGACAGAGAGCACTTACTCCGACGCAGGAATCGTCGAGGGTTCGGCGTTTGTCATTGCGGACCGCCGAACCGAGGCCCAGGGATGACCAGGGTGTGGACCATCGCGTGGAGTCCTTCGCGGATGTGTCCCCGGATACAACCGATGACGATCTCTCCGTGACGCGGCCGACCGGCGCAGGCGTGGCGTCCTTGAAGCAAGGATTATCGAAGGCGTAGGCATCCTCGGCGATCTCGGGATCTGTCACCAGCACCAAGTGTTTACCTGCGAAAATAGGAATAGACGGTGACTATTCCGTAATTCGACCAACCGGGGATGAAGATCGACGATCGGAAGAATATCTTCTAAAACGCGGGATATCTTCACCTGTCCTCCGGGAAAAAAGTCTTAACAATTTTTTGCAACTCTCTCTTTCTTTTTTAAATCTCTCTCGGTATATCGGGGGCATTTAAAAACAAGGACATACGCGAATCTGCCCAGAGTCATCGTGAAGCTCGTTCATCGCTCGTCACACCCGCGGCCACAGTATTCGCGCGCGGCATTCGCGCGGATATACGTCGCGGCACGCTAGTAGAATCGTAATCGCGACATGACTCATTAGCGTGGTACGTTACTTATAAAACGTACTAGGCGATCGCGCGCATCTCTGGACACGCGCGCGCGCGCATCCAAATACGGTGTAGCCGGCGTATCAACAGGAAGGAAGCGCATTCCTCGAAACCGCCCGTGTCCCGCTACGTATCCGATATCTCTATCCACCTGACCTGACCGTATTCAGACATAGGATGTATGATACATTAGTGTCGGACGGCTGCGCACACGACAATCTCTCTCTTCTGTCTCTCTCGCGCGCGCAGCTCTTATTTTATTTTAATTGCATTTTTTTTTCTTTTTTTTTTTCAATTATTTTATTTTTATTATTGTACGTGCATTATTATAGTTTATGTTATACTGCCTATTTTTCATTTTGTAATAATGTCTTTACGTTTTAAGCTTTTAAGGGGACGTAGTCCCCAGGAGCTTCGCAATGAATGACGATTCGATTCGATTCTCTCTCGTCCCACTTCCCCTACGCAATCGTTTTGTCCGCTTACACGTAGTGTAGCAATTCTTAACTTAATTGAATTCCCAAGAGGGGAATCCCCTCATCATGTCTTCTTTTCTAAATTGGATACCATCGCAAACGGCGAATTGTGATGGCGCACCACGTGCAAAGACATCCTCGTTCGGGACTCAAACGCAGGCATTTACCACGGGCGATATATTCCCAAGCGCGAATTTATGCGCGAGTAAAAAAGGTTTATTTCTTTCGTTCGCTTTTTTTACTCAATCGTATGCACGCACGACGTTGCGTAAGGGATGTCCCGGATTTTTCCCTGGCGCGGCGCGGCGCGGCGCGGCGACACGACGGGCGCGGCATTCCTCGAGTCCGCGCGCTTTCGCCGCGCGCGTTTTTGCGCTGCACCTACGCATTTGTTTATTTATCGGCGTCCGCGTGTTCGCGCATACACGCGCGCGCGCAGGAGTTGCGTGTACACGTAGTATCAGTTCCTCTCTTTTTCTCCCTTTCTCTCTCTCTCTCTCTCGCTCTCCCGCCTCGTCGTTTCCTCTGTATTACGTAACGCACAATGAGGCGAGTAATCGTGCCCGGTATGCACAATCGAGGCGACGCCGCGACTTGGCAGGCTGCGCCGAGGATCGACTGAAGGGGGAGAAGAGAGAAAAAAAAGTAGGAAAGAGAAGGAAAGCTCTTGTTAAAGAGGAGCCGGTATAAGAATTTACGGCGCGTGCCGACGCGCCGTATATTTCCACGTCGGGTAAATCCTGCCGAGTAATAAATGAAATACTTGAGGCCGCGCGCGTGTCGCGCCAGGCTCGCGTTTTCTCGATGCAGATGCGCCTGGGGGCAGGGGGTGGGGGAGGGGGAGGGGGGCATCGATATGCCTACCGTAAAACGACGCGCATACTTTCGCATTGCCGATGCGCGATACCGCGAAACGGCGGGCTCGGCTTGTTGGATAGAATTTTTCAGGGAGAGGAAAGAAAGGGAGAAAGAGGAAGAGAAAGGGGCACACGTGCGGTTCTGCACGCGACAGGAGTAAAACGGACGAAATATTTTGGCGAATATAGCGGAGACGTTTTTCTTCAAAGCTACATCGGTGTTTCCCATTTCGGGGAAATTCCCCGTTCCCCCGGAAGATTGATAATAATAAGAATGTAATTCGGCATATAACGAAGCACTTTTTGATGAAATAAAAGTAATTTAATTTTCAGCTTCCTGCCCCGTTTATTCATTGTCAGTAAAGTTAAACAATGTTTATTTCTGTTAATTAAGTTGATTATTTCTATAATAATAATTTTATATAATGTTAATATTAATTAGTAGACATCGGATTTTTTATATGCAGATTGATGGAAAAAAGCAATCAATAACTAAGATTGTTATTTATAATATCCAAAATATTTATACCTAACATATGTTGCAGTACGAATATGTTGGATATTATAAATATCATAATTTTAGTTATTAATTGCTCTTTTCCACCAATCTGCATATAAAAACTCCGATGTCTAATTAATTAGCTATTAATAATACAAACATTCTTTTTTTTCTAGTCAATTACCGTAGTTTTTCTCACAATTACTGACACTAAATGCAGTAGCCTCGAATACGTAATGTTTGGCATGTTACGTAGCCCATTGAACGGCCGATATACGCAATTCAGCAATGTGTCAGCATACTAAACAAGCATTCTGTTTTCCATATTCATGGCTTGAATGACAGAATTCCGCGAGCGGCTGGCGTACTTTCAATAAAAACGGGCAAATTTAATAAAAGAACCGAGAAAACGTTAACAAATCAGTATAATGTTCAGCATAAATGTTATCTTAATTAATTTTCACAGAATTAATCACAAAACGATATAAAAACTGCATAGACAGAGATATGTGATTTTTCTAATTCTCTCTCTGATTAAGATCTAATGAAATGAAGACGTATCTATCGGCGAATGAAAGAAAAATTATTTCTCGCGGTTCTATCTTCGCTTGTGCGTCTTATCCCGATGATATCCTTCACAGACGCGACTCGTCCACTTTTTACGCAGGAGGCATCGTCGGCCTCCTGTGTAAAATCGTCGCTTCATCGAAATTCGAAAACGATGAGGTGTGCGGCAACAGCGAGGTAACGTCAACAGCTCTCTAACGGGGTTACGGCGTGTCGCATTGTTTTTTGCGGCGTGCATAAAACGCGCTCGCGGCGATACGACACGGTCGAGGGATACGAACAGATATACGAATGGCCATAAAGGCGCTGTTCGCAGCGACTATTTTCCCTCTGTCTTTCTTCCTCTCGGTTCAGACCGAGAGGGATTTCTTATCGGGACACCATCGCCCACCGTGATTGTGACGCTACGCCTCTGCGAGGGACGCCAATGGGCGCATACCATGGACGCCAAGGTGAGCTAGCTCGCTCTCTCTCACCCTGCGTCTTCCTCTCCTCCTCCTCCTCCTCCTCCTCCTCCTCTTCTTCGCCGTGAGCTTCGAATCGCGATCCACACACCCTACCATTATTTCCGACCGCGTTGCTCTTATCGAGATCCGACTGATCTGCTTCTCGTTTCGTCTCGGAAGCCCCTCTCGGCGGGACGCCGACATAATCTCGGCCGCGGGTGACACTTCTTTTGGAAGGAAAACGTTTTGTTACGGTGAGTAGTCTAATGAACACCTGCAGGGATAACGAGAAAATGCTCGATAGTGGCCTCGCCGCGAAAACAGTTCGCGATGAAGTTTGCATGACGAGATATATTTGATATATCTGTAATATTTAATCGATATGTGAAATTATTTTTGAAAAATTATATTAACTTAAGTGGATTGTTCTTCGATTATTGTTGCCGAATTAATTTATCGAACTCTCTTAATTGCCTCGGGGCGAGTTGCGAAGAATATAATGAGATACCAGGCGGAATTTTAAAAGTCCGCGGAGATACCATTGTTGCTTGCGGATCTTCTCAGCGATTAAAACGCGCTTTACTTATGTGTAAATATTTAATGTGCTAGTTTCGTGACCCACCGCCGTTTACAGGCAACAGCATGACGTGATGATGTCGAGCGTCGTGAAGATAATGGCCTTTTGCGAAAGAGAGCCCGGAACGCGTCTCTTAAGTGGAGAGGCTCGCGGAATATCTCGGTCGCACACGTTTCTTGAGGCATTTTTTTTTCTCAAATTCGCCACGCAGGCAGATAATCGGCAAAAACGTCGCGAACTCAATTCGATGCAAAACAACAGATTCTGATTGACGACAATTTCGATGTTATTATCCTAATTGCACGGTTCTCAGTGCGACGCGATTCTGCAACGTAAAATTTAGTTCATGTACAGAAAAGAAGAAGTGTCAAATCAACACTGATATACGCAAGAATATATAATCTTGAAATGAGATTATATTGCGTTAAACTAAGAAAACTTGCTTGAATGAAGTCATTTATATAGTTAAACGAAGTTTTATGTAGCCGTATCAAGAAAAAAAGTTGAATTAAAAAATTGAAATTCTTATCAGAAGATTCTTGCGTACATACAAGTATGTATATCAGTGTTGATTTGACACTTCTTTTTTTTCTGTATATTCGGCAGAAACGTAATGCAAAATACGTACAACCGCGACTTGCGTAAATAGATCGTTTCGGTTCTCAAGGCTAACAATAAAGTGCAGGAAGATAAGCGAAGAGACATTAGGAGAACTAAATCTGTGTCATAACCGCTGGTGTTAAACAATCATAAATAAAACCGGTTACTTCGAGCGAGTTTCAATCAGAGTGGGTGCGTATAGTGTGCGATGGGTGTAGCCGAGCTTATTTTCAAATTAAAATTATCTATGTGGATTATACTAACAATGAATCACTTCGAGTGTCCCATATTTCGTAGAATCGCTCTCTTTTCCGTCGATAAACGCCGCGCTATTGAACGAGTTGCGGCGCGATATCTTCCGCAAATGAATTAATCAATTCGTGCGGCATTACGTCTTCGAGAAATGTCCGTGGAGTCGTAGAGTCGGACATAATTTTACACCGGCATGATTCACGCAAATTGCGACTCGTTCGGAACGCGTCGTTGCCGATGCGAAATGGTGCGAGTTTAAGGCATTCGCGCATTCAAAAATAGATCAGGAATGTAGGATAGTATCTTTAGATGCTGCACTTTGTTTTCAAAACAGGCATGACTTTAAAGATTGAACCAAAAAACGCTCTTTTTTCTCTCCTGTTAGATCGCCGTGAGTGCCGCAGTCTAGATTACGGAAAACAGATGCTTCTCTCCGTTATTTTGGCTTAAGAAAACTTTCCGGAGAGATTCTCCGCGCAATCGATCGAACGATTTTTATCTGACGAAAGAAAAGAAAAGTTCGATGGCGCGCTCGAAGAAAGGAACGGCGCGGGCGCGAATACTCTTGTTAGCCTTGCGCAACCTTCCGTGAATTGCGAGAAGAAACTCGGAGCGCGACGCGCCCCGGAGCAGCACGCGCAAGCAATTCCGTCCACACTCCAGTGATCTGGTATTTAGGTACGGACCTGTGGCCGTATCGCATCGCATCGCATCGCATCGCATCACGGCCGGTTCGCCATTCTTCAAGGTCACGTAGCATCGGCCGAGGTCGCTGGAGCGGCGCGGCGCAGAAAAAGACGGTGCGCCATAAATATCGGCACGGTACGTGACGATCATCGGCTTCACCTCGTTCCACCGGTGGTCCAAAGATGGATGTAAGGCGTAGCGGGGATCGAAGACGGGGATCAATTGATGCGGCACCCGGTTGCATGTGGCTTGACCCGAACGGAGATCCAGAATGGATCGCAAGCCGTAAAATAAAACAGTTCAGAAACAAGAAACGTCACGTTTTCTCTTTCGCGAACGACATACCTAATGATTTTGGTGAATTATTTTCCCCGCAATGTCTGATCTCCTTCTGCTTTTCTATCAACGAATGGCGGGAAGAGATCGATAAAAATGTATTTAAATAATTTATATCTCTGTAAATTGTATTTTTAGATAGATCGACTTCCTAAATGCGATTATCATGATTGCTCCCTTGATCCTTTCACGGTCGATGTTTTTCAAATAAGATAATGTGGATTAATGTCATACTCTCTGATTCAATGATCATTCTCGAAGGTCGTTTGAGTAGTATGATAGTGCGGGAATGCTGATGATAAGTAATATCGTCGATTCATCGTCGATCATCACTCATCGTCGTCTGTAGACCGAACTTGATCTCTTGGCCTCTATTCGATCTAATTCTTCACGGTAAATATAACAACGGTGTCACTTTGACAGCGGTAAACATGTCAAAATGAGTCACAGGATCAAAAGTATTTTGCATCAAAGTCTCCTACGCGCGCGTGTACAACTGGTAACTCACTGCATTTTTATCGTTTGTAAAAAAGATGTATGCGAAGTTTTGCGACCTCGATTACATCTTGTACAATTAGTAGTTTTTACCTGAAACCGAAATTATACGTTATTCTGAATATCGTATATAGATATTACGTGCGTTTATCGCTTTGCATCGATCTTTTTTTATTAAGCGTACCGCAACTTCGCAGTCGTTCCGAAAACGACTTGATGATTTGCTATTACCGCTAACGGTTACGTCGATCGACAATCAAACGGTTCTAAGGAGAACGCCTTTTTAGAATCAATTCCACCGTGGCGATTTTGCTGGCAAGATAAATAAAGATAATGAGTCGGTCGTGGAACGTGTAATCGATGCTACGCGTGGCAGTTTGTTATAAACTACACATATATATAGATATATACATTCCATAGATTAGAAATTATTGGCAAACGTTATTAACTTGATTCTTGTCTAATCTGGATTGCATTTGTTTTATCACGATGCTAGCATTAAGATCCACGTTGTGAAACCCTGTTCAAGGACTCATTATCCTTTAAAATATTAATGGTATATATGAATGAGCCAATTCTCTTCAGACAAACAATTAAATCACATTATACATATATAAATGTAGATCTTTCTTTGCATGTTCATGTTACACTCACTGAGTTCATACCGACTGAGAACAAAATTTTCTCCAATTTAGTAAATATTAGTTTGCATACAATTGTGACTCCATTTATTAAAATGCAAAAAATTTTCCTTTTTTTAAGTAAATTTTTTTCTCAGTAAATACATATATACTAATAAGAAGGAAAATTTTCTTCATTTTAGTAAATAGAGTCACAGTTATATGCAAACTAATATGCATTACTAAAATGCAGAAAATTTCTTTCTCATCAGTGTAATATGTGAAAAATATGAAAAAAGGCATACGTAGCGAAGAGCCAGTAAGGTTCTTCCTAAAAGGGGCGCTTTTCAATTTTTATTAAAATAACAAAAATGTACGCAAAGACATTTAAATCATTGTAAAATCTCCAATGAAGTCATCGCGAAAGGATTACCTAAAGCGAAGACTCGTGAGATGATGGGACAACAGTACCTAACGAGTCATGGACTCGATTGCGGTTCAACGTTGTAAATGTTGTAAATGTTATAGAGCTCGCTAAGTTCTCTCTCTCTCTCTCTCTCTCTCACACACACACACACCGTTACTAGAGACGCGGTGCATTCGATAATGCACCGGTTCAGCCGCTACTATCCACATTATACAGGCAGCGTACTCGGATTCCTGAGGACAGCGGGGGAAAGGAGCTATGCAAGGTATCAGGGATCAGAGGAAGGGGGGCCCCCCCTGAGGCGGCTCCACCAAGAGAAGGGAGACGGGGATCGCGGCGTGGCGTGGCGCTGCGCGGCGCGGCACGTCATGGTAGGGGAATGACAACAGCCGTGATTATGCAGAAATGCGAGGCGTGGCGTTCGTAAAAGGAGAAAAAAAAGAGACGCCTTAACCGAAGTCCGTATATTCGTGTCGCGGCCGCGACGACGATTGAAACGCGCGTTTAGGACCGCAGGACGGAGTCCAACTGTCCAAATGTTCTCTCGCCTCCGAAGAGAGAAGTGGAGAACGTCTCTTCAATTCGTCTTGGGAAGACGCGACGCGGCGACCGGCGACGTCGGCGATCGAGGGAGCAATATAACGGGAGAAACTCGCGTAACTCTCGCGTTTTCTCACCCACTTTTTCCAGGGACGTCGCGCGGTCTGACGGAATCGCCGCGGTTTGTTCCGCTTCGCGGCCGAATCGGGAATGCGGTGGGTTCGTTGCGTCGCGCTTATTCCCGCGTGGATGCGCACGTGACGCGGCACAGGATAAGCGTGAAGATATCGTGAGAAATTGGAGAAATAAGCGGCGGGAATTCGCTACCCTTCGCGCCCCTGCGCGATCGGAGTCCCCGAGTCGCGACGACGCCGACGCAACGGCTATGCAACGGTACACGAGAGAATAGTTCGTTTATCTATTACATATGCTCGGTCGCGTATCGACCACCGCTTGTGTCTCTTCACTATTGCTTCATGCCGTTTATTGATTGTATCGTACATTTCAATTCTTATTAATTGTACAATTATCCTTATCTCACTTTTGTGCTACACTATTAATAAATTAGTCAGAATATCTGTATTAATAGCTCGCCTTAGGAGACAGGAGAAGGAATTGGGTGAAGAAGATTGTTTAGATAAGAAAGACGGATAAGAGATAAGGAAAGAAAATAAAGCTAAAGGAATGTAGAAATTTATAATATGGCAAAAGAGGCTAGAACAACAATACAATAGCGAGATAATGTAATAGCTAATAGTATGACAAAAATTATAATGATTAACATTTATGTAACTTAAAGCAGCAATCATTTTTGTCAAGTTGAAAATAGTTTTTGTAAACTCTTCCAAAGAGCTTCCAAAAAGGCACGAAATAAATATCTAATTATCTATATTAATAGCTCGCGCTATTTTGCATTTCGCGGCGTCTCGGTCGTGACGATAAAAGGCACAACGCCTTACTATGGCATTTTCCTATCTCGCGCTCTTGTATGATTACGACCATGATACAATGTAATAATTGTAATAGGTACTGTAAGTTGGAAATAATTTTTGTAAATACTTCCAAAGCCAAAAAGTACGAAATAAATAATATTATCTGCCTATCTATCTATAATAATCTATATTAATAGCTATTTTACATTTCACGGCGACTCGATAGTGACGATAAGAGGCACAACGCCTTGCTATGGCATTTCCCTATCTCGCGCTCTCGAGAGCTTATTGTCGCATGTCGTAGTCACATGTCGCCGCAGCCACCATCAGGCTTATAACGCGGCAACGTGCGCGATAACGCGCCATTATCATCGTTATTTACACCGCAACGCGCGTCGCGGCGAAGTGTACATACAAACATACCGCGTGCCTTCGTTCGAGGCGACCGTCGACGGCGGCGGTTCGTTGTCGCCGTTTAACGATCGGAACGCCGCATTGGAATCCCGGCGGCATCGATAATAAAATATCAAACGACGACACCTGAGTTACGTCTTCATGTGACGAGCGAGCGACCATGTTCTCTCTCGCCGCGATTTACCACGGAGCTGAATTAATATCCCTGCGAAATCCGAAAGTTCTGTCACACAGGAGCAACTCTTATTCATTATTTGTTGCATATTTTCAAATATTTTCGATTTGTCGCTACGAGGATACGTCGATCTCATCGCGCAAATCGCGAGTCCCGGAGGAACGTTGAAAACTATTTTCGACGCGTTAAGAGAGAGAGAGAGAGAGAGAGAGAGAGAGAGAGAGTCCTGTCGATTTTTACTTTGCACTCAAGGCTGTGTTCAGTAACCTCTATCCTAGTTTACGACTTTGTAATGACATGTTAATCTCCGGTATCACATGCGCGCGACGGAGTTAGTCGAGATAGTTGAGCATTATAATACCTTCCGTTCGCTGAGCACGAAACTCGTGTTGCCACGTGCACGTAGAAAATCAAATTACACATGAGAAAGCGCTCGCGCGGAGATGCGTGACTCGTAAATCACGCTTCGAAATGTGAAGAAGAAACGTTGCGCGGAAAAGTAGGAGACTTTCATAAACGAGACGATGATCCCCCTCCCCCTCCCCAACCCACGGTTGGTCTCGTTAATCCGAATCGGAGCAGAGCACCGGGTAGAGCAACGTGGGATTGCTTTTCATTATATAATTTCGTGCGGCCGTGTGGCTAGGAACACCGCGTATATTGATCTCGACGGAAGATAAAAAAAACTATTCCTCGTGTTCTTTCACGTATCATAATCCGTTTCGATCGAGGAATAAGTGGGGTCGAATTGTATGAACGCTGGGGGGGAGCACAGAAGTACGACACCGGATTATTAAAAGATATATTTATTATATCTTCCTCCTGGGAAGATAAACGTATCCCCCTTCTCCGCCGTTCCGCATGCATCAGAGTGAAAGAATAATTGTTTCGCAATTTGCATGGATGTGCTAAATATCTTCGGCATTTACTAATGAAATGCAGTTATTTAATGGGACGAGAGAGGGATTGATCAATGCGGAAGAGATACCGCACGAAAAGAATGGTCTTGCTAATGTATCTGAATATTTAGTTAGACGAAGATCTTAAAATAATTTTACGGGCTATCAAAATAATTATAATGAACGTTCAAGCTGTTGGTAGAACGTTCAAAACTTTTTGCAGCATTATTATCATATTTGAGCGTTCTATGTATATAATTATTTTGATAACCCAACTAAATTATTTTAAGATCTGTGTATTTATCTAAATTTTTTGATACTTCAGCAAAACCCTTCTTTCTATGCAGTAATTTGTTGCAGAGCGCGTACGTTGCGAAGAAAGTCATCTCTAATGATGCTTCTTGCTTCAATACCGTAATACCGTATTGAATTCAATAAAAATTCAACAGTGGGAACATTAATTAATGAAAATATTTTGTATGCGACCTTAAGAGCAAAATTTGTAAATGTCGAAAATTGGAACGGTTATCGATCTGAGGTGTCAATTACTATTGTCAGTTTGACATATGTTATATTATATTACAACAAAAAAATTTCCAATATAAAATCTAAAATATATGTACAATGTTTTATGTTTACAATAACAATATACATTGTTACATTTAGAACATTCATTTAATTTCAAAAAAACTCGAGCAGAACATTTAAAACATTTTCACCATTCACATTCTATAAATATTTATACTTGTAACGTGTAAATATTTAAAGTATTTCAAATGTTTTGCTCAATATTACAATAAAATAAAAATAGAAAAAAAACTTTGGAAAATCGTTGAGTATAAGAGTAATGAAAACATTACATTTCTGATTTAAATTGTCATAGATTTCCCGATCAGAATTCATAACCTTTTTGAGAAATAGGACTGGGTACCAATTAGATTCCAGTTTTCTATGTGGAAAATAATTCTGTTGTCTACTATCTAATATAATAGAGAAATATGTGTCACATGATATGCAATTTAATAAAGCATGAATAATATGCAAGCAAATACACTTCCTGTGTTAAATTTCAAACAATTATTTTTTGTTAACAAAATCGAAGAATAAATAGGCTCCATTACTCGAAGATGTTTCCGCACCTTTATGTACAATTTTAAATTTCATCGATGAGTAAATACGAGTATGTTAAGAGGAACGCGTTTACTATTATTATGTAAGAGGTGCGTGTCGAGTGACAGTAGGTTGTCAGCCGCCAGTTTTATCTTTTACTGCATCGTCTACAATTGGTAGCCTTCGCGTATTGCCCTACTTTAGATAAGAGGCTCAGATACACGCCATTTGTCGTAATTTTCCGCGTGCTTTTATTTTTATTTTCTCAAATTTTAATAGAAATTCTTCATGCGAATTTATCGTGCAAATTTATCATGCAATCAAAAAATGTATCGTGCAATGCCGTTCTTCGTGCATCTTTCATTAGTATAGTCAGAATCGTTATGAAATTTGTAAATTTAGCTAATGAGAACTTTTAATTAGTCGAGTAATTTTTGCTATTAATTAGACGTATTGTTCTTTAAATAATTTAAAACAGCAGATCACGTGATATACGAATCAATTTCTCTTCGTCATTCTATTTTACTCTTTATCAGCATCAAAGGAAAAATTTATCGAAAAAGAAAGAGAGAGAGAAAGAAAAGTCGGGGAAAAACGGCACACAAAACGTAAATGAATGCCGCGGTAAACGAAAAGTTGGACGAAGTACCGCTCCACGGAATTGATCCGTGCAGAACTGAGGTGAATCGATCAACATTCCCACTACGGTCATTCTCCTCGGAAAAATGCGCGTCGGTAGTTGCGAAAATCACGGAACACCCGGTGTAAGGCGGACCGTACGTACGTGTTCGCCGAACTCCGTTCTGCAAAGTCGAGTCGCGAAACCCGTTCGCCGATATCTCGCTCATACGCGGGCAAGATAAAGCGGCGGCTCCTATGCGGTCCTGCATTCTGCGCCCGGATTCCGCGAGTTCGCTCCGCTTTACCTCCTTCTCCCTCCTTCTCTTCTCCGCCGTGCGGTTCAATGGAACCGCGCGTACAATCCAATTTTGCCTGTACAGTGCCATTGCCGTATAACGATATGCAGTTACTCTTTCCTCTCTACCTACGCTTACGTCTCGCCATGGCTCTCCAGAGAGATGGATGGTACCTGCCGAGGTTTGGCACACGTGTTCGAATCGATCTTGAGAAAGATTGCGCGATTAGCCCTAATCTTTTTGAGAAAACGAATCTCGAAGCTAATTAAGATGGTAAGAGGTCAATGAAAATCTCAGTTTATCAATTTAAGTTAAGGATTCATTCTCGGCCCCTTAAAAAGAAATGGAACTACAATTTTCAAACTATTTTCAAGCGAATACTTATAATAATGCATAAAACTGGACGGTTTTCTAAAAAGTGTTACAAAATTCTACTCTGATGTAAATCTAATTTTAAGTTAAAATGTCGCAAAAAATATTCTATAATTTTTAGGAGGAAAAATAAGTTATTGGTTAGGTTCAATTTTATAGTATATTTACTAGCATAAGTCGCAATCATCCTCAATTATACTTAATTATACTTAATTTGAGTCATTTTTAACTATTCCTACAGGTAGTTAAAAATAAAATTTAACTAAAACAATATTAATTTAACTAAACTTACTAAATGAAGGAAAAATAATACTGTTTTGTGTTAAAATAATAAATTTCGACACACATGGTAAATTAAAAATAACAAAATGTTATTTAACTCAAGGTATTGGTTTAAATTTCATCCATTAATATTTAATAGCGAGAGAAGAATCGTCCATCGTTGGCACAATGTCATCGAATTCGCGCAAACTTGCGGCCAAGTCTATAAAATTGGGTAAAAGAAATTCGATGGTGTGTGTGTGTGTGTGTGTGTGTGTGTGTGTGTGTGTGTGTGTGTGTGTGTGTGTGTGTGTGTGCCAAGTCTCCTATTCCAAGGAAGGTGCCAAAAGCGTGTCTATTGGATCGTAGTACTCCACTTTATCTCGAACAGGAAGACGTTATTACCGCTCTAATCGAAACTTTGCCGCTCCAGTTGAGACGCTCGAATGGGCGCGCTTCTGCGTCTGATGGAAAGCGAAAACCCCATCGGGCGAGTGGGCTCGGCCTGGTACACCGTTCTTTTTTTCTCCTTTTTTGTACGTCCCACAATGCTCTCGTTTGTGAATGAAAATTGAACAATGCGCACGTCCTCGTGCGCCCGCGCGCTTGTATGCGAGTGATCTGATTACGAGCATATCGTGATTCATGGAACTGCGTCACTTCGTATTAACACAGCTACGTATTTAACAGAATAATACTGTCGATACAAAGAGGGACGTCCTTCCGAAACGCGCATTTGTCCGAAAAAAGGTGATAAAGCGACTTGCACAACGAAATCCCTGTGAAAATAATAGATTCGTTTGCTAAAACCATCGAAGGTTCAAAACTCAGAATCTTATTTTCATTAATTTGCGGGGATTTCATATATAGTAATACGAACATTTTTGTCTGAATAATTAAAAATATGGAAAGATATAAAACGGAGAATAATAAAATATTTCCCACGAAAACGTTCACGTTCAAATAATTAAAAGAACATTGGAAAGTATAGAATAGAAAATAATAAAATATATCAATCTTACAAAATTCGTAATCGCAATTCCAACTCATCGCAGGAGATTTCAATTCAAATCGAGGATGCAATGCGATCTTATTTTTCTTACCGATGATTCATATAAGATTTATCATATTGATATTCTGCATGGTCAAGTAAAGCTTGGAAATAAACAGCTCCCAACATACGCAACGTGCTCCCTCGATCGCGACGCGATCTTTATCCGCGCGTTTATCGCGTCGATGCGCGCGATGTAGGCAACGCGAGCGTATTTCGCGGGTGAGCTATTAATCCATTTTCCCGGCGCATCAAGATTTCTTGCGCGCGCACGCCGAGAACTACTGCCGAGCGAATGGAAGGTGTGTGGGAAACTCGCAGACCAATTCTCATACGAGTTGTCCCAGATTCGAATGCGATTCGCGAGTCTGCGTTCTTTTACCGCGGCCGCGGAATTTCGCGGATGCATCCTCACGTCACCGATAATTTCCTTCGCACGCTTTCTCTCGCTCTCCTACCACTATCATTCCTTCGATCGGACGGAAGAGACATTTAACCCTTCGCGGGTAACGATTTTTAAATGGAAGAGAATGTAACAGTTTACAATATTCCAATTTGTCGTTTTACAACCAGCTTGTACAACGTGATAGTTTTACATGGATGATCTTCAGCGATCTTCAGCTATATATTTTCGTAGAAGGACTTATATTCGCTACGTCTGATGGCTGTCGCCTCTTTCCCGTCACGCGATGCTGCGTGAAAAGTACGATTTCAGAACGGTGATTCAACCTCTTCTGTCCCGAAGATCGACGTGCACTCTCGCGACATATAAGGCGTCAGCCTTAAGATCGCAACTAATCGCCGCGATTAAAACGATGTCTCGCTCTTTTTTACAATCTGTAATCACTGCCCACACCGCCCACTGCCGTAACACCTGTTATGTCCCTGACGCGCCATTTTAATGTGTTTTATTGCCACCTTTACGACACCTCGGGTATATGACCGATTCTATTTTACTTCTCGTAACGATGTACTTTAAATCAATCTCCGCGAGTGTACGCACGTAAAACGGAGAGAAAATTCGTTTAGCCGTTCGAGGAAACGTATAAAAGATCGCGGGAAAAATCTTAACAATGAGACTAATCTCGAGACTAATAATGTTGTCTGTATCGTCACGCGAGTCAAATCGTGTTCCTTGAACGCGAAAAACGTTCTTCGAAATTATCAAAATGTCGCAAATATAATTGAACACTACAAGGAAGACACGTAAATCTCAAAATACCGATAACGTGACTGAAAATAAAATTGTCCGAAAGTTCTAACAGGTCCTTAAAAGATCTTTGGAGAAAACTCGAATCGTTTTCGTTTATCGCAACATATTGATATTTATTTCGATATGTGCGTGTATAAAATTTAAAATAAAATGCCAAATTTACTGAACTTTTATAGCTTCGGTTGGGAACTTGATAAGTAACGGCGGAGCCAAACTGGACGCGACTTGTGACTCGCATGCAAATTGGATTTTGAGACGAGTGATATTTCTTTTTCGATTATTGCGTCTTCTTTTTTCCCGCGGTCCGTCCCGTTTTCGTTTCCCTTCGGTCGTTCGCTCCAATTTTATATTAATTTCGCGCGACCCTCCCTGGAAAGGTCCGGCTCTTTGTGTCGTATTAGATGTCTCAAAACATCCGATAGGATCGATACGCTCCTCCACACGACAGAAGAATAAACAGAGGATAGCCGTTACGTGTAAACTTAACGACAGCCGGACAACAACCAGTATATAGCGTGTTACGTTCGTGTCTCGTTGCCGCATGTACCGGGTGTCTTTGCTCTCGTGCCGGGCGTATCGCGAATGTCTGTATCTCTTCCGCGACGACGGACGATGTCTCATCGTCTCATGCGACACAGACGGCTACGTCCCGATGCTTATGCAAGCGTCGGAGCATCGCTGCATCGTCCGGATCACGCGCGATCCGATTCTCGCAACGGCATGCGACTATATACGTGAAAGTAATTTATTACCGCGGGAGAATCGGACGGTTTAAGCGCCGCGTGTTTCAGCACGCGAACACGCGTGCAATCGTGCACACAGAGATTACCGGGTGTCCCGCGTTCGAGAGGAGTAAAGGCCGAGTCGCGCGTATCCTAACACAGCCGGGACCGAACCGACAAGGATATGACGGAAGCACGTAAGATGAAAGTCCGAACGTAACGAGTCGAGAGTCGATTCTCTATTACGACGTTCATTACATCGAACATATTTGTTTTCGTTTTGAACGTGATATGCGTAACGTGCAGCTCCACATGCAGGAATGTTCTACGTAGAGACATTATACCGTCTCAGTCCACCGGATCGTCCTGATTTAAGTCAAGTTAATTAACTGGTTGATTAACTCAGATTTAATTCCGTTTCACGTTGTTCCGTCTGTTGAAAGGCGTTTGTTAGTACTAGAACTACCGACAATTAATTTCAATAATTTCTATTATTTAAGTACATTATATATATTATATTATATGTATATATATTTTTTTAAGGATGAAAGAGAAAAGTAAATTAATCGTTTACATATTGCAATAAAAGTTGAAGAAAAATTTCAGAAAAATACACTTATAAATTCAAGCAATGTTCATAAAAACTTACAGACCAGTCATTTTGACTATTTTAATTCTATTTTAATTCTATTAAAAACCGATTAACAGATTTGCTACTTTTATCGTAGAAAGGATGGAAGAAGTTCAGCAAGTTTCACGTGCTCCAATTCAAGAGACAGCTTTGGTGTTTCAGTCAAGACTCTTTCTTCGCCGTGGTATTGAATCAATGATTCAAAGGACAGCAACCCTTAGGACTCGCGTAAGTAAGGGTTTTTGACGGTGTGACACCGTCTTAAAAAAACGCGATGCGACGCTCGCACGCATACGCATACGCGCGTATGCGTATCGCCGGATCGTGGCATGCCTCGCGGTGTGGTATCAGACACAACGACCCCGGCGTCCCCGGCCAGGGGACCCGAAGCCGCCGCACTTTCTAAAGACCTTCGCCAGTTTCGCCGAGCTTGTCTATCGCCGGCCGCGAGTACCTCTAAGACGTAAGTACGCGCGCGCGTACAATGCCACCCATTAACGGGCGCCCCTGAGAGATCGGCCTTTCTTTCGACCTATAGCCGAACGGACGGCGCGGATGATCCACACGTTTTCGCTCGAAAACCGGTATGAGGCCGCGCGAGCGCGGTCGATCGACTTGCCGCCGCTTTTTAAGCCCGGAGGTAGGCGGCCGACGTATCCCGCGGCCACGATCAGGAATTGTGCCACCTTGGCCGTCAAGAATTTAAAATTCAGTGCGACACGACCACTCGCGTTCTTCGCCGCTTCTCTCAACGGCAACCGGGATCGAATCTTTTATCCAATAATCGCTTCATGGATTGTTGATTAAAATGGATTGTTAATTATTTACTCCTCTGGCCTCTCGCTTTCTGGCGCGTTTTCGCACCCAGGGATCTCCGTGATTGTGCGGGGAAACCGCGCGTCAGGACGGGACACGACGGTATTGCCGCGGTGGCATAACTTCAGCCGTTTCGACATTTCGCCGCATAATCGCCGCGTAGGAAATCATCCTCGCTTTCCGCTCTCGCAAGGGGCTCTCGCAAGCGGCTAAACGCCGTTGGCCTTCGCGTAACGTCGCCGTCGCGTCGAGAGGACCACAGTGGTATCCCGGTGACGACGCTACGCGCGGGCCCCTTATTTGCCGACGATGATGCTCCCCCGCGCGCGCCTGCCTACACGTAGTGACATTTACAACTTGCACCGCGGTGTGAATTACTTATACTCGGACTCGCATGCGGACACATCACGTCGCAGCTGCATGCGATTTATCTCATATGACATTCGCGAGTTCGTTGAAATGGTTTCGCATCGGGGCTATATTATGTCGAGATTGCGCGATCGAAGACCAAATTGAGGAAAAAGAGTCCTGACTATCACGTATGACCTAAAAATCTTTGTGTCAATCGTTGGAGAACGTAGATCGATAGAAGAGCAATTTATATAATCGAAAAATATTGATACATCACGTAGTATACGTATATGTGTGCGTATAACGTGAATTCTAAGAACTTGTAATATGTAAATTAACACGCACTAATGTAACTTTTAAGTAACATGGAAATTAAATAAAGAAGCGGAAAAAACAGTTTTTTATTTTGAAATTCTCCTTGCGAATTGTTACTTCGCGAATTGTTTTTACTTGAAATATATTCGTCTTTTTTGAACCTCCAAAGTAAAAAATCGTCGGAGTAATTGGTTCGGAATAAAGAGAGCGTGTGATTTCTAACAGCGTGATAAGCGGTGATAAGCTTTAAGATCGCTATGATTTAAACGATAAGCTACAAGCACGAGAGGATTAGAGGCCATATTACAGCACGCAGACCTCTTATTCGAGCGCGCATTTCACCGCTCGAGTGAAATCCATCACATATTGATGGAATTGCCGATCGATCCGCGTATTATTCTTCACAATTGCCCATACCAGCGTTTCCCAACCTGATCTCGCCCCGAAAGCCTCTACAGACCTAGATGCGAAATTGCGAAGCTCCTTTTAAGTCTAACAAGGACACAATAAGGACCTTTCTAAAGCTCGATAGAGAGTTTATGTATGGTAAATGCTTCAAGTCTGAACCTCGAGATTTAACGTTAGAACTACCGACAATTAACGTATATCTATTTCTATTATTTAAATAATATGCTATATTGATACTATATTAATAGTAAATAGTAGTATTTATCAGTTTAAAGTGTTTCCCCCTTCCGTTTTTTCAAAGATAAAAATTTGATAAAAAATGATAAACTAGTCGTTTCGATTGCCTCGATAATTTTAGTGTAAAATTCAAGATTGAACATCTGCCAGTTAATCAATTCGATATTATAAAGGTATATATATCTTAAGGTAATTCCCTAACGCGAACTTTCCGTCACCGCTTTCCATCGTATCGTCGAATATCGAGCATTCGCCGAGGATGAACGAGAAACAGGTAGAAGAGGTAAGATATACCTGGCGCTTCCGCGTTTCTCCTTAGGTACGTAAATCTTGTCGCGATTCGCGAACACTCGCGACGTTGATACCGCGGCTCCTACGTAGGAATTCGCCGGGAAACTAACGTCCTACACACGCACACGCATACGCGTACGTGCACAGTACACACTGGTGTGTTGCTGCTGCCACCGTCGTTACAATGGCCGAGGTATTTCCTCTAAGAACACACGCATTCTTTGCTCCCTTCCGTTTCGCGAAGTCACCGCTGCCTCCGGGAATTCGCGGCCTCGCGGGAAATAACGCGTTAAAAGGAAATTAATCGACGGGTTTTAAATACCCGCTTCTCCATTTCTTAAATTCGCCGTGCGAACGACGACGCTTCCCTCCACGTCGGAAATCCCGATGTTCAGAGCCGGCGACGGAAACGTTAATAAATTCGCAAACGAAAGCGAGATTCGTGGAGATACGCGCGGAATTAATATTCGCACGCGTGTGTGTAACATCGGAATTTCGCCAGCGTCAAATATCGTAACAGATACCCGGTGGTGCACGTGTATATTCGCCACTCGGCGGCGCTCGGCGTGTTAAATTACTTTCACCGGCCGAATCCGTACGTGCGTGGCTGGCACAGGCGACCGAAGCAAAAATCTCGACAAAAGTCCCGGCCGAAATTGTCACGAACCTCTGAAGTTGTGGGAATGCAACCCTAACGGAGATACGGCGACCCTTCGGAGATCGAAGAAGCATCGATCTCTCATTTCAGCTATCGGAATGGAACGACTGGCGCTTATAGATAGCTGTTTACGAATGAAAAAGATTTTTTCGCAACTTTATCACATTCCTGACATACCGTGAGATATCCGAACTATTTAAGATGTTGTCTGAATTACGCATCCGTCATAAGAAAAAAGATTGTTTCGTATCTTCTGTCGAAAATGTCTATTTTCCGTTAAAAAAAAATTGTTTTTCATTATAATCCATAGTCCTTGTATATACTATATTACTAATATTACTATATAGTACTCTACTACATAATTCTAGTAGAGAATTACTATATAAAATGCTAGAATACTTATACTAGAATCATTATAAGTAATTTCACTATAATCCCTAATTTTTTAAGAGAATTTTCCGCCGAGAAATCTTTTTAGCGAAAAAAGTTTTCCGCTGCGACAACCTTCCATATCGAAGATTTGTTTAGAGAATTAGATTAAAGCGACCGGTCGTGCAACGGTCGCTCAGACCGCTCGGAATAAAATTCACGCGGAAACTTGCGTCGCGCGCGACTCGTTACACCAGTAATTCATATGGAAAGTGTCAATACATGTAAAATCACTTTCAATTCCTTTCCCAGAACGCCAAATTTTTCACGTCGCGCAACTTCAAGCGTTTAATCGAACGTGACGCGCAAATCGAACGTTCTAATTACATCGGAACGTTTATCCAATCGTCGTTCAAGCGAATTTCGATTTACATCGAATAAATCGCAAGCGAGTTTTATTTAATAAGAGAATTCATCGGACGGGGAAGAAAATAAAAAGAATACGTATAGCCCCGAGAGTCAATGGAGACACTTTTAAAAATAGCGCCAATTAATGCTCGAACTGGGATACTCATCCAAGTGTGAAGTGCATCCCCTCCCGCCTCCCGCTTCTATTTCTCTGAATGACGTCGGCTTATTGTGCCGCGGCGAACTACGATGCAATCTATCTTTCCTAATCGGAGGAACAAGACTGCATTTTTTTTTTTTTTTCGAGAACAATATATTTTCGAGTGTCATCTCCGAATGAGGGAAGCGATGCGTTTTATCGGACGTCCCTAAATACGTAGAAAACGCTCACGGATTCTCGGCGTTTAAATGGATATGTATTCAAAGAATGCGCATTCCTTACTTTATTTCATTCGTTCACCAAGTCGCTGCTGAGTCCGGGAATTTAGTCTTACGGAAAGTAACGCGTTCTTAAGGAAATCGACAATAAATTTTTAACAATAAATATGCATGAAAGCTATTCTAAGAGCGGCAATGTACATATCCATATAGCATTATAAAATAATTATACATATATATATATATATATTTGTTAGATATATATAACATAATTATGTATAACAAATATAAATAATACAAATAACAAATAAAAAAGTATATATCCATATAACATTATATATATTGTTTTATTTGTTACGTATACCTATAATTATTTCATAATCTCCAAGTCTCCATTTAAATATATTAAATAACTTTGCTGTTTATAAAATAATTCACGAAAGCTCGAACTCGTCCCCTGTAACTTCGAAAGCTATAAAAGAGGTGGAAAAGTGTCTCCATTGGGTCGGTGGATCAACAGGTTGTGAGGTTGAGAGAGACTCACTCTTATGCCGGCGCCACTGCCTGTAGAGAAGCGCGGCGACGGCGAGCAGAAGGATCGTCGTCAGAAAGGTCCCGATCACGGCTCCGGCCACGCTGCCCGCCCCGAAGCAGGTATCCTGCGCTGCCGTTGCTGGTGCTGCTGGTGCTGATGCTGCTGCGTCCTCCATGGCTCGCTCGCTCGCTCGCGCTCAGGCTCAGGTCCGTCTCTCGCGCATATTCTCGCGCGGCTTCAACCGGTCGCGGCGTTCTTACCGCGACTCGCTCTCCTTCCCTCTCTCTCTCTCTCTCTCTCTCTCTCTCTCTCTCTCTCTCTCTCTCTCTCTATCTTTCCGTCTCGTTTTCTTTCTGCCTTTCCTCCTTCGTCGTATCGTCAATTTGGTCGCATAGTTTCGCGCGCGCAAACCGATCCACTCGGGCAAAACGCGAAATGCTCCGAGTGCTCCGACGAAGGATTCACTATACTCTACTTCTATATTTCTTCGTTTATTTTTTTCTCTCGTATTCTACCGATCGGCCGTCGAATGCGAAAATTCGAAGGCGCCTCGCGGGCGGAGGGAAAGCGACCGACCAGTCCGTCGATTATCCGTGACTTTCCTATCCGCGAAAAGTCGCGCGTCAACTTGATGCGAAGACGAACGCGGGCGTTCGAAGCGCGGCGTAAAAATTCGTCGCGCGGCGGACGGTAGGTAAATTGGCGGTGTGGCGAATCGCGGCTTCTCGCCGTTAATAACCAGTTACCACGGCGACGGGAAAGATCGATACGCGAATTCGATCGCCGATTCGCGAGCCGCTAATCCGCGGATCGTCAAACTCGGGATCTCGGCGACGCGCGAACGAAAAAGGGATCTCCCCGCGTCTCAGCCGTCGCGGCGAAGCATCTTTTACCCGTGGGCTTCCGCCGCGGATTTCACGCACCCGTCTATTTGCGCGCGCGGGCCCGCAAATCTCACACGTCGCGCGTAAAAAATCCTCTGCTCACCGCACGTCCCTCTCGCTGTAGCGCCGCGCGACGTACTGACGATTTCTGACGAAGCGGTGGGAGCGGTGCCGCGGAGCGAGTAAAACAGGTAGGCGAGCAACAGGTGCTTCTGACTCCGTCGATGGGGGTTAGGGAGAGGAGGGAGATTGTTGACGCTTCTCGCCATCAGGGCCGGCCCTACGCGGGCGTCCGAACAGGAGCTTTTGTCGGCAGGCCCCAACGAACACTTCCCTACTTACTTGAATCTGCAATCTGCCTCGAATACACTTTTTCATAGTCGCATTTCTTGACGAAATTATCACGTTATTGTTTTTAAATTGCTGTAAATTTTTTTTAAATTATAGTGAGTAAATATGAAATGTGATTATATTTATTTAGAAATTTAAGTAGCTTTACGGCATTTATTACTAGCAGTTTTCGTGATTTTATTAATTGTATTCGTGAAATCTTATGAGTTGAATATTTATATAAATAAAGGAGTGTTTGTGGATTTTTTAATGAGAGTTTTTTTATGATCATTTTGTATTATTTTATTAAAACAGAGAAAGAAAAAGAAGCCAAGCAAATAAATATATTTAACTTACGAGACGATCATTATTATGTAATTAATAAGTTTTATATAATTTTTTTATTGAATTTAATAATAAAATGAAAATTGTGTGATATAATAAAGTGATATATATGATTTTTGTATGAAATCTTTGCCTAATTGTAAGACGATTAATCTTTCTATGTTAATCAATGAGAAATACTAATAGCTTTAATTAAATACACAATTTAAAGTAAATACAAAATTCAACGTTAATAAATTCTTTCTGTCTTTCTATCTCTCATATAGAAGCTTTGCGCTACCATTGCATAATAATATACCACCCAAATATGTTTTAAAATTCAGGAGATAACAATGAGTTGTTTTAGAATCTTCCAGCTTGAATTTGCTTCTCAAAAGTAATTTGTAATCTCGGAATAATGCTTCGTAAGAGCCATTTGAAACCGCAGCGTGAGTATCGTTCCGATAAATACTATATTTTTTCTTCATTTTCGGCCTCCGCACAATGAAAAATATAAGGAACAAGGGACAGGATATTATAGCGATTAGGACTAAAAAACCATAAATAAAGTTGAATGCACGATGAAAAAAATACAAGCAACAGAAACGGAAAATAACACGGGCAATAGATTTTTAACCTATCGGAAGCCGTGTATTAATGCTACACCAGCTTTATTCCTGATTTCTTATTTCTAATCGCTAATATCTGTTTCTTGTTCCTTATATTTTTCATTGTGCGGGGGCCTTTACTGTCGTCGGTGTCCAATCGCCTTACTTCCTGACAAATAGCTCATTCGTCGTTTCCTTTAGAGACGTCGCTAATAGTCAATATACGACCAATCACTATCCAGGAAACTTCCTCGATGTTTCAACCAATAGGAAATAGCTCCCAATTTTTTAGTCGTTGCATCATAAGATCTATTTCTTTTACAGCTGAATTAGAGTGTAAATTAGTTGCAGAAAAAGCAGCTTAATAGTTCTTAATGATTCTTTAATATAATTTCTTTATATACTTAAATCCAACGAGGAACTAAAGAATCACTGAACACTTTTCCGCAGTAAAGTGAATATATATATATATATTTGAAATTTCGCGAAAGCAAGAAGGTATAAGATTCTAGTGCTGTCCAGTGCAGCAATAAAAAACAAACCTAGAGATTTGTTCTTTGCAGGCTAAAAACTTCTTTTTGTTGAAGATTTTTAAACTCGTTCTCTCCTTTTCTTCTCTCCGGCGTCTGATCGTTATTATATGTCTGTACAATTTTAAGTGTAAAGTGTAATACGGTGCAACTACGAAGAACAGATCGAGGTGCCTGCGCACGCGCACGCGCACGCGCGAAGAAACCCGGCTCCTCGCTCCTCGATCAACGCTGATGCGACGTGCTCCGTTCTTCGTTCTTGATCGTTCTCGACGAACATCACGTTTTTGTAAGTATCGACGTTTTGCCGTTGGGTCGGGTGTGAAATAATCGCGATTCGTTAAACGTCGCGCTAACCGACTTCTACGCTGTTCAGAAGAGGCAGAAGCGTATCTTCTCTGTAACCTACTCGAGAATCCGACGACGGAACATGACCAAGAACATGATGAGGAAGCTGGGGATGGAGAATGGCGTCAGCCGCGGGTCCCATGGCCAGGCCTATAAGGACAAGAGCAAGCCCGCGGACATTCGCAGCAGCAATATTAATGCTGCCAAAGGTAAAATTGCGATCGGCGGTCGTTTCGCGGATCGGGATCGGGACGTGCCTCGCAGTTCGACGGGCGGTTATGGAGAACACGAGGTCGAAGAAAATATTACCTTATATAGCAATGGGCGCGTTTCAGCCGGCAAAACGGCTAGCATGCTCGACGAGCAAAATACATTGAACGATAAAAATTGTTAGCTGCTTTGTCACGGCTGGCTGCTTAGCCTATTTTATCTTCGCTTTCTAGCCGATTTAGTTTGTTATTTAAATTGTTTGTTTTTTTTAAAACAATGTTCACTGGTTAGTGGTTAATCTATGCTGTAAATTTTTGCTTATTGCGTAAAAGTTCATATAGTCTTGTGTTTTATTAGTCTTAGTTTACAGTTTACATAGTTGAAATATTTTCAAAATCCATATGTCGTTAATGGGAATATATTATTTTTCAGTAATGATGATGATTTCTAGTATTTTATTTATGTTGCAATCAGTGGACTGTATATACTATGGAATGTGAACTCTTCTCTAGAAGAAACCTGGAAAAACAAAAGGGATGGTGAACCATAACCAGCCCCTTCTTTTCTATTGTACTTTTTGAGAACAATAGAAAACCACTGACCAATCAAAATTCACTAAACGAAGACGGAAGTGATCCCTAATCAACCTATTTTTTTCTTCTTGCCGCCTGAGCTGAGTTCATATTCCAGTATGGTATATAGTTTACTGGTTGTAACAGCCTGTATTACTTTGAAAGAATATGTGTTCAACAATGTACAAGCTGCTGTTAGCCACATAGCATTCGCTCAGCAAACTGCTCTGTCAGCTTGAAAGTGTTTAGTGTCCACAGAGAGCTGATTACTCTTTGTACATTGATGCATTGAATCGAGTCGAACTTAATCATAAAGACAGAAGCAAATGTTAATATATAATAAAGTATGTTTTTGTGTGAGATGGCACTCTTTGGCAAAAACAAGCTTTCCCAAAATATGCTTTTCCCAAAATAAGCAGCCGGCCATGAAAATCTTTGTAGCTTCGTCTATTATTATTTGCGAGATAAACAAATTACAGCAATTACTCTTTTTCTACGATTTGATTACATATAAATTATTATTTTTCTGTAGCTGTCAGCGATGCAATACGTACAAGTCTTGGACCTAGGGGCATGGACAAGATGGTAAATTTTATATTTATTACTTTCATTTAAATTCATATATATATATATATATATATATATATATATAACACAATCATATACATAATATTAATTTATTTTGCACATATGCAAATATGACAGATTCAAGCTAGCAACGGAGAAGTTACTATCACGAATGATGGTGCCACTATCCTGAAAGAGATGAACGTGATCCATCCCGCTGCGAAAATGGTGAGAAATAAATTTCTCGCTTTGAATTTCATGAAATTCTATATTATTTCGTATTCGGCATATATATCCTATGTTTAGCTCGTCGAGTTGTCAAAGGCTCAGGACATAGAGGCTGGCGATGGTACCACGAGTGTTGTTGTGATAGCTGGATCACTGTTAGAGGCAGCGGAACGTTTGTTGCAGAAAGGCATTCATCCCACTTCGATCAGTGACGCTTTTCAGAAAGCGGCATCTAAAGCAGTATCGATTCTGGCACATATGTCCATACCTGTTGACCTTTCAGACAAAGAATCTCTTGTAAAGGTTGCAGCAACGTCTCTTAATTCTAAGGTACGTCTAAAAATGCATTTGGTAATGTTAATAATATCACTCGTTATTGAGATCTCAAAATCTCGGGCACTCGCAACTCGTGCGTTCGCGTAAGAGTTACGGTGCGGTCTCGCTTCGCGTGTACTTGGCGCGAGACACTACCGTGTCTCTTGATTATACTATGTCAGTTTTTATATCCAATTATAAATTGTTACATATATAACGATTCAATACTTGTTATTAATATTAATAAATACTTTAGGTTGTACATCAACAATCCAGTCTACTTGCACCACTCGCCGTGGACGCAGTATTAAAGGTTACAGAAGAAGGAAAGGAAGTGTCAGTTGATTTAAACGTGAGAACAAATTCTTTATAATACTATTATTTAATAAATTAATGGACTGACATGGATTTGCTCATGTGCATTCTCTTTATAGGATATTAAAGTGATCAAGAAGTTGGGAGGCACCGTTGAAGACACTGAATTAATAGATGGATTAATATTTACCCAGAAATCTTGTAATATAAATGGCCCGAAACGTATTGAGAAAGCTAAAATTGGATTAATTCAATTTTGCATTTCACCACCGAAAACTGATGTAAGTATCGTGACGTAACGTGATACAAATGTATTCGTTTTCACGTCTGTGCATAGATGAATAATCGACTTGTAATTTCTAGATGGATCATAACGTTGTTGTATCTGACTATTCAGCGATGGATCGTGTTTTAAAGGAGGAACGTGCCTACATACTGAATATTGTAAAACAGATCAAGAAATCGGGTTGCAATGTACTTCTCGTGCAGAAGTCGGTCTTGCGTGACGCTGTCAGCGATCTTGCGATACATTTCTTGGATAAAATTAAGGTCATGGTGGTAAAAGATGTGGAGCGCGAGGATATTCCTTTCGTGTGTAAAACACTGGGTTGCAGGCCAATCGCGTCGCTGGATCATTTTGTGCCTGAAAATCTTGTCAATGCGGAGCTCTGCGAAGAAGTTCAAACTGGAAATTCGAAATTTGTCAAGGTGTGTCTTTGCTTAGAAAAGCGAATCATCACAATATACAATATACATAATCACAATATACGATATTATTTTTCTTTCATCTATTGTAATTCAACACATTATATCTGAAATATAAATTATATAACAGATGTGTTTTTTACACAGATTACCGGAATCCAAAATCACGGGAAAACAGTCACGGTTCTCGTACGTGGTAGCAACAAATTAGTATTAGAAGAAGCTGGGAGATCACTGCACGATGCCTTGTGCGTCATTCGGTGTTTAGTAAAGCAACGAGCGCTGATTGCCGGTGGTGGAGCACCGGAGATTGAACTGGCAATAAAATTGGGAGAATACGCAGTGACCTTAGGCGGAATTGATGCATACTGCATTAAAGCCTTTGCAAATGCGCTTGAAGTTAGTATTAAATGCGTTCTAGTTTTTTTTTTAGATAGATTTTTAAGAATATCCTATTATCTGTATTACTTCAATTTCTTCGCTTTAAAAAAGGATTATCACTTATTTATGTAGTTGTTATTTTTGTTTTTTATTCTTTTTATCAGTGGAATATTTTTTTACTAAAAATTTTTTATATTATATGAAGGTAACGCCTAAAATGGCCCTAGATCTTTTGCTTGACAAATAGCTATTCTGTCATTATGCTATTCAGCATTCTAAAAATATTCATTCTACTTGGAAAAATCAAATTACATTGACGTACAACGCCTGGAATAATTAATACGATGCTTAATGATTTTTGTAATTTACAAATTACAGGTGATTCCGTCGACGTTAGCCGAAAACGCGGGTTTGAATCCAATAGCCACTGTAACCGATCTTCGCAATCGACATGCGAAGGGTGAGGTAACAGCGGGAATTAATGTTCGGAAAGGCGCCATCACTAACATATTGGAGGAGAACGTAATTCAACCACTACTAGTTTCTACCAGCTCGATAACTCTCGCTTCTGAAACCGTATGCAGTATACTGAAGATCGATGATATTGTTAACGCGATTCAATAAATCATGGAACATAATTTAAAATTAATTCCGTATTTTGCAGTAAGTATAATTAATAAATACATAATACTTATGTAATTTAATGTTTTTTGTTATCTTTATAATATGATTTTCGTTACAGACTTATATACACGTTTCATCACATTCGTTCCACTGGTCTGTACATTAACAATTACAATCATGTGCTTTTTGCAAAAGTTTTGCATATTGTAATACTTTAATATTTTTTTAAACACGTTAACACTGAACAATAAAAAAGCTTTGAAACATTTTAGTGTAAAACAATAATTCTAATGAGTATTGTCAATCTATTGACTTAGTATCATAATAAGAAACAGTACGTGATGCTTGGCTAAGTTTCAACATGCAATCACTTGTACTTCCAATTTCCGCGGAATATTTCTATTTTCAAGATCAGGCAAATTTTTTGATTGTGCGTACCAAGTTCGGCATGTTGCTTAAATTTCGGGTGACTCATGCCAATGTCTTTGCTTTGCAGAGCATCAGCATGAGCCCGCAATCGCCTGAAGTAATTTCTTGAAATAACCGAGAAAATTATATATTGTCAAAGTATATAGTGTATTAAATAAATAGAAAACTCAGTAAAACAACCTTTTCATGACTATTTGCTTAGTTCATTCTTTTTTTGACTGAAAGATTTCATTTTTCAAAAGAATACTGCTCGACGAATGTCTATCCCATAGTAACTGGAGGTATATTTTTTAAATGTGCGTGTAATCAAACGAAGAATTTTACGCCCATTTTAATCGTGGCTCTTGCAATTCTTCCTCGCACTTCCTTTTTTTAATTTCTTCTCTTGAAGATGGAAAACTTTCATATTGATATATTCTTTGTTTAAACAACGAGAATAACAATTTTGATTTTTGGGGAAAAAATATATTTAACATATAATCGGATGCAAAATAATATTGAATTCAAGAAATTGTAACGTCTCATGACCCTGTAAAGATTATTAGTAGAAAGATCTACTCCAAATTTTTTTATCTTGTTAAAGGAAGAGGTTGTAAATTTGGATCTTGTAAATATTAATATTTGTATCTAAAAAAGATATATACATATGTATGATCCTCTTAACAATTTAATCGAAATATAATCTCATACAATAGAGTTCTGGCCAAGTATAACTAAACATTAAGTACATCTTGCACATAATAAAATATATATTATCTATATTGAAATATATTGCATTTTTATTTTGCGTTATAAATCAACTGCACAATCATATTCATTGCTTTTAAACCCTAAATTGGATCCTAATAATAATCGTAAATGCGATTAAGTACATTTATATGGTAGCTGCATTAGAAATCTCAAAATTTTACACGTCAAGATTTCAATACTCGAAGAAAGAAAACGTCCCATTCCGTATACTGCAGATGAATATGCGCAATATCGTTGTGTGTTTTTCGTTTTTCGTAGCAGCAATAGTTTCTTATTTATATATCAATAAAAATAAAAAGTATAAAATAAAACCAAGAAGATAAATTCTTTAAAATATGCAAAGTATAAATCTAAAACAAGCATTAACAACTATAAAATTCTATGTAAGACAGCAATTTTATGATGGAGTAACAAAGAATATACTTCTCTCGATTTTTATCAAAAAGCTTACATAAATAGGTAATTATACAAAATAAAAAATCATATTTTTTAATATTACTAATTCTTAATCGTTTCACTTCACATAATGTTTGTAGAATTATTAGTTTTATACAATAATTATTAAACGCGTAAATGTCTTACAATAGTGATGAAGAATTTGACCTACTGGTATAAAAATACGTCTTATGAATATGTAATAAGTATTTCAACTTTCTGGAATGTACACATCTTTTATGTATAAATTTCACACATTCTCGCATAGGACTCACGCAGATGTATATATAGTATCCATAGTATATATAAATTACAATCTTCATTTAGAAATCTCTATCATAGTATCAACCTTAATCTCTCGAACAATATATGAGAAGTAACATTATCAACTTTTCCTGAAAAGGAATATTTCAAGTAAAATTTTAATAAATCAATCCATCTTAGAAATATTATAGAAAGAATCTCGGCAGTAGCAATAGGAAGATCATGTATCAAAATATTTCTCATACATACGTATGAAATGCTATTCAACAGTCAACACTAATTTTTCGTTACAGTTTATCAGTTTGCGTAAAGAAGAAGCAATATGCATTAACGGAATAGTTTTGCTCTAATTTTTTAAAAAATTACATATCCAAATATCGTTTTAATTAATATCTAAATATAGACACTTTTTTCAAAAAGCTCGTAAATTTAAATTTGAAATTTTACCTTTTGCTCTTCCTAATATGAATGCTTATCTCCTAACTTTCACAGATATAAAATCCGAGATTGCTCTTGCATATATGTTCGATGTCAATATTCAACTTCGTAGTCATTATTTATTTATATCACTCACTAATGTATAATGAGTCGGTCACAAATAAATGTTAAACTATCCTGTATTACATGTTACTAAATAAATTTTGCGTTTTTTCTGCGAGAATTTGCGCACAAACTCGAATAATTTACAAATTTTGTTAAACAAAGTTTTAGCTCTTTTTTTCTATATTACCACCGTGGATGGACTTGGTGAAAGCTCCATTGTTGATAAGTATTGTTTATGTCACACGGCATCAGAGATAATTGCTGAGTTTGAGGATGAAGTGCCACACACTTCTTATGTACTCTATGTAACAGAGTCTTTGTTTTCTGCAAATACAAATTAACATATACTGATGACGTTCGCGTCAAGATTTTTGTTTCAAATTTTTATCATCAAAGAGTAATAAACTCACTTCGTCATACTGCCACGGACCATCTGCAGTTCCTAGACGACAAAACGCATATTTTACACCTTGGCCGTCTGCTTCAATGCATCTCTCACCGACACCTAATTGTCCCTTCGCATTTAGCCTAATAAGCTAATTAGAAATATACAGGATTAGAGGTAATAAAGCATAGAATAAAGAAACCGAGTTAAAATAGAATAAAAAATAAGGTTTCAAATTACTTGATTGTTTCCAAATCCATGGCAATGGGAAGTAGCCATGAGACTTGGTGGTGCATGACCCATAGTGTCCAAACATGAACCGGTTGCCACATTTCGCAGCTAAAAAAAGAATTATTGTTCAATACAAAAATTATATATAAAATTTGTTGAGAAAATTTAAACGTACACATTTATTTTACGCTTTTGATCAAACATACCTCTCCCCAGTGAATATTTGGTGGCAATTCTGGAAATTTATCTAGCACGTCATATGCCACATTATCTATATACCACTGGAAGCTCTTGCATTTCTTGCGTTCCTTGAAGGCCAACTGCTCAGATATATCACCGTGATCGAGCAATTGAGCCAGAGGTTCTCTGGTATAAAAGAATTTCTTGTGTTTCTCGTCAAACCACGTTTCTATAACTCGTTTATAATTCTGTAAAAACAATTCACTTCATGATTATTTCTCTGTCTCGATAAGGATATAGATATACATGTGCATTTACAGACGACTGATTACTTACAATAGTTATCAACGGTCCTTTCTTCTTTTGAGCAAGTTTACCGAACGTGTAAGGCATAAATCCTCGGTAAACGTGCCCGACGTGTGAGCACGGTACCCACAAAATACTTCCACCACATTGCCATATCTTGAAGGATAATTCGAAATTTTCTCCTCCCCAAACAAGTAAGCCCTCGTCATATCCACCCAATGATATAAAGTATTGTCGATTTATCGCGAATAAACCACCAGCGTGCGTAGGTGATCTGTAAGTCAAATAAATAAGTCATATAAATAAGATAATATTGGACAGAAAAAATGAGATAAGCTAGATAACAAAACTACGCAGAAACAGAAATTGCACCTGTATGGCATACTGTCATGTGCACGCGTCTTGGCTTCTCGCCTGGGCAATTCGTTCTCTTTATACAACATGCCCCACTCGAAAATTCCTCTGTACAAATGTCCTTCTTGATACACAGGACGATATTCAAAAGTTTTATGATCAATGCCGTCTATCACAGGAACAGTCATTACGTTTCTAAAAGAAAAGAAATGTATTCAAAGAAATTGTAAAGTTATATAATTTGTAGAATAGCAGAGTTAAGGATGTACTTTCTACTTGATAGCATATTTCAATTTTCTCAAGTTACAAAACATAAAAATATCAATATTCCTTCATTTTCCAATGTAAATTGAATGATTTTTACCTATTTTCAGCAATTGGCGCTAAAAGCGGAGGCAGCCAATTCACATTGACTTCGCAATGAGCGTCTAAAAATACTATCACTTCACCCTTGGCTTCACGCGCTCCTCGGGATCGCGTTCGTATTAAGCCTTGTCTTTCGTAGTTTCTAAGTAATCTAACTTTCCCTCCCCATTGTTCAATATAGGAGTCTAAATCGCCTTTTAGATTCTCTGGAAAGAATTGCATTAATTTATCACATATGTTAATTATCCAGCGCTACCGACATTGTCAATTATCACGCTTCACGCAGGTATATACCTTTATCAGAAAAATCATCGACAAGAAGAACCTCTTCAAGCATCTTCGACGGGGTGCGATCTATGACGCTTTGGATAGTCCGCAGTAAAACTGACCAACCTTCGTTGTGGAAAACTATAATGACACTGGTACGTGGTAATTCCTCTGGATAGTTCCAATGCTTACATCTATATTATAAAAAAAGAAAGAAAGAAATGCCGAAATTAAAAGATCAATCAGAAACTAATATTATTAGCTGTACAAGATGAGACTCACTCTGCGGGTCTGGTATCCGGTATCGCTCTCGACAATGAGATCTCATCGGAACATACCATATTCATACCGTAATCGGATTCCGATTGCTGGACATCGTTTAATTGATCGTCTCTCAAAATATGCGGTTTACCACCTTCTCCAGGGCCAGATCTAACCGGTACATCTCGCGGCTCGTAATTTCCCAGGCCTTCCACAAGCACCGGTACCTGCACAACATTGAAACAAGACATATTTAACGTAAAGACAGAAGTATCAGAAAGTCAACAACAAATTTTGTAATACATAAATATACAAGATAAACTGTATTAATTAAAAGTAAGTACTTTACCTGTTTCTTACCGAGACCCTGTGCCCAGTATTCCTTTATATTGTTCATGTGATTGTCCGAGGAGAAATTAAGGAGAATGTACAAAACCAGCAGCAGCAGGCTGATGCCAATCAATATGTGGGACAGGCGATTTCTTCTAAGCTGTACAATCCTCATCTTCCTCAAATTATATATCTGAAAACTTAAGCGAGTTTAATAGTGTTTATTGATTTTCGGAGCTGTAGCGCGAGATCTCCCGAAAATCCTCGTCGACGACGCATATCACTTCGAGAGTAAATTACAATCGGGTGATTTAGCCGCCGCACCGACTCGCGGAACTAACTTGTCCTATTTTCACCCGACGATTCCGACAAATAAATAAATGAAATGTGCGATACCTCTCGTCGGAAGGAAGGAACCGGGATAGCCCAAAGCTGGCTCAATGGCATGCATCCGTCAACGTGTCGAACGTCAATAATTATCGCACCTTCGCAGCCCACCTACATGTTCATTGTATCAAAACCGTGATGTCTATTAATAACATTTGCATAAAAGCAGCCAACGTGTCGCCAGCTGTCGCGTACACTAAAAATATGGGAATGGAGACGCTGCATTCGCAGAGTACGGAATGCCGCATGCTCGTCGCCATGCATATGCTAACTAGACTGCTCACTTCGCCGCCATTTCTGATGTCGAGGATGGGATATGGGAGTATATTTTGCGAAATAATAGGAATAAAAAACACCTTTAAGACATAAAAATATATATATACTTAAACAAACTACATACTATATGAATCTAATTTAATTATTGGCTTCTACGTAGTGATTATCAAGGCCTCTACAGATCACAAAAAACGATCTACTAAAACATGTTTAAACATTGCAGGTGCTATCATTTAAACCGCGCTTCAAAAATAATATGATTTTGAAAAGCTACATCTCTAATTCTTTTCCGGCATACTTTAGACTTAATAAATAAATAAATAAATAAATAAATAAAAACAAATAAAAGAAATAAAAAAAGTTTGTAGATGCGTATCCTCGCGGCAGAAAGTTATGGCGCTTCTTTTGAATGAGTTTCGAAGCGCAACGATATAATTGTAAAAGTATGAACAATCACGTCTGCATATTCCAACTTGTTTTCTGCAATTTGAAAAAGAAGAATATTATTTCGGTGCGCTTTAATCAAGCCAAGATATATTATACAGATTTCAAAGTCCAGGAATTGCAGGAAATAATTATTAAAAAATCACAATTTTATTCAAATTATCGAAAATAAAATATGATTTACGTGCTTTGATTTTCAGACTTTTAATTTCACTACATCTCTTAGAATACTGTCTTGACGATTTTTTGAGAATCTCGAAAAATATATGTATATATACATACTTCAAAATTATCACTACTTTTCGATCCTAATACAAACTTTAACAATTTCTCGTGAATGCATAATTTTGACGACTGTTAAATTAAAATTACATTCTCGAGTATCTTTGATTAGTCAGATTTGTTTTAATTAGTTTGACACTTTCGTGTATATATTCCTTTTCCTTTTCTTTTTCCTTTTCACGATGCCGATCGGAAAATATTCTACTCGTCCTCGTTTCGAGTGCAGACGGTGTAACATTAGCACCTGGAACGAACAGACCGATCGTTTTACTTATGATACGTATTTTGTGACGATTTTTCCCTTATTCGTTTTCGTTATTAAAATGTCGTTGCAATATAAATACGAATATACATTAAGTTGCGTAAAACACTGTGAAAAACGTCACGACCGATTAATGGGATTTACGATCTCGATACGTCAAGGGCCAATTGCCGGTGTACTTTGACCCCTGGCTCGCCAACGAGTTTTAGAGCTGTTATTTCTACGGTATTTTCCTGTTGAAGAGACCTCCAGTCATATAATCACCATGTCGGACAGCGTTAGCCCCATAAAATATTTCCTAAGCGGTGGATTCGGCGGGGTGTGCACCGTGGTAGCTGGCCACCCTCTGGACACCATAAAGGTGAGGTTACACCTTAATTAATTGATCAGCTTGTTAAATCCAATTGACCGTAGAGTTTGCATATTCCTGTTCTCCCTTTTCTCGCCAACAGTCTGCCTAGATATTGCAATCTACCTTCCGCACGAATCCATGTGCGTTTTATGTAAAAAGAGATGTTGCTCTGTCTACAGGTACGGCTCCAGACGATGCCGGTGCCAGGACCCAATGAATTGCCTCTATACTCTGGTACATGGGACTGCGCTAAGAAAACGATCACCAAAGAAGGAATACGTGGCTTATATAAGGGTATTGATGTTACGCTGAATACCTTACGAATATCGTCGCATCAGGGTTTTCAAATTTCAATGCCGAGATTAGAGATACAAGGATCTGTTTTCTATTGCTGAACTGGCTGCACTAGTTCAGAGTTTATCTTTTTTACTCTCCACATTGGAAAGAAAAAGATAAACTCTGAACTAGTGCAGCCAGTTTAGCAATAGAAAATAGACCCGTATATTCTTAAATTATTCCTATAGACATATTAACTGCACTTTGATCAACTGCATCAAGGTGAAGCAGACAATTTAATATTTTAGAATTTGCAAAGTTTTACATAACATGATGCATAAATATAAGTATTCAAGTAGCTCAACCAGGTCTCTAATCATAAATAAGAATAGTTTATGTCTTCACAGATTATTTATATTTTTGCGACTTGTATGTTTTTGAAAGGGAAAATTATTAATTGTTTTTATAAATTCGTTTTTATTATTTGTTCAGGCATGGGCGCACCGTTGTCCGGCGTTGCCCCGATATTCGCTATAAGTTTCTTTGGATACAGCGTCGGGAAAAAGCTGCAGCAGAGCGTTCCGAACGAGAAACTCTCGACGTCGCAGCTGTTTTACGCCGGCGCGTTTAGCGGCATATTCACGACCGTTATAATGGCGCCTGGTGAACGTATCAAATGTCTGTTGCAAATACAGCATGCGGACGCGAAGCCAAAGTACAGCGGACCTTTGGATTGCGCGAAGCAACTGTACCGAGAAGGCGGCATTAGAAGTATTTACAAGGGCACCTGTGCTACGTTGTTAAGAGGTAGAGATTCGTATTTTGCAATGTTACACAATTTCCAAATCGTGTATATTATTTTTAAGCTTACATTTGAAAATGTTACATTTGTATATACTAACCAGATGTTCGTCAACAGAAATGAAATAGTAACTTTTACACAGACTTATTACGTATGCACACCAATACTTACCCTAGAGTGAAGGATCAGATATATTTTTAGAAAGGAAGACGTGTTATAAAAATTTTTAATGTATTTCTTTTATAATCCTCCGTGTATATCAATATATACATACAATTCGAGAAGGGAGATTGGCTAACTGATATCGTTATCTTCCTCGAAGCTTCTCGTCTTTAGAGACTTCCGAAGGTACCTTTTCTTCGGGCTTCTGCATTGTAAGCCACCTTTGCGTAATGCATAGAAGACCCCCCAATTCTGTAATCGTTTTGGCGTCGAACAGCGTGGAGCCGTTTCCTTGTTTCTGTTTACCTGCGTTGCACAAAGTCATTAACGGATTGTTGATATATTATCAGATATATTAATTCAGTATTTGTCTCTGTTTGTAATTAAGTCATTACTGCTTAAACAGAGATCAAATATAATATTACTAATATTAGTTACCAGATTAGGATTCCAGCTGACCATGACGCAAGTACAATCCCAAGGATTGTCATCCAATCTTATATTTTGTACGTGCGTTTGTTTATTTGGCAACCTCAAATTTCTAAAAAACTCTAAAGGTAACGAAGTTAATTTGTTACTTGTAAGTATGATTTCTCTCAATTCCTTCTGCTGTTGAGCAGTGAATAAACCAGGCGGTATGAATTCAAGATCATTATTCGATAAGTCAATCCTCTTAACTTTCTCCAAACCGTAGAAGGCATCCATAGAAATTCGCTGAATATGACAGTGACTTAGATCGAGATCCAGCAAGTTAGCAAGATCGACAAACGCATCGAAATCGATGCTCGAGACGTTTCCTCGCATCTTGAGATGTGTCAACGATGGCAATCCTTGGAAGATGAAGCGTTCTAATATTGGTATCTCTAGATTGTACAAGTGTAATATCTCAGCTTGACGTAGGCCCAGTAACGAGTTCTTCTGCAGTTTCAGTTTCGATGCCATACCTCCGAGATACAACTTTATTGTTGTATTCATGATCTCGAAGGTACTGAAATAAATATACGACAGTCTTCAGATTTAATCGCGGAAACACATCGCGTATAAGTATTACCTCATTACCTTGGAAAAATAGAATCCAGAGGGTTGTCCGTGAAATCGGCGCTCACGAGCGCTGGGAAAGGCGGAAACGATAACTCCGATAGGAATGTCAAATTATTTTGTCTTAAATCCAGATGTTCCAGCATGAGCAATCCTGCCAGGTCTACGCTCTTCAGCGTCAATAATTCGTTGCTTGCCAGCGAGAGTAGTCTTAAGTTCGGCGTGCCGTAAAAGCAAAATTCGGGAATGAATTTCAAACTGTTCTTTTCCAGCGAGAGATAAAGAAGGCTATTGAGGCCGTCGAACATATGCCAGGATATATCTTTCAGGGCGCAATCGTATACCCTTAAATGCGTCAGCACACCGAGCGCGGCAAACAGTTCAACGTTTTCTCTATAGCCTTCCAATTCTTGCTTATAGAGATCATACGGCAGGATCTCTTTATCTTCTTTGTTCTGTTGACTTAGAAAAATAAGCCGGTGACCTTTGTGCTGGCTGGTATTGCTTACAGGCACCTGATTTTCGTCGGCTGTTTCCGTTTCCTGCGAGTTCACCGGCTTGATCACTAGATTCGCCTTGTCCTTGTTTGGCAGATTCAAGTTTGACAGTTTAACTCGTTCCAGATTTAGATACAATAAAGTAGATCCCAGAGGATACATCGCGTCAGATGCGAGAATAATGCCGCCTTTATCTGTACGATTATTCGTCTCTTTCGTGGAGAGATCACTGTAATCTATTCCTTGAATATCTAGCGATATTAGTTCAGTGAATCGTTGGAATGTAGTAGCTTGCAAAAGAATATCAACGTCCCCGCTGCCCGATTCGAGTAACGTCAGAACCTGATGAAACGCCAGGATAAGTTAATATGAGTTATATATAAATGTATGAAATTGCATGTGCTTTTTATACGACCTGTATATCTGAAGGAAGTTTAGCCAAAAGCTCTTCAGGGTTGTCGACAATCACGCATGTTGCGATCTTCAACAATTCATGAGCCATTGGATTGTCGTTCATATTGAAATCAACATCGTCAGAGGGTACGTCCTATTGATGACGAAGACGTTAAATTACGGAAGCGAATACGTTGATTGTCCGTGCTCATTTGCTCATACCTGATTATTATCCCTGTTCGTGCTAGCCCATTGATGCAAGGATAGATCGGAGTACTTTTGGATCTCACAGGTACATCCTTGCGGGCATCGGATCTCCCACACATCACCGATATCGACAATTTGTCCCATATACTGATCCTGAATATAACACGATTTGAATCAATGATTCTATATTGCGACAGAATGTTTCAAACTTATATAGATTACTTCGTGATTTTTTAAATATATTTCGTAACGCGTTCGACCTAGTTTGATAGAGCAATCATTTTACTGTATATATAGTATATATAGTATTATATATCCGTGCAAAATAATTGCACGGAAAGCAAAGATTTTATTAACGAAGCGACAGTGTTAAAATTTGTATATATACCAAAAACAAGGCGACGAACAATAAGAAGGCAAATGTCATGTTGTTTCACTATGTGACGATTTTGAAACGTAGCACGATACTTAGGACCAGCAGCAGCACACTGGCCCGAAGGAAACTGTATTTTGTTAACTGTTATCTATATGCTTTGATGTGCTTCCTATCAAACAGGATGCCTTCTATCTACCAGCCCACACGCTCTACTCGCTATTATTAATTCTACATAATGTTTATATGCCATCTTCGGTTCGCGCAAGGATACATGAGCGATTTCCGAATTTACTATGCCTCTATACGCTTTTTTTTTTCAGATATTCCAGCCAGCGGAATGTACTTCCTGACGTACGAATATCTAAAGGAACGATTTACTCCAGAGGGAGGGAAACTTAGCTTACTGGCTACCATAACGGCTGGCGGTTTTGCGGGTATTGCAAACTGGCTGGTGGGAATGCCACCTGATATCCTAAAAAGCCGCCTACAGACTGGTAAATATATACTTCTACTCTTCTCTTTTTTTTTCCTTTCAAGATTTTAATTAAGCTATTAGAATTATATTCATTTACGGATATAAATATAATATTTATTACCTTATATTATTGTACAGCACCAGAAGGCACATACAAAAACGGAATACGCGAGGTATTCGTTAAATTAATGAAAAACGAGGGACCAATGGCTCTCTACAAAGGTGTTGTACCCGTTATGCTACGAGCTTTTCCTGCAAATGCAGCCTGTTTTATGGGCTTCGAGATTTGCATGAAATTCTTGAACTGGGCCGCACCAGATTTATAACTTTAGCCGCGCGATGTAATTATAGAATTTTGGGAAAATGTTTTGCCTCTCGATACCCGTCGCTCGCCTTACACTCTCTATGATTTATACTCGGTAGATGCAAAGCCATTAATTTTACCGTGACAGAAATAGATTTATGTAAATTTATTCTTGCCTCGCAGCTATTTCGAGTATGAATTTCAAACCGATGATATACACCAAATGTTAGAACTATTTGAAATACGGCGGAAATACGAAGTGCGATATACATTTTATACAAAAAGAGTACTACATTCGAAAGTCAGATTTTTTTCTTAATTTTGTCATGTATGTACATAAGAACCAAACGAATGAAAGTATGATACCAGGGTATAATATATACTTACGCAGGACTTGTTGTTTTGTAAAGAGTTTCAAATATATATGTCCAATGTTGTAAACAATGTAAACATATCATATATCGCGAATCGTGATATTAATAATTCTTAAGATACGTATTGAAAGACTGCTCAGCAACCGTGGTACATGTGCAAATTTTAATATCCCAAATATATTGTGTATTATACAGTTTGAATATAAAACTTTATTAACGTAACAGTATATGTACATTAGTTACATTCGTATATTGTACACTGTATTATATATTAGGAAATGTACAATCTTTTTTTATTGGATTGATGAGCTTTGTAATATACTTTATGTACAAGACTTTTTTGAGGAAGATCGTAAACAATATACATATATAACGGACAAAACGAATATATATATATATATATATATATATATATATATATAAATATGTGAGTAAATAATTAAATAATTTTTTGGAAAAAATGTATTGACGCATAAAATAAAATTTTCTATTCTGTTACTTATTCTTTCGTAACGATTCTTCTATCATCCCTAAGAAAACTTTGTAATTTATTCGCCTGTAAATATAGTCACGTAATATTATTTTGCTCAAACTATTGTAATATTAGCAAAATTATATATTCAACATAGATTTTTGTACAAATTATTCTCTAAAGAAAAAAAAAAGATATGATTAGTAACCACAGGATGCAAGTGAAATTTACAATTCAAATAGTATTTTCAGATCTGTTGAATAAAAAAATAATGTAACTAGATCTGCGTATTATGATTCTATCCTCCTACTTCATTGGATTTATCCAATAAAAAATTCCCCTGAGTCTTCACATGCGAATGCTGATTAATTTAAGCCATTTGTTATCGATTCCTCGTTCGTTACAATATAATTGTTCAATGGCACGCTGTTCTGCCAATTATCGCAACAGCAGCAATCACTCTTCCCAATCGTCCGTATCGGGTTGAGAGTCGTACTCGCTGGTGGCGGAATTTCTGTCCGACGCGGACGCTTCGTTCGGTTTCGGGGGTGGCGGTATCAAGCTTGACATTCTCTCTAGTGCGCCTACCGTAGAGCCGGCGATGCCTTTACGTCTCAGTGCCAGTTTCGTATGCAGATCCGCCATCAGATCTCCCCCGACCGAAGCCGAGGACCATCGATCATCCTTCTTCTCGTCCGGTACGGTAGGCCTCAATTTCGCTCTGCCTATTCCGCCAGCGTCTCGAATCGCCGCCATCAAATTGGAACGATCGTCCGTTCCGGTTGTCGCAGGCGGACGTTTCGCTGTCCTGTCCTTCTTCTTGTCATTTGACGCAGGCACAGACGGTTCTGCAATTGGTGGTGGCGGCGGCGGCGGCGGCGGTGGTGGTGGTGGTGGTGGCGGAGGAGGTGCCATAACTTGTTGAAAATTAATTTTTTCATTGCTCGCGACACTATCTGCGTTTACGGTAACCGTAGGAGGCGGTGGAGGTGGTGGCGCAGGTGCCGATGCAGTTGTCGTAGCAGATGTGGTTCCAGTTAAAACAGGCAAGTGTGGAGCACTATCTTCAGTCTTCGACCGAGAGTCTCTCTCGTCACTGATCGGCGTCGGTAGATCTAAACGAACGGTGGGCGTCGTGACCGCGGATGACGGCGCGATAGGACTTTGGGAGTTGAGATCGAGCACAAATTTCTCGTCATCCACAATGCCTGGTAGATCTGGGAGCGTCAGCGGCACATTTATTTGAGGAACCTGAAATACGCAAAGCCCTTTTGTAAGAATAAATAGAATAAGTTTAAGATAAAAAACACAAGTACAAATGTTTTCAATTAATATATAAATTGTTGATAAATTAATGTATTATAAGAATCTGACCTCTCCGAGGGTTGGGGTATACAAATAGCTGGAAGACGCGTCCATTTCTGACGAGAGCCACGGTTGTACAATCGAATCTGGGGCGTCCTCAATTTGCTGCTTATCGGCTGATTGACGCGACGATCGCATGGACGTTTTTTCGTATGGGCTATCCATGCTGTCGAACAGTAGGAGGGCACTAACTGAGGATAATTGCGGCGGGAATGGTTCCACGTCATCCTCAAGGTTATCTTTTTTGCCGGCCTTCGATCGCACGTGATAAAACTGGAGTTTTTCTTGGAGGCTGACATTCGCGGCGTACTGGCCGTCCTCCGTCTTGCAATTAGACGATAAATATGCTTCGGGGATATCCTTTATAGGCACGGAACATTTGTAAATGCTTGGTATAGCAGCAGCATGCTTGCGCTGTGGCGGTATGGTCATCTGATACTCCTTGTAAGTGTGATTAGCCGGATATTTAGCAGCGGAATACATTTTCACCGCTTTTAGATTTAAATTAGTCTGTAAATAGTGCAATCTGTCCTCCAGCTTCCTGGCCCTCTCTTTAACGTTGGTTAATCTACAAAAGGAAAATCTTTGTTAGATATTATCACTGAATATCTCAAGCAAACGTGCAATTAAACAAATGAACATGACGGTTGTATTGGACATAATGAAAATTGAGATTGATAGATTCTTTCTTTTTATTTTACCTCTGAGTGTTCTGCGAGAGCCTCCTGTCGATGCAATCGAATATATATGTGACAGCATCGCCCAGATTGTCCAGAGCTACCGCTATTTGAACTATAGTCTCCTCGTGCCTCAAATTATTCGGGATAACACCTGGAATTTGTGGAACTTAAGTAACCAAATGTATCAAATACAATATGTTATACAATAAAACTAATATACATATAAATTAAATAATATTACAATATACAGAGCATTTTAGAACTGATGGTACAAGTGGAAAGAGGATGATTCTACATGAAAAAAAGTTGAAAAGGTAGAATAAAGTTTTTTTATACGGTTAAAGGTGTTTTTCTGAAAAACAATTTTGAACGTTCATAAGAATATTTGTAGAATTCAATGATAATATATTCACTCGACAAATTATACACTTTTTTTACTGTAAGTGCCTCTGACTCAAGAAACAAGTCATTCAGCATGTTTATTTAGATACATTTAGTCCTTAATTATTTCAGATTATTCTCCCTTGTTTGCTATAAGATTGTACATCATTCTGAGCGTTTTTATCCCCTCAGCCAGCTCCAGACACAATCTGGGCTGCTCGCTCACATTCTTTTTTTTTTAAGTTTGTAGATGCTTTTAATTCTGGAGGAAGTTATATGGCACATTTATATCTAGACTCAAACTTTCTCTTTTAATTATTATGTTATATTATCCTGCCCCTGTCTTCGCAATAAAGTTGCATATAAAATTTCATTTTTATTATTCCCTCCTTCCTCAACCAGCTCCG